>NC_066617.1:179079423-179396923 GCF_025201925.1 Gopherus flavomarginatus | reverse complement strand
CCCATGAAGGGAGAGAGATTGGGGACTAGTGTGTGTACCTGATGGTATGGGCCCCTTGTGAGGGCCTAGAACACCAATTGCACATCCTCCTTTCTCCACTGTGGAATGTCAGAGTTGATTTTTTTATTCCCTTAAGAATCCAGATACAGGTTACTGAGCTGAACTCACTTTTGGCTAATGGTGCACTAGCACTGGGGCTCCCCTACTATGAGCTGAAGTTACTAAAGAGCTGAGAGCACTGAGTACTGTGCTAACTAGTGGGGGAGCCTGAAGCTATACTGTGGAACAGAGCAGTTGGCGGAGTGGAGCAGTTGCGGGGATGGCTGGAGTGGCTCACGGGACAGCTGGTGGAGCAGAGCGGCTGGCAGAGCGGAGTAGCTGTGAGACGGGTGGAGCGGCCCACAGAGTGAGCGGAGCTGAGCAGTTTGCAGGGACAACTGGAGCAGCTCACGGGACAGCTGGTGGAACAGAGCAGCTGGTGGAGCAGAGCAGTTTGTGAGGACGGCTGGAGGAGCAGAGTGGAGCGGCTGGTAAAGCGAAGCAGTTCATGGAGAAGGCGGGAGCAGAACCCATGGAGAGGCAGGGCAGTTGGCCCCGGACCACATAAGGTGCCCCTTTCTACCCAGGCTGGGGGGAGGGACCTCTGCAGATAGACTCTCGAACTTTGGGGCTGCACTGACCCAGGACAGAGACTTTTGGATTGTGGGACTTTTGGGACTGTGGGTGATTTGGGGGTTGCTGGACTCAAGAGCCCAGGAGAGAGGACACGGCCCAATTTCCTGGGGTGGGTCTTTGCTCATGGTTTGGTCTATGAACTCTAGTTGAGGAGTTTTCCCAATTTAGTGTTTGTTGTTTATCTCATGTATTTTCTGCTACACCGAGACTCTGTGCTTGCGAGAGGGGAAGCATTGCCTCTTTGAGGTGCCCAGGGGTGTGTGTAAGATTTTCCCAGGTCACTGGGTGGGGGCTTGAGCTGGTTTGGCATTGGGTTATTGAAACGGAACCCCTGGATACTGAACCCGGCCCTTGTTGCTGCCAACTCAGAGGGGCAGAAGGGTTACATATATAAGCAAATTGTCATGTTAACATAGCTCAATTCCTGTATATACTCTCATTACACTTCTATGCCACAATTCACTGACTTTCTGAAGGAGGAAACAGAGAGAGGCTGCCCTCTTCTGTACACAAATGCACAATTACTAAGATATTAAATGTTAGATGCTAAATCGCCTGCCTGTTTTAATGCACCAGAGCATTTCTTTAAGTAAAAAACTTTATCAAAACTTAAACAGAGTTAGTTATAAGCTGTATTATCAAAGTATTGCTAAATGCTTTCCTGTGAGCTTTAATCCATTGTACACGATTGATCTCTTCTTCACTACATGTCTTCAATTTCAAGGCCCTTCACAACCTATCTTCACCCTACCTATCATCTCTCATTCAGCATCAAAAGGTTGATTCCTGCCTTTAATCATCCCATGATATTAGTCTCTGTCTCCCACTTGTTAAATTTTCAAGCAGCTTTGTGCTTTCTCCCATGTCTCACACACTTGACAGAAGCTTCCCGTAAACATCCTCAAAACTAATTCATTATCCTTCCTCAAAGCTCTGCTTTGCCATCAGGCCTACAAAAAATTTGACTACAGTTAGGGTGCTGGTGCACTGAGACCACTGCCAATCATGCTGACTAATATTATCTCATAGTTTTCTTGTACTCCCCGATCATTGTTGGGTACTAGGAAGGCATTGCAGGCTGGAGCAAGGTGTGGGTTGCAGCTCTGGGTTCTGGCCTCTGCTCTCTGATTCAGTTCTTTTGTAACACATCTAAGCTGCTCTCTCAAGAAAAATGGAGCTGCTGATACCCCTCTTTGTGATCCACTGAGATCTACACATGAGTGGTGTACATGCATACAGCAATTAATATATCTTTATTACTATCCATATGTAATAGTTGACTGTAATACACTCTAGCCTAATCTATCTGTGGGCCTGCTGGTAGTCACATATGCAGTACCATGTACATGACATAGTGATCTTCTCCAAAACAAAAATCATGCATCTTGTCATATTAGCAACAATCACTTTCATTTTTAAAAGAAAAGATCAAAACCCTGTTGCCGCAATTTCCCCTGTGACCATCTGAAATTTTGCAGGCTAAGCAGGCTTGTGTTGATACTTAAAAAATGTGACATGCCAACGATGCAGTATGCTCTCGAGCCACTTGAAATGACTTTTAAAAGACTTGGATTATGATCTTGCTTCTTTAAGTTCCCCTGAAGCTTCAGTCAGTTCTCAGCCACTTGTAGTAATTTAGTCACCATTATGCCAGAGTGGTAGCTATGCTAAAGTTTAGATGAGCTTACTTTTTAGAGCACTTACAAAAATTGGTTGGAAGTCTGCATGCTTGATTGGACTGTCCTGAAAATTACTGCGCATCGTCAGGGTCTGAAGTAGGATTAGAGATCAAAATCTGCAGTTGTGGGAGCAAGGTGTTCCTGAGATAGTGTCCCCAAAAATGCAATATCAAAATTTTTGTTTATGTCTGTGATACTTAGGGTACCCGTATTGGCGGGTAGCGATCAATTTTCCAGGGATCGATACATCGCATCTCATCTTAGACGCAATATATCGATCCCCGAATGTGCTCCCGTCGACTCCAGAACTCCACCGGAGCGAACGGTGGTAGCGGAGTCGACAGGGGGAGCCGTGGACATCGATCCCGCGCCGTGAGGACCTGAGGTAAATTGATCTAAGATACTTCTACTTCAGCTACGCTATTCATGTAGCTGAAGTTGTGTATCTTAGATCAATACCCCCCCCCCCGCACCCCCAATGCAGACCAGCCCATACACTTGAGGCTCAAACTGTGGCTGTAATCCTGTCCAAAATGATGTTCCCTGCTCAGAATTGCTCTCTGCTGGTGTCTGTGGCACAATCTGGCCCTTTGAAGAAGCAATATTTTAAAATCCATTTCAGGTGTAATTTGCAACTACAATGTGGCTTGAGTCAACATGATGATCCAAAGACACTTGAGTATGCATGGTAGGACTGGGGCTCTATTGCAAGCATCAATGTTTGCAAGCAGCCTGATATCAGATCAGAGTAACTGGGTGGCTCAAGGTATGATACACTGAGCACTGCCCATGTGAATCTGAGTGGTGTCTTGGTAGATCTGTAAGAACATTGTGTGTGCATTCCTCACAGGGGGCCTACATTCTTCAGCTGAGGTGCTTCTGGAAGCTTTACCCTGAGATCAAAGCTTTTAGTTTAACGGCCACAATTTCAAATTTTATGTTTGAAAAATTGTCAAGGAAAATAGAGGCGAGGTTGATAGACTCTAAGCAACTGCATTAGGGTAATATAAATCATGACATGGGCACCTCTCTGGTTTCCCGAACAATGAAACAGTGTTTTGTTTTTCTAAAAGTAGCTGCAACTCTCCTGTAAGGGAATGAGCCAGTGCTAGGCAACCTTAATGACATTAATGTTAATGAAGTTTTGGGGCAATAATATACAGTTGTTCCTGATCATTGTCCTTTTGCCTCAAAATATATATGAACTTTCACCTATGTTTTAGAAGTGGCTGAAGTGACTAACTTGTTTATCACAAACAAATTAAACAAAATTATCACTTGTTAAACACTGGAATCTCTTGAGCTGAGGCATTCTAGAAATGTGTAAACTATTCCAACTAATAAACCAACATTTTAAAATCCTACTGAAGAAAATAATTGCATTGGGGAAATGGCTGTATAGTGCAACACTGGATGCATAGCTAATCAGAACTCATACAGCAGTTGCAAATGGAACATTGTTAGTTTGTCAGTGCTATAACAGGTATATGTAGAAGTGGGCAACTTGTGCGCCTAAAACAGAAATAACACTGTAGATGTGGTAACTGCAGGAAGTTATACAAAGAAAAGGCTCAATTTAAAAGAAGTCTGAAAACACTTCTCTTAGGGTTATTCCATGTGTGATACAGAACACCTGGAAGTTAACAAAAAAATCATAGCTTCACATACGGTCATAACTGTGTTTTTAAAATGTTCTCTAAGTGGTACAAGAACATTTAGCAATAGCACTTCAAAAAAAAATCCAAGACAGTTTTCCAATTAAATCCTAAGATTGCACATAGCCTTTCTTTAATTCCAAAACTTTTAGATCTGTACAAATAATCTAAGTGTTTTCACATTGTTAAAATAAAATAGCAGCCTGGTTGGGATCCTAAAGATCTGCTTATTGTCAAATTTCACAATTCCAGGACAATAAAGTTTGAACTTGGCATTGTGTTTTAACCTTTGAAGTGAAGCAGTCTTTTCTCAAGGTTTTTTTTATGGGTCACATCAGGCATAGTAATACTGCAAGACATCTGAAAGCTCATTTGCTAACAAGTCCATTTCTTACAGATGAAACTATATAAACTTAGGTTTTCCTATTATATTTTTTCTTTGAATCAGATATGGTCAATATAGTTTTGGTAAAGCTGTTTTCCTATATGACTTAGTCAAATGAACATTTCCTTGCACCATTTATTACTGCTTTAAATATCTCTTATAAAAATAAATTCAAATGATCATCCCCAAAGTGGAGTATCCCTGAAATGTTTCAGGGTGATGCCTTAACACACTATTATCACCACAAAAATATGAGGACTGTTTTAAAGTACTTTAACCCAAAAAATCTTTCTGTGGTTAAAAAGGCCCCAGAGGAGGCTAATCCTGCTAATGGATACAGCCTTCTGATCAAGAATAGGCACACAAGTAATACTTTGAAAACAAAGTCTTATTTATTGAGAGAAAATTAGGTGATTACAGTATATTCAGTAAAGCAAGAAAGAAAAAGAAAAGGTTACAATGTATATTATTCAATAAAGGAAGAAAGGAAAGGAAAATAATTACAATGTATCATAGGTAAGAAGGCACAATTGGATAATTTTTAAAGATCACACATTCAGTTGACTCAGAAGATTAAACAGACTATGAGACAAATACAATGTTGCAAGTCAGTACACACTGAACTTTTCATACACAGGCATAAGGCCTCTAATATAATAACATTGGACTTATTACAATGTAACATACAAGTATCCAATGCATATCCATAAAACAACGCTACAACAAAGCCATTGACCCAGGTTTAGATATTCATGTAAAAGAGAAGGATAACTAAAATGAGGACTGTTAATTCTCCAAGTTCCACTTCCTCGCCTTTTATTTACCTTCACACCAATACTGGAAATAAAATTTGACCCAAATTTCCTTCTTCATGTGTCACTTTCTATCATATGTATATACCATGGTATCTGTAATTCAATCTGACTTTTATATACAATTTCAACACATAATTCACACCGAATATATATTCTACTGACCCCTCCTTGTGGGTCCATAATTTGAAATTGGTTTCTGTCACATTAACAAAATTATGATAGGATTGTATGAGTACTGTTCTTGAACTCTCCTTACTTCACTCAGGGACATACCATGCTATGACAGCACATGAAGAATTCTTATTTGGATATATGGTCAAATTATCTGTTCATGTCATTAGGTCCTTAGATTAGGTCCCTCTATTATTGCACATTGCCATGCTCTTATCACTTTCCTGTATATTTCACCCCTTTTATCTGCAGCATCCCAATCACAGTTTGATGGTTTTGGGGAGGTATCATAATCTGGATAGGTCATTAAGTGTCCTCGCCCTTGGGAGGCATAAGTAATGGAGCACTTATGAGCATTGTAATAGGTTGTAATAAACTTCCTGTTTTCCAAACTTTGTTCTGTAGCTTTTATAGGACCCAAGATCATGGTTATTGCTTTAGCTCTATCCTTCCTTTGAATTGCGAACTCACACTTGAATACTGTTGACAGTGGTTGTGGTATTAGGTTTGATCATTGTACTGTTGTGTCTGTGTTTGCCTTCATTGTTCTTTTCATAACCATTGTCTGTGGTTTGATTGTGGTCCCTATATCTGAATCTACCCTCTCTTCTGCACTTACTAACAGATTTGTCTAGCGTGCAATAATCTTTAATCCTTCTAAGAGTGGACAGTGCCATGGTCCAACCCTATTGTTCTATCAAGTATGGTTCCCATTCCTTCATCAGATTTCCATGTGCAATTTGAAGGTTGTGGTGATTTCTCATCAGACCTCTGCCACATCAATACTCCCTTTTCTTGATCTCTGAATAAAATATTATATTTGAGGGCAGCATCTGTGATGAGTACCCTACCCACATGATTTTGTGCCATAAACTCTATAAACCGAACAGGTCCCATTACTACTTTTATTGCCGTATTCTTTAGTTTACGGATTATGAAAACACATTCCTCAATACTATTAGCCAAAACCTTATCATTGGGATGGGACTTGGCCCATCGGATCATCGATGTTTTGTCCGAATTCGCATCACCATAGCAGAATCCGGTAGATACAAATACCCAGAAGGGCCAAGATGAATAGAACCACATCTTCTACCATTTGGCTTCCCCTTCTGAAAGATATAAAGAATGAGAGACCCTATTCTTTTTCAAATAAATTTATCTTTTATTTTAGCAATATACAAATATAATGGTAAAACAAAATTCCTTTGCATCAAATGATAGCTACATTCTTCTCAATACTAATGATATCTTTCTTTTATTATTCATCTTAACTATACTAACAATATTTTTTTATTATTTTTTCCTTTATATATGTCTATTTCCTTAGTTAAGCTTACTTTAATATTTCCCTATCATTAACAATTATCATATATGATAAAAAAAATTCTTAAACATTCCTATAATAATAACATTAAACAAATAGAGAAAATTAAATTGTGCTCCATAACACCCGGTTGTTGACATCAGTAAAACAACTTAGTACTTCTATTATGTCAATCCCTATCATTCCATATTCCGCCGCTCCTCTATGCATAAGACCAAATCTAGCGTTTACCTATTTTTGGTCTATTTTAATTGATATCGGCACACTTAATGGAATAAAAATTTGTCCTCCCAGTATATTTGTCACACAAAACTCTTTTGAGGCAAATGGCATTAGATCAACATCTGTATTAATGTTTAAAATTGATAAGGTTGAGTTCAAATCTACTTGCCCTGAACTTTGAGGATGTCCAGCTACATACAGTCTTTGCTTAATGACAAAAGCTTGACACAATCCCTTTGTAATTTCCCCTATAAAGTGAGGTCCCTGATCTGACTCTATTTCTTTGGGGACACCCCACTTTGTAATAACCTGATCCACCAAACCCCTAGCTGTGCTTAAGGCAGTATTATTTCTTGTAGGGATTGCCTCTACCCACTTAGTAAAAGAGTCCACTATCAACAAATAATATTGGTTTCCCTTTGCAGTTTTTGTCAATGGACCAATAAAATTAATTTGTAACCTAACCCATGGACTCTCTATTCTTTGATGTCTCAATGGTCCTTTCATTATTTTTGTGTTTGCATTATTTGCTGCACAGGATAGCAATTGTTTACATACTGTTCTACATATGCCCTTATATTTGGCCACCAACCTGCCATTTGTAATCTGTCAAGGATCTTATATATTCCCATATGACCCTTATCATGTACCAGTGAGATAATTTCAGTTTTGATTTCTTTTGGAACTACTCAGATAGACATATCATCATTCGTTTTGGTAGCCAACATCAGTTCTGTTTCATGTTGCCAAATTTTCCATCCTTGGTGTTTTTCTTTTGATGCCAATTTTTTTATTTCAGGATCTTTTCTCTGTTCTATTCTTTCTCCTTCTCTTTTAGCTACTGGGATTGATTGGGATTGTGGCTGCCATACTATCCCCTGCTTGGCTCCTTCTTTAGCTTGTTCATCTGCCTTCTAATTCCACGGAGCTGCTTCAACATTTTTCTTATGGGCTTTTACTTTTCCCACTAATAGTGGCTGTCTCCTTTGTTGTGCTAAATCCCACAAGTATATCAACTTTTCAGCATGAGCAATGTATTTACCATCTTCTGATTTCATGCCCCTCTTTCGCCACTGAGGCATCCAATTCACTATAGCTCTCAAAACCCATTCAGAATCTGTGAAAATAGCCACAGTTTCATCCGCTGGCATATTTTCCAATGCTACCACTACAATTTCAGCAGCTTGCGCTGAATGAGGTAAGCACTGTTCCTTAAAAACCTTTTCATTGGATATTCTTACTGCTGCATACTGTGTTTGTGCCTTGCCTTCCTCATAAAACCTTGAACCATCCATAAACTAAATTACATCTACTTTATCAATGATCTCGCTTAAAATTGCTCCAGACCAATTTGCTTAGCCATTCCTCAAAGTGGGTGTGATTCAGCTCTGGGGAAAGATTGAGGAATGAAATCCTTCTGAAATTTTATTCGTTTATTTTTATTTATCACCTAAGCAATAGATGGACAGCTTCAGTATTTTAGTACTAAGTTAGCAGTCTCATTCTCAGATCTGGATTGCTCTCCTCTGTTTTGTTGGTGTTCACTCAGAGGGGGAAGCCTGGAGAGATTTTAAGCCATCTGCTCTTATTTCCTACCCACTCAAACCCATGGTAGAGCCAGAATTTTTCAATCTTAATCATTACACAATGAATCAGAGCCAGGGCAACTGTGGCTGAGCTTGGGCTGATGGCTGTATTACACTGAAATAGGACAGAGACAAGACAGTAGTCTCTCTGTATGTGATTGTCTTCTCACAATGTGGGGCACCACTGCTATGGTGCCATCCACCCTCAGTTATAGTCCATGCTATCTTAGGAGAGGCGCTGACTAAGGCCTGGTCTACACTACGAGTTTATACTGAATTTAGCAGTGTTAAACCGAATTAACCCTGCACGTGTCCACACAACGAAGCCCTTTATATCGATATAAAGGGATCTTAATACCGGTATCTGTAATCCTCCCCGACAAGGGGAGTAGCACTGAAATCGGTATTGCCATGTCGGATTAGGGTTAGTGTGGCCACAATTTGACAGTATTGGCCTCTGGGCACTATCCCACAGTGCACCATTGTGACAGCTCTGGATAGCAATCTGAACTTGGATGCACTGATCAGGTAGACAGGAAAAGCCCCGCAAACTTTTGAATTTCATTTCCTGTTTGCCCAGCATGGAGAGCTCACCAGCACAGGTGACCATGCAGTCCCAGAATCGAAAAAGAGCTCCAGGATGGACCGTACGGGAGATACTGAATATGATCTCTGTATGGGGAGATGAAACTGTTTTATCAGAGCTCCATTCCAAAAGACGAAATGCCAAAGCATTTGAAAAAATCTCCAAGATAAACAGAGGCCACAGCAGGGACTCAGCACAGTGCTGCGTGACAAGCCTAACGGAAAGCCAAAGAATCAAATGGACGCTCACGGAGGGAGGGAGGAAGGACTGAGGACTCCAGCTATCCCACAGTTCCCGCAGTCTCCAAAAACCATTTTCATTCTTGGCTGAGCTCCCAATGTCTGAAGGGTCAAAAATATTGTCATGGTCGGTTCAGGGTATATGTCATGACTCCCTCCCTCCCCCTCCCCCCCGCGTGAAAGAAAAGGGAAAAAATTGTTTCTCTCCTTTTTTCAATGTCACTATATGTCTACTGGATGCTGCTGGCAGACGCGGTACTGCAGTGCTACACAGCAGCATCCCCTCCCCTCCCCTCCCTGATGGCAGACGGTGCAATAGGACTGGTATCCGTCATCGTCATCCCATGAGTGCTCCTAGCTGGCCTCAATGAGGTCGTCCAGGGGCGTCTGGGCAAAAATGGGAATGACTCCAGGTCATTCTCTTCTTTAAGCTTTGTCTCCTGGAGATTCAGTCCTGCCTGGAATATCATAGCAGCTGGAGGCTGTCTCCCCACCATTTTATTTCAATAAAGTCAGTGTTGTGTCTTATTCCTGCATTTTTTATTACTTCATCACACAAATGGGGGGACACTGCAATGGTAGCCCAGGAGGGGTGGGGGAGGATGGAAGCAATGGGTAGGGTTGCTGCAGGGACACCCCCTAGAATGGCATGCAGCTCATCATTTCTGTGGGATCTCTGGGGCTCTGACCCAGAGCAGCCGTTTGCCTCTCTGGTACTTTAGTAGGCTTGCTTGATATTCTAGGCAGGACTGACTCCATATTTAGACAAAACATAAAGAAGGGAATGACCTGGGGAGTCATTCCTATTTTTGTCCATGCGCCCCCGACCAACCTCAGCAAGGCCAGCCAGGAGCACCCATGACAGCAGCAGATGGTACAATAGCACTGGTAACCATTTCTGCTAACTTGGAAAGGCAAGGGGATGCTGCTGTGTAGGACTGCAGTACCACCTCTGTCAGCAGCATCCAGTACACATACAGTGACAGTGACAAAAGGCTGAATGGGCTCCATGGTTGCCATGCTATGGCATCTGCCAGGGCAATCCAGGGAAAAGGGCATGAAATGATTGTCTGCCGTTGCTTTCATGGAGGGAGGACTGACTGATGACATTTACCCAGAATCACCCACAACACTGTTTTTGCCCCATCAGGCATTGTGATCTCAACTCAGAATTCCAATGGGCGGGGGAGACTGTGGGAACTATGGGATAGCTATGGGCTAGCTACCCACAGTGCAATGCCCCGGAAATCCACGCTAGCCTCAGTACATGGACGCACACCGCCAAATTAATGTGCTTAGTGTGGCCGCGTGCACTCGACTTTATACAATCTGTTTCCAAATACCGGTTTCTGTAAAATTGGAATAATCCCATAGTGTAGACACACCCTCAGTATCCCTTGGAGTGGAGTACATGCATTTTATCATCCATTCTAACAACTCAAGCTAGTAAACACACCAAAATGTGACATACTGAAAACAGCTACATAAATAAAACAAACATATGGCCATTAAGTGAAAGCATAAAAAATATGCACCAGAGGCCCAATTTAATAACCTGTTCCCATAGACCACTAAATCTTTAGGGAAAGCTGCTCTCAAAAATTAAAACATCTGCCAAAACACTAGCATGCTACAGACTTATGCAGTCCACAAAACTTTACCTCTTGCATGCATATTATCTGCACACATAGCTCAGCTTTAAAATGCTAAACAAATCTGAGTCAACTATAAATAGTCATGCTCTCCTTGCAAATATTAATATAATATTTTCTGATACTGGAAAAGAGAGTAAAAGGCATTCACTCAGGCTTATACAGTTTCTATGAGATGTCAGCACTTAATTTGATTAATACTTCACACACATAGAACTGTAAAAATAAGCAATAAAGTGACACAGACAGCAAACAAAACTGACAACAGTGAAAATACAAAGGGAAGTAAAACATCAAGTGGTTGGTGGTTGTTATGTGTATTTTAAATGAGTGTTTCTTGAAAGTGCAACAAAGCCCTTTCAGCCCTGTAGAACAAGGCAAAGTTCTTCCAGTTTCACATTGTAATTTGTGTGTTTCACCAACTCAGAAACTCAGAGGGAGTAGGCTCATTAAGTTTTTACAAGTGCAGGCCTTAAGTAAATGGAGCACATTAACCCATGGCTTTGGAGTTTGCAGACAGACCCCTGCTTCAAAAAACTTGCAAATAAAGTCTTCATTCCACAAAACACCTAGCACCAAGTGCTTGCTAATTTCTATTTATGAGTCAATGGGAGTACTCTGAAGAGCAGAACTACACCAGATAGCAAATATCTGGCCTTAATAGTTTTCAGTACCTCTCCCCAAACAAATTCTGAAACTTAATGGAAATCATTAGTCTGGAGGCATCTCTCCTGGCAACCCCAGCCCCAGAGCTGGGCTGGGACGTGACAGGTTACAAAATACAAGAATGATAGTGCAAATCAAACTTTAAAGGTATAATAGATGTTCTCAGACAAAACTAAATCCAAACATTTTAAGCAGCATTAATTTTAGGAACTAGATCAGTCGTTCTCAAAACTTTTTTTTCGCAGACTACCTGAAAATTGCTGAGGGTCTCAGCAGACCACTTAATGATCTTTCCAAATGTTGTTTGTACCATTAGCTAGCTATTGTAAAGTGCTTTGAATAAAAGCACTATATTAAAAAAAACTTAATAATAATTAATGTTTTTTGTTCTACAAATAAAAGCACACAACTCATATTTTAATATCAGTAATCTTACCTTTCTAATGCGATGGATGTGTCCTCTCTCCCCCGCCGTGACAGCCCTCAAGGTGGGGCTGGGAAGGAGGGGAGTCTCCCCCACCACAGTAACCACCGAGCTGGGCTGGGAAGGAGGGGGGGTCTCTCCCTCTCTTCCCTGCCGTGGCAGCCCCTGAGCTGGGGCTGGGAAGGAGGGAGTTATCTCCCCCACCATAGCAGCCACACCTGCGCAGGTCCACTAATTAGGTGGGTGGCCCTTCATTCTCTCGTGAACGGTCATCCAGGCACTCACTGTAGAGGGATCTATCTGCGGACCACCTGAATGAAGTTCGCAGACCACAGTTTGAGAACCTCTGAACTAGACTAATTAACCTATGTATCAGTTAAGCAATTCTGAAATGCCATCCAATGCAAAAGCTAGGCATAAATAATACATTGTCACTTTTGTGATTATAGAAATAGTTACTAAATGTGATTTTTGATTACAGTTTGGAGAGATGATTTATTTGGATTCTTTTAAAAAAAACAATTACTTATTCTCCAGCCAGCACTACTTATCTAAGGGAATGTCCTTTTTCGAAAAATAATAGCAGTTGTATATAAAGCACATCTCAAATCCTGTATCTACTTTTTCTATTCAGTTGGCTTGACTTGACTTCTGTACAAAATTCTGGTACAATCAGTGGTAGAATAATGAAAATGAAGCTAAATACACTTGATGATTGGCAGAAAGAGGTAAAATCCTGCAAAATGCATATATATGTAAATGGCACACATGGGGTAATCTTCAACATAGTGACAAACAAATATGACATTTAAAAAGTAACATTTAGGCTGTGTCTACGCTGCCACTTTCAGCGCTAAAACTTTAGCGGTTCAGTGGTGTGAAAAAACACCCCTCTGAGCGACAAAAAATTTTAGTGCTGAAAAGTGCCAGTATGGACAGCACTTTATAGCCGGGAGCCATGCTCCTGGCAATAAAGCTCCCACCGCTTGTTCAGGGTGGTTATTTTTTATCACTGGGAGAGCTCTCACCTGGCAACAAAGCGTGACTACACTGCTCAGGTCACAGCACTGCCACAGCCACGCTGTAATGTGGGCAGTGTAGACATACCCTAAGTTAAATCTTTCTTACTGGTATTGTGGGGTTTGTCTGTCTCTCCCAGCAGCTGCTCGCAGCTCAGCTGGGACTCCCTTATCCAGTCTCTCCCAACCACTGCCTGCCCACTGTGAAGTTTGCAGCCCAGCTGGGGCTGCCTGGAACTCTCTTGTCCCACCTTTCCAGGCTGCTGCTTGCACACTGCAGCCCAGCTTGGGGCTGCCTTGGAGAGGGACTCTTTTCTGTCTATCCTGGCTGCCTGGGAGAGGGACTCTGTCCCATTGCTGCTGCTTGCACTCCGCAGTCCGGCTTGGGACTGCCTTGGAGAAAGACTCCATCCCATCTCTCCCTACTGCGGCCCACAGTCCACAGCTCAGCTGGGGCTGCCTGGGAGAGAGTCAGACTTGTCTCTGATTCACCTCTCCCCACTTCCCGTCTCTCCACCTCACTCCCCTGATCCCCACCCATTCCCTAGTCCCTCCACTCACCCGCAACCACCCCTTATTTCCAGGAGCGGCGCTAGGGTTTTTGGCGCCCTAGGTAGGGGTCCTTCCACACTCCCGGTCGGCGGCGGAAATTCTGCGGCGGGGGGGGGGGGTCCTTCCACGCTCCCGGTCTTCGGGGCACTTCAGAGGCGGGTCCCGGAGTGAGTGAAGGACCCGCCGCAGAATTGCCGCCGAAGACCCAGAGCGCGGAAGGACCCCCTGCCGCCGAATTGCCACTGAAAGCGGCAAAATGCCACCCCCTGAAATCCTGGCGCCCTTGGCAACTGCCTAGGTCGCCTAAATGGAAGCGCCGGCCCTGCTTATTTCCCCCACCAAGCCCACCAGCTCACCTTCTCCACGTTCTCTGTCTGCAGGGTCACGACTCAGGAGCAGGCACCTGATTATTGGAGCCACACTGCACGGCTCCAGTAATTAGGTGAGCAAACCTTCATTGCTTCATGCGCAGGCGCACACCTTACAGGGAATTATGCCGGTAGTAGCCAATTGGGGCACAAAAGGTTGTCCTACTTTGGGTATACTAAAGCTGGGGCTTGCGCTAATGCTTTTTTAAACTGTGCAAAAGCTACCTGCTGTTCTAGTCCCCATTCCCAGTTATTACTCCTTTTTAATCATGTATACAGCGGGCTGGCTTTCTCTGCATAATTCTCTATACATTCTCTGGAGAAATTTGTCATACCCAAAAATGATCTTAAAGTAGATATATCTGCAGGGCTGGTAATTTTTGCAATAATTCTACCCTTTGTTTATCTGGTGATCATCCCTCTTGTCCTAACGTTACTCCTGTTTACTTGCTGTTGGCATATTTGGGCTTTTTCTGAACTAACCTTAAACCCCATTTCCTTTATTTTCTGCAGTACCAAATCTAATATTCCTAAATTTTCTTCCTTAGTTCTTGTGCTTAAAAGGATTCCATCTACATATGATATGATGTTACCATTATTAGGCATGTTATCCCACATTTTGTTCACGTACGTATGGCAGATACCAGGGCTGTTATGGAAACCTTGTGGTGTTCGACAGAAACTGAACTGTCTTCACCGGAAGGTAAAGGCAAACTTGTACCAGGAGGCTGGGTGTAAAGAGATTGCAAAGAATAGATTGGCTAAATCTAGCCCAGTGAACCATCATGCTCCTCCTATAACAGAGCAATCACTTCATGATATTTGCTACCACTGGAGCAATCACTGGAGTTACCTTATTCAATGGCCTAAGATCAATGGTAAATCTCCAAGTCTTACCATCTGCCTTTAAAACTGGCCAGATAGCTGCATTATTCATGCTTTGCTGCTTTACTATTACTCCTTGATCCAAAAGCCATTGAATAGTTCTCATTAAACTGAGTTCTGCTTCCTCAGGGTACTTATACTGTCTTTGAGGTGGGGGATCTGGTCCAGTAACGAAGACTTCTGCTTCTATTTTTCCACATTCTGTCTTTTTGGTTGTCCAAACTTCCTTATATTTCTGAGCTATCTCCAAAACTTCTGCTGGTGAATTAGGCCATTTTATCTCTTCAACAGCCTTGATAGTAGCCAACCTATATCCTGCCTCAATAACAATTAGCTGATCTTCTGTTCTGATCCTATTAGTAGGTATTTCCCATAATACCTTACTTACCAAATCCACTGTCACCTCAAGCTTACCTAATACATCAACACCCATCTAAATTCATCAAACCAAACTACTTCTTTATTGTTTTCTCCCTAATTGAAAATGTATTGGAGCACTAAATGGTACTCTACTCATTGCTTCACTAAATCCCTGCAGCTTTCTGACTATTACAGGAGGTCCAAATAAATTCTTATTATTTGTGCTAACTAAAGAAAATGTGGCACCTGTGTCTATTAACATATTTTGTCTGAACGCTCCCCTAGTAAACTTCACATATACAATGGGTGTCTCCCAGTCATCCATTTGTAAATGTGTCAATAAATTAGCATGATCTTCTTTTGCCAATATTGGGGAGATATGGGACGCTCGGCCTCCCTATGCTTGATATGGAGAGTGGAATGTAGCCATGGGCATGCTCCTTTTATGATTTGCTAGCCGTCAAAGCATTTCGTCTGTGGGAAGCCCATCAATTTGCTCTTTAGGTTCATACTGTAAAAATTCTTTCCAAAGCCAGTTTCTTCCTGGATCACCTCTTTTTTGTTCATAAGGAACAAGCCTTCTATTCCTATTTTCTTCTTGCTTCAAACCTTCTCTATTTTGCTGGTTCTGCTGATTTTTTCGTCCTCTATGACTATTATTAGAGAAAGTTACTACTGATACTTTCTTATGTTTTCCTTTCTGGAATGACTTTGGAGGTGGTATTGTCTCTCTTTGTATTTCATAAGGTTGTTTTTTACTTTATCTTCTGTGATGTGTGGAGGGGTTTTCACAGGATTGTCAGAGACCATCGCCATTCTCATCATTGGATCAAAGCCTAGCATTAATGCTTTTAAACTGTGAGGAATCATATATCAACTGGTATCCCAATGGGATGATTCCTGCATGTTTGTACAATAATTTATTTATAGTTTCTATACTTCTATATGGTTCAGGTCTTTCCTTTGGTCTTTGTTTCTCCTGATGAAACCATACCACTGGATATTCTCCAGGAAAGAAAAACTTCAAAATTTCTCATCAGTATCACCTTCTCCTCCCTGGATGTCATAAGGAAGTCCAGCAAATTCCTCTGAATTTATGCATTCTTTTATTAATGCACAGAGATCACCTCCTGTTAATCCAGGTATCCTCGTTATCTTCGCTAGCCATCCAATCACTGTGTTCCTGTTCAAAGGACCCATGGATTGTCCTAGAGCTTTAATTTGCTCAGTGGTATTGGATCTTTTCTCTATCCTCTCTCCTGTACTCCTGTTTCCTTGTGCAGTAGTTTTGGTTATTGTGGAGGTAATAATTGGAGCTATGGAAGGTGGTCTTTGATATTCTTCCAGCTCTTCCCACAGTTAGTTATAAAATTCCAGAATGGACTCCTTGGGATCCTCATAACAAGGAGGACCAGGCCCGCTCACAGCAATTCCAGGCCCTAGGGCCAGGGCTGTCCCTAGGGTGGTGCAGAGCCCGGGGTGGAAGTGATGAATCTGTCACTTCTGGGACCGACCTGTCACCTCCAGGACCGACTGCGCTAGCCAATTGCACCAGCCTGCAGGTCCCCCCAAAGCATGCAGCCCAGAATGGTTGCCCCAATTCGCCGTACCCTAGGGACAGCTTTTCCCATGGCAGAACAGTCAATGGGCCCCCTAGAAAGGCCTGCCTGACATTTGGGTGGTGCTGTGCTGGCCGGTGCCCAGTGAGCTGCTGGCTGTGCTCATCTAGCATGGCCAGGGCTTCCATGCTCACATGGCTGCCTTGGCCACTGCTGGTACCACCCCACACATGCCTAGGAGCCCTGTGGCCTGCCTGGATGATTTTAAAGAGCCCAGGGCCACCACCATGGCAGTGGTGGCCGGGGGTCCCTGGGCCCTTTTACATCACAAAGGGGGCAACTGCTCAGGGGCCTGGGCCTCTCCACCATTGGCAGGCCTGAGGAGGACTTATATCTTCATCAGATTCCACCTCTTCACCACTTAGGGGTTTTATTGCTGCTATAACTCCTTTATTGGCTTTCAATTCTTCCTTTGGTGCAAGAATCTTCCTTCTGCATGCTTCATGATTTAATTTTCTCCTTTTTTGCGTCTGAGATTATTAATTTCATTGCAGCTTCTTTTTGTTTCCATTCTTCAAATTCTACTGTTAGCTTCTTTTGCTCTTCTTTTATTTCATAGATTCATAGATTCATAGATTCTAGGACTGGAAGGGACCTCGAGAGGTCATCGAGTCCAGTCCCCTGCCCTCATGGCAGGACCAAATACTGTCTAGACCATCCCTGATAGACATTTATTTAAGCTACTCTTAAATATCTCCAGAGATGGAGATTCCACAACCTTCCTAGGCAATTTATTCCAGTGTTTAACCACCCTGACAGTTAGGAACTTTTTCCTAATGTCCAACCGAAACCTCCCTTGCTGCAGTTTAAGCCCATTGCTTCTTGTTCTATCCTCAGAGGGTAAGGTGAACAAGTTTTCTCCCTCCTCCTTATAGCACCCTTTTAGATACCTGAAAACTGCTGTCATGTTCCCTCTCAGTCTTCTCTTTTCTAAACTAAGCAAACCCAATTCTTTCAGCCTTCCTTCGTAGGTCATGTTCTCAAGATCTTTAATCATTCTTGTTGCTCTTCTCTGGACCCTCTCCAATTTCTCCACATCTTTCTTGAAATGTGGTGTCCAGAACTGGACACAATACTCCAGTTGAGGCCTAACCAGCGCAGAGTAGAGCAGAAGAATGACTTCTCGTGCCTTACTCACAACATACCAGTTAATGCATCCCAGAATCACGTTTGCTTTTTTTGCAACAGCATCACACTGTTGAATCATATTTAGTTTGTGGTCCTCTATAACCCCTAGATCCATTTCATTTAGTTCCTCCTGTGACTCAGCAATCTGGAGTGTTTGAGTCAGAATAGTGACGCTCAGTGTATCAGCTTCTGCTGTTAGATTAACTTTTTCTTATCTTAGTTCTCTTAGTTCCTTGAATGCTTTATTCATTTCTGTATCTAGAGTTGTGGCTGCAAACAAGAGTCCTTGCAAGGCAACTTGTTTCTTCTCCTTTTTTGCTTGGTTCCCTTGAGAACAAGCCTGGTTAGGTTTAAAAAATGAATGTATAATCTTACTTTGTTACTAACTCTTGAATACAACAATTGAAACCATTGTAGAAAAACCTAGATTACTTTCTATCACTTTTTTGCAGTTCATCAAGCTTGGAATTAATCATTTAACTTTTGGAAACATCCTATTAGGGCAAGGTGCTGTGAGTTTATACTGCACCTGCCTGGGGCTCTAGGGCTGTTACCCCACTACAAATAATAGACTAGAAAATGATTTTAAACAGGAGTGAAACCGATGCTTTCAAGTCACTTCCATAATATTGCCAACCCCAAATGTTCAAAAATCAAGAATCAGGCTCACCAAAAACCACAAGATTAGCTTTAAAATAATTATTTAAAAATAATATATTTGGTGTGGTTTTTTATTTACATTCTGCTTTTTGAGCTTTTAAGGTGCACCAGGGTCACATTTTGAAGCTTTCTCCACAGCCACAATGGCTAGAAACTTCATTTTTCTGAAAGAATGAAAGGCTAAAATCATCACATATCACTTGACTCCAGGAGCTGGGGCTTTAAGGAAAACAATAATTATCATGAGACTCATGACAAAATCATGCGAGTTGGCAACACTGCTTTCACTTCTGTTTAAAGGCTAGTTACTTTCCAGAAGGCTCTTAAACACAGCATTACAGTGACTGAGTTGCAGTTTCCATAGGAGACTATATTAAATCAAACACCAAGAAAATTCCACGTTTTAAAGTTGGGGGAAAAATTGAGACTTCTGAGGTATATCAGGGCCATTTCAGGCAGGAAAGGAAAATAAACAGGCACAGGAGCTCTGGGCAGCTCTTCCTCTTGAAAGAAAGTTGGAGGGTCAAATCTTCTGGTCCTTAATCAAGTAACAGTTCTATTGGCATCGGTGCCTACACACAGATATGAACATCACAGTGAACATGTGATAACATGTATGGTCAATAACTATACATTTCATACTTAAATATCTGACCCATCTCATTCAGAGTTACACATCTTATATGCATTGGCTCAGGGACTACATTTTTTAGCATATTCTGAACAGTGCTGAGAGCACAGATCATACCCAGTGTATAATACAAATCATGACAATAATGTTTGACTTTATGAAATTTATGGACTTGCAAACTGCAAGACAAAGCACTCGATCATGGGTGGTAAGGAAGAACTGAGAGGGCGTAGGGTCAGTGGTACCTAATATACCGGCGCATGAGCACAGCACTCAAGGGGGCGCCGCAGCTAACGCTACAGATACCACTAAGGCAGAAATATCCAACAGCCGTGTACGTGGGTGCGCACACACCTAGAATGGAATCAACATAAGCAGGCACTCAAAGAAAAATGTAAATTCCTGCATGGAATAACCCACATTCTTTTTTCTCCCTATCATTTCAAGTAAGGGAAAACCAAAGTGTAAAAAAAAGGAAAAAAAGAGGTTGGGAATTGTGGAGTGGGGGACTTTTTCTTATCACTACAGAAAGCAGCACACTAAATTCACAGCCTTTATAGCAAACCAAACTAGCTGCTATTAGTAATGACAACTGTTTAAAACCCCTATATCAGGGATTGGCAACATTTGGCACGCGGCCCACCAGGGTAAGTACCCTGGTGGGCCGGGCCGGTTTGTTTACCTGCCGCATCCGCAGGTTCAGCCGATCCCACTGGCCGTGGTTCGCCGCTCCAGGCCAATGGGGGCTGTGGGAAGCAGCACGGGGTGAGGGATGTGCTGGCTACCGCTTCTCGCCACCCCCATTGGCCCCATTCTTTAAATGATTATTTTATATATTAAATCCATTTAAAGAAATAAAAAACATGTTAAATACATTTTATTTTTATTGTAAATGTTATAAATGGTAATATTTCTACTTCCCAAATACCTGTTTCTTCTCGATTTACATTCCTGTAAACTATTCTTACAGGGGTTGATCTTTCTAAGCAAGTCCTTTAGACTAAAATCTTTAAGATGTGTCATAGAGATGTTTGATTCTGGATAAGTAAACTTGGCATTTCTTTAGGCTGTAAAAGCATACTCATTTTAATCCTGTGATTAAAAATTCTTTTACTGCAAAAGTTAACAGTTTTTTAAAAAGCAGAAGGGGCCGTGTGAAAACATGTTGCTTCAAATAGGCCTCATGCTCATCCCTCGTTACTGCAATTAGTCATTCCTTCACACTAATTTTTTTATTGAAACACATATGTGAACATTTCCCCTGCATTTTAAACACTATTTTATTGTAAATTCCCCTCAGTTAAGGATTTTATGGTATACCCAATAGAACCACTTTTGTTATAATTTTTAAACGGATAGGGTAATGCATGTTAAACATTTTCATTTTACTACAAAACAGGTCTTTACATCTCAATCAAAAATAATCAGTGCTGTTTTTTTCATGTTAAACTTTGACAGGCTTAAACTGTGTTAGCAAAAGAGCATAAGATTTTTAAATCAAGAAAAAAAGTCTAGGGGGCTGTTTCTTCAGATAACAGTGGTGAGTTGGGTTAGTCTTTATCTTACATCTTCACACAGTTAGAACAGGTGCCTTTTTGTTGCAAACTGCTGCTTTTTTAGTGTCATGTTTAGATTCAGTGTAAAAGCATGCTAATATAGCTTTATTCCTAATAAAAAAAATTGTGGCAGAAGTTAACAGCTTCAGAAAGCAAGGGTGATGGGGGTATAGCATTTATCTTACTACTCCATACAGTTATTCAGTCCACATGGCTTTTGCCTTTTTAAACTTTTTTTTGTAAGTGATGGCACATTACATTCACCCCATAAGTCTTCACACTTGACAAAGGATATCCTGCAAAAACCAGTGATATAAAACTTAAATTAAAAGACCTCCTTACAGCTAAAGTCAATAGGTGCTAATTTCCAATAAAACTTTAAGTAGGTGGAAAAAGAGAGATTGATATAAAGACTAGAAACAAATGATGTTTACATAAACGTAAATAAAAAAATCTACATGCATGTTCCCTTTGATTAATGTGTTAAGTTTGTCTGTTAAAACTGTACATGTTTTAACAACATTTAGATTTTAAAAAACATTAAAAAAGAAAAAAGGTTGTGTGGTGGGGTGAAATAGCCTCATCTCTGGTAAAAAGTGTTAATTCTTTTACATAAACTAGTGTTTTGGGTGTTAGTGTGTGTTTTATATAAATCTAAAGCCTTCCCAACAACAATTTTTGTTTAGGCAAAACTTTAAAAATTGGTGCATTTGTAACCCTTTTGCCCCTCTGAGTTGGCAGCAACAAGGGCCGGGTTCAGTATCCAGGGGTTCCGTTTCAATAACCCAATGCCAAACCAGCTCGAGCCCCACCCAGTGACCTGGGAAAATCTTACACACACCCCTAGGCGCCTCAAAGAGGCAATGCTTCCCCTCTCACAAGCACAGAGTCTCGGTGTAGCAGAAAAGATTTAATACATGAGATAAACAACAAACACTAAATTGGGAAAAACACCTCAACTAGAGTTCATAGACCAAACCGTGAGCAAAGACCCACCCCAGGAAATTGGGCTGTGTACTCTTTCCTGGGCTCTTGAGTCCAGCAACCCCCAAATCACCCACAGTCCCAAAAGTCTCTGTCCTGGTCAGTGCAGCCCCAAAGTTCGAGAGTCTATCTGCAGAGGTCTCCCCCGCCCCAGCCTGGTAGAAAGGGGCACCTTACGTGGTCCGGGGCCAACTGCCCTGCCTCTCCGTGGGTTCTGCTCCCGCCTTCTCCACGAACTGCTCCGCTTTACCAGCCACTCCACTCTGCTCCTCCAGCCGTCCTCAGAACTGCTCCGCTCCGCCCCGCCAGCCGCTCTGCTCTACCAGCTGTCCCGTGAGCTGCTCCAGTTGTCCCTGCAAACTGCTCAGCTCTGCTCGCTCTGTGGGCCACTCCACCCGTCTCACAGCTACTCCGCTTTGCCAGCTGCTCCGCTGCCACCAGCTGTCCCGTGATCCGCTCCAGCCGTCCCCACAAACTGCTCCACTCCGCCAGCAGCTTTGTTCCACAGTACAGCTTTGGGCTCCCCACTAGTTAGCACAGTACTCAGTGCTCTCAGCTCAGTGATTTTAGCTTTTTAGTGATTGTCAGCTCTTAGTGATTCCAGCTCATAGTAGGGGAGCCCCAGTGCTAGTGCACCATTAGCCCAAAGTGATTTCAGCTCAGTAACCTGTATTTAAATTCTTCAGGGAATAAAAAAATCAACTCTGACATTCCACAGTGGAGAGAGGAGGGGGTGCAACTGGTGCTTCTGGCTCCCCAAGGAGACTGCACCACTAGGTACAGATACCTGTCCCCAGCCTCTCTCTCTATTCTCTGGGTTTTGGAACCCATGTCCCTTGTCTAGCAAGTACCACCCAACTGAGGGTGAGCAATTTGTCACCAAGCAGTCCCACAGCTTGGCAGTCTGGAATAGGGTGGGCGTGCCTATGCAAATACACTCTCTGAAATTCTTTCCACCAGATGTCAGTGTAGAGCTTATCCTGACTCTGCTTACACATTTTTAAAACACTTTAACAGCATTTTAAAAGTTAGGAAAGAAAAAGGCAGGGGGAGAAACAGCGTTCTTATTTCTTGTCTGCCTTTTTATGTAAGCTGTTTTTGTTTTTTTTTAAGTTAGCCTGTGTGTGTGTTTTGTATAAAGGTAAAGATTTCTTTACAGAAGTTTTCCTTAAGGCAACACTTTAAAAAGCAACCAAACACTATATTTTTTAAAGGCTGATGTGTTTCTACAAAAACTTGTGTTATATATAGTATCTGCATTTTTTTTAAACAAACCACCAGTCAAAAGCTACTCTTAAGATGTTATGATGGTTCAGGAAACTGCATTCTATTACGTAGCTATAGAACAGCTTCTGATTGGCCCACATGAGACACGTGGTTTGCCCCCAAGACTCACTACCCTGAGAAATGTTGTTATTTCCCTAGAGATTGCCCCCAAGGTAAGCAGCTCTCCTCTCCTCTTCTCTCTCTCTGCCATGTGCTCAGTAACACAAGTTTTCTTTCAGAGTGGTAGCCATGTTAGTCTGTATCAGCAAAAACAACAAGGAGTCCTTGTGGCACCTTAGAGACTAACAAATTTATTTGGGCATAAGCTTTTGTGGGCTAGAACCCACTTCATCAGATGCATGGAGTGGAACATACAGTAGCAGGTATATATACATAGTACACAAAAAGATGGGAGTTGCCTTACCAAGACTAAGTTTGATAAGTTTACCGAGGGGATGGTATGATGGGATAGCCTAATTTTGGCAATTCACTGATCTTTGATTATTAGCAGGTAAATATGCCCAATGGTCTGTGATGGGATGTTAGATGGGGTGGGATCTGAGTTACTACAGAGAATTCTTTCCTGGGTGCTGGCTCGTGAGTCTTGCCCACATGCTCAGGGTTTAATTGATCGCCATATTTGGGGTCAGGAAGCAATTTCCTCCAGGGCAGATTGGCAGAGGCCCTGGAGGTTTTTCGCCTTCCTCTTGAGCGTGGGGCATGGGTCATTTGCTATATGATTCTCTGCACCTTGAGGTCTTTAAACCACGATTTGAGGACTTCAATAACTCAGACATAGGTTAGGGGTTTGTTACAGGAGTGGGTGGGTGAAATTTTGTGGCCTGCATTGTGTAGGAGGTCAGACTAGATGACCATAATGGTCCCTTGTGACCTTAAGTCTATGAATCTATGACTCTATAAGTGGGGGGGTCAGCCTAACAAGATAATTCAATTAACAGTAGAATACCAAGGGAGGAAAAATCACTTTTGTAGTGGTAATGAGGGTGCTCCATTTGACAAGAAGGTGTGAGTAACAGTAGGGGAAAATTAGTATGGGGAAATTAGTTTTTGTAATGACCCATCCATTCCCAATCTTTATTCAGGCCTAATTTGATGGTGTCCAGTTTGCAAATTAATTCCAATTCTGCAGTTTCTTGTTGGAGTCTGTGTCTGAAGTTTTTTTGTTGACAAATTGCCACTTTTAAGTCTGTTACTGAGTGTCCAGGGAGACTGAAGTGTTCTCCTACTGGTTTTTGAATGTTATAATTCCTGATGTCAGATTTGCGTCCATTTATTCTTTTGCGTAGAGACTGTCAAAAACAGACTCCAATGTTAAACTGCAGAACTGGAATTAATTTGCAAACTGGACACCATCAAATTAGGGCTGAATAAAGACTGGGAGTGGATGGGTTATTACAAAAAAGCTCCCCCGTATGGCAGGGTAGATTGGAAGGCCAGCAAACGATGCCACTGCGATGGGAAGCATCAAGCTGGTGACCAGTGCTGCGACAGTGATCGACACCCAACATACCGGAGTATGAGAATGGGGACCCAGGGGTGCCACAGTTGGCCCTATAGATACCAAAAGGGAAAAGGGAAACGTTTCCAACAGCCATGCACATGGGCATGCATATACCTAACATGGAATCGACATGAGCAAGCACTTGAAGAACTCTCATTGTAACAATCTTGGGGTTTTTAACCAGTGAACAAGAAAGGAATACAAATTTAATACAATAAATTGGAGAGCTTCTGTAGTGAGCTGCTGCAAACAACCATGTGGTGTTCTCAACCCGTGCCTCCAAGACACATCTCCAAATTCCTATGTTATTAATACTGTCCCTTATGAGGGAGCGTCTCTAAATTATAATCTTCTACAAATATATAAGAACATAACATATGAACATAAGAACGGCCATACTGAGTCAGACCAAAGGTCCATCTAGCCCAGTATCCTGTCTACCGACAGTGGCCAATGCCAGGTGCCCCAGAGGGAGTGAACCTAACAGGTAATGATCAAGTGATCTCTCTCCTGCCATCCATCTCCACCCTCTGATAAACAGAGGCTAGGGACATCATTCCTTACTCATCCTGGCTAATAGCCATTAATGGACGTAACCTCCATGAATTATCCAGTTCTCTTTTAAACGCTGTTATAGTTCCAGCCTTCACAACCTCCTCAGGTAAGGAGTTCCACAAGTTGACTGTGCGCTGTGTGAAGAACTTCCTTTTATTTGTTTTAAACCTGCTACCTATTAATTTCATTTGGTGGCCCCTAGCTCTTGTATTATGGGAATAAAGAAATAACTTTTCCTTATTCACTTTCTCCACATCACTCATGATTTTATATCACTCTATCATATCCCCCCTTAGTCTCTTCTTTTCCAAGCTGAAAATTCCTAGCCTCTTTAATCTCTCCTCATATGGGACCCATTCCAAACCCCTAAACATTTTATCAGAGGGGTAGCCATGTTAGTCTGGATCTGTAAAAGCAGCAAAGAATCCTGTGGAACCTTATAGACTAACAGACGTTTTGGAGCATGAGCTTTCGTGGGTGAATACCCACTTCGTCAGATGCATGTGACAAAGTGGGTATTCACCCACGAAAGCTCATGCTCCAAAACGTCTGTTAGTCTATAAGGTGCCACAGGATTCTTTGCTGCTTTTACTAATCATTTTAGTTGCCCTTCTGTGAACCTTTTCTAGTGCCAGTATATCTTTTTTGAGATGAGGAGACCACATCTGTATGCAGTATTCAAGATGTGGGTGTACCATAGATTTATATAAAGGCAACAATATATTCTCCGTCTTATTCTCTATCCCCTTTTTAATGATTCCTAACATCCCGTTTGCTTTTTTGACCACCTCTGCACACTGCGTGGACGTCTTCAGAGAACTATCCACGATGACGTCAAGATCTTTTTCCTGATTCGTTGTAGCTAAATTAGCCCCCATCATATTGTATGTATAGTTGGGGTTGTTTTTTCCAATGTGCATTACTTTACATTTATCCACAAATTTCATTTGCCATTTTGTTGCTCAATCACTTAGTTTTGTGAGATCTTTTTGAAGTTCTTCACAGTCTGCTTTGGTCTTAACTATCTTGAGCAGTTTAGTATCATCTGCAAACTTTGCCACCTCACTTTTTACCCCTTTCTCCAGATCATTTATGAATAAGTTGAATAGGATTGGTCCTAGGACTGATCCTTGGGGAACACCATTAGTTACCCCTCTCCATTCTGAAAATTTACCGTTTATTCCTACCCTTTGTTCCCTGTCTTTTAATCAGTTCTCAGTCCATGAAAGGACCTTCCCTTTTATCCCAAGACAACTTAATTTATGTAAGAGCCTTTGGTGAGGGACCTTGTCAAAGGCCTTCTGGAAATCTAGGTACACTATGTTCACTGGATACCCCTTGTCCACGTTTGTTTGACCCTTTCAAAGAACTCTAATAGATTAGTAAGACATGATTTCCCTTTACAGAAACCATGTTGACTTTTGTCCAACAACTAATGTTCTTCTATGTGTCTGACAATTTTATTCTTTACTATTGTTTCAACTAATTTGCCCGGTACTGATGTTAGACTTACCGGTCTGTAATTGCTAAGATCACTTCTAGAGCCCTTTTTAAATATTGGCATTACATTAGCTATCTTCCAGCCACTGGGTACAAAAGCTGATTTAAAGGACATGTTACAAACCATAGTTAATAATTCTGCAACTTCACATTTGAGTTCTTTCAGAACTCTTGGGTGAATGCCATCTGGTCCCGATGACTTGTTAATGTTGAGTTTATCAGTTAATTCCAAAACCTCCTCTAGTGACACTTCAATCTGTGACAGTTCCTCAGATTTGTCAACTACAAAAGCTGGCTTAGGTTTGGGAATCTCCCTAACATCCTGAACCATGAAGACTGAAGCAAAGAATCCATTTAGTTTCTCCGCAATGACTTTATCGTCTTTAAGCACTCCTTTTGTATCTGGATCATCCAAGGGCCCCACTGGTTGTTTAACAGGCTTCCTGCTTTTGATGTACTTAAAAAACATTTTGTTATTACCTTTTGAGTTTTTGGCTAGCCGTTCTTCAAACTCCTCTTTGGCTTTTCTTATTACATTTTTACACTTAATTTGGCAGTGTTTATGCTCCTTTCTATTAACCTCACTAGGATTTGACTTCCACTTTTTAAAAGATGCCTTTTTATCTCTACACCTTCCCTCAAAGAAAAAAAGTAACTCATGTATACATATATAAACACTAACATCTATGTAATAACACATGCTTTAAATTCTCAACCCATGTAGTACATTTCCATAAACCCAATGTATCAACTACCTAGAGAGGAGAGGTTACCAATACATCATTCTCAAGTGAATTTTTACTACTCACTTCCCTCAAATACCTCTTCTCCAGGCAGATTAGCAGGTCTCTACAAGTCTTTCAGGACATTTAATCTCTCGCTCTGATCTCAGTATCGGCCTTTCATTTGAGTCTGAGTTGTTCTCTTGTTCCTTGACAGTTTCTCCTTTGCGCATCAATGATAAAGGATCAATCAGATGGGAAACGACAAAGTCCACATCTACTGTCCATGTGTTGAAACTTTCTGGGATTACTCGTAGATCCCTTCGATTACATCCAAATATATCCCCCTGGTCTGTCTGGACTACATAAAGCAGATGCAGCTGTTCTTTAACTATGCCTCTTTGGCCCCAAGTATTAGAGGTTTGATTCCTCAGGCACATTCTACCTGGTTTAAGAGATGGGAGATCAAGGGCTCTTTTGTCAAAATAGTATTTCTGCTTCCATTTCTGATTTTCTTTCATCTTCTGTATGGTTGCATTGTTATGAGATTTCAGCAGGTTATCAGTAAATTGGTAAATGACATCTGATTCTTCCTATTAACAGCTGAACTGGAGAAAAGCCATTCTCCACGAGTGTACTTTAGTAAACCATTAACACTTTATACAAACCACCCCCACTGTCAAAAGTCTTTTTAATAAGGTTCTTTATTGTCCATATAGATCTTTCCACAAATCCATTTGATTGGGGATAATTTGGACTTGATGTTTTCATCAGAAAACCCCAATCTGTGACTATTGCCTTAAATCTGCACTGGAAAATTGTGGCCTACTACCACTAAGGACTTCATCTGGAATTCCATGTCTGGAAAAGATTCCCTTCATGCCGGCTATCACTAACTTACTATTAGTACTGTGCAATGTACAAATTTCTGGATACAGAGAATAATAGTCTGTGACTATTAAATAAATCAGTGCCTACCTGCTCATAAGGCCTTTGTGGATGAGGTCTCAGTGGCTCTGCCAGTTAGCATGGCTTGCATTTCAAACATGAAAAGCAGTTTCCTACCACATTAGTAATGTAATGATTGACCTATGGCCAATACAGTTCCTCTCATGCTCATTGTTTGCACTTCTAAATTCCTAAATGACCCTCGTGGATATTCTGTAGCATTTCTTTTCAGAGATTCATTGGAATTACATCTGTACTGCCCTTGAAAATCACCGCATCCAATAGTCTCTTATACTTGGACAGCAACTGCTTATTTCTTCATGACATCCATTAATTATCACCTCTTTAAGGATTCCCAATGATTCTCTGTTTTCTCTCTTATTTGTTTCAGTTTTCTGTTAGCTATGGGAACTTATTTTACAATCAGATTTACATGGGCTTGTATCTCTATGACGAGGGAATAGTATAAAAATATTGCTCAGGCATGCAGGAGTGAAATCATGAAGGCCAAATCACAACTGGAGTTACAGCTAACCAGAGACGTTAAGAGTAACAAGAAGAGTTTCTACAGGTATGTTAGCAACAAGAAGGTGGTCAGGGAAAGTGTGAGCCCCTTACTGAATGGGGGAGGCAACTTAGTGATGGAGGATGTGGAAAAAGCTAATGTACTCAATGATTTTTTTGTCTCTGTCTTCACAAATAAGGTCAGCTCCCGGACCCAGACTCTTGCACTAGGCAGCACAGTATGGGGAGGCACTGACCAGCCCTCTGTGGAGAAATAAGTGAGGTTCAGGACTATTTAGAAAAGCTGGACGAGCACAAGTCCATGGGGCTGGATGCACTGCATCCAAGGGTGCTAAAGGAGTTGGCTGATGTGATTGCAGAGCCACTGGCCATTATCTTTGAAAACTCATGGCGATCAGGGGAGGTCCCAGATGACTGGAAAAAGGCTAATGTAGTGCCCATCTTTAAAAAAAAGGAGGAGGAAGATCTGGGGAACTACAGGCCAGTTTGCCTCACCTCAGTCCCTGGAAAAATCATAGACCAGGTCGTCAAAGAATCAATTTTGAAGCATTTCGAGGAGAGGAAGGTGATCAGGAACAGTTAGCATGGATTCACCAAGGGCAAGTCATGCCTGACTAACCTAATTGCCTTCTGTGATAAGATAACTGACTCTGTGGATGAGGGGAAAGCAGTGGACGTGTTATTCCTTGACTTTAGCAAAGCGTTTGATACTGTCTCCCACAATATTCTTGCCGGCAAGTTAAAGAAGGGCTGGATGAATGGACTATAAGGTGGATAGAAAGCTGTCTAGATCGTCGGGTTCAACGAGTAGTGATCAACTGTCTAGTTGGCAGCCAGTATCAAGCAGAGTGCCCCAAGGGTCAGTCCTGGGGCTGGTTTTGTTCAATATTTTCATTAATGATCTGGAGGATGGCGTGGATTGCATCCTCAGTGGTTGCAGATGACACTAAACTGGGAGGAGTGCTAGATACGCTGGATGGTAGAGATAGGATACAGAGGGACCTAGACAAACTAGAGGATTGGGCCAAAAGAAATCTGATGAGGTTCAACAAGGACAAGTGCAGAGTCCTGCACTTAGGACAGAAGAATCCCATGCACTGCTACACACTAAGGACCAAGTGGCTAGGCAGCAGTTCTGCAGAAAAAGACCTAGGGGTTACAGTGGACGAGAAGCTGGATATGAGTTAACAGTGTGCCCTTGTTGCCAAGAAGGCTAATGGCATTTTGGGCTGTATAAGTAGGGGCATTGCCAGCAGATCGAGGGACGTGATCATTCCCCTTTATTCAGCATTGGTGAGGCCTCATCTGGAGTAGTGTGTCCAGTTTTGGGCCCCACACTACCAGAAGGATGTGGAAAAATTGGAAAGAGTCCAGCACAGGGAAACAAAAATGATTAGGGGGCTGGAGCACATGACTTACAAGGAGAGGCTGAGGGAACTGGGATTGTTTAGTCTGCAGAAGAGAAGAATGAGGGGGGGATTTGATAGCTCCTTTCAACTACCTGAAGGCAGGTTCCAAAGAGGATGGATCTAGACTGTTCTCAGTGATGGCAGATGACAGAACAAGGAGCAATGGTCTCAAGTTGCAGTAGGGGAGGTTTAGGTTGGATACTAGGAAAAACTTTTTCACTAGTAGGGTGGTGAAGCACTGGAATGGGTTACCTAGGGAGGTTGTGGAATCTCCCTCTTAAAGGTTTTTAAGGTCAGGCTTGACAAAGCCCTGGCTGGGATGATTTAGTTGGGGTTGGTCCTGCTCTGAGCAGGGGATTGGACTAGATGACCTCCTGAGGTCCCTTCCAACCCTGATAGTCTATGATTCTATCTCTAAAGTCTTCTCTGGTCTTGTGGGATCCACTGCTTGTAGGAGTACGTAGCCATCCCTCGCCGTCAATCTCTGAGTGAGGCCACACTTCCTCGCTGTCAAGCACCTGTAAAGATGATCTCAACTGGGGGAAATTAGCTGCTTCTAGTGTTCAGGCTCTTAGTCCAGACAGAGCAGTAAAAAGTCCAGGAGCCCAGGCCCTCAGGAAGGGTTGAGGACACCAAACAATCAGGGGCTCTGGTCAGGCAGAGCAGCAAAGGGTCTGTGAGCCCAGGCTCTCAGTCAGGGCAGGGCAGCAAACAGTCTAGGGGTTCAGGCAGGGGTGAGCACCAAACACAGGCCTCCTGGCCAAATACGGGGAGGCTGCCACCCTGCAGGGGGGTGGCAGGGGGTAGGGGACCCTGGGCCCACTCGACTACACCGGGTGCCAGCCCACAGCCCCAGCAGTGGCAGAGTTTTCTGTCCCTGGGTCAGCGGGGAATCCAATCCAGCAACACGCTGACCTGTACTCAGAAAGCAACATAGCCAGCCTGTAGTCAGCTGCTCTGGGCTACTTCCTACATCCCCAGGATTTGGTACCTCCGTGTTGTGGGTGTCCTCTGTCTCCCCAGGGTTGGGGAGCCCCCAGCTCCTTGGTGTCTCAGTGCTTGGTGGCCCTGGAAGCTCTGGCCAGTCCTCAGGCAGCAGCCCTTAAGCGTCTGGGTCAGCCAGTGGCCCTGGGAGCTGTGGCCAGCCCCCAATACAGCGGGGGTCCTCTGTGGGCACCAGCAGCAGGCTGGATTGTCTGTCTCCCTTGGCAGCTCTAGCTCAACTGAAGTATGGGACCTGTTTTTTATACTTCCTTTTCCTGTCCTGCCCTTCTGCTTTTGGGGCAGGCTGGGCTTACGTGGCTCTGCCCACTAGGGAGTGGGCAACAGCCCTTCCTCACTGTCAATCTCCAAGGGAGGCCACGCCTCCTTGCCACACTGCTCTGGAAAGTGCTTCAGGCAGTGAACATGAATTCACACAACCAAATCATACTTTTGCAGCTTTATCTTCATTCTTTGAATCCTTATGGTAGTGGCTCTCGACCTTTCCAGATTACTGTACCCTTTCAGGAGTCTGATTTGTCTTGCCTACCCCAAGTTTCATTTTACTTAAAAACTACCTGCATTACTTGCAGATGGTATAATGCTTACAAAAGCTTTTTTTCATTTTAAACTGGCAAGTCTGTCAGAAAGCTTTCTTTGAAAAAATTCTACTGGCTTACTCGCATGAACAGGGAGTTTTGTCTTCAAATGTTGTTGCAAATGTGGCAGCTTCATACTGTTATTGAATAGAGTTTTTCGGCAAATGAAACAAAGCTTGAGATGGATCACTATTTGTAGATGTGAATCCAAAAACAATATATTCCTTGCAGAAATGACGATGGGCTTTTTCTTCAGTCATTTTCAATTTCTTCCAGTTTTCACTGTCACCACTACTACTTCTCGTTTTAAAAATCTATTCAGTTTTACATCACAACAGCATGCAAACCATGACAATTTCAACATCATATATGTGCTTTCACGCATCAGTAAATAACATTAAACACATATCTAATACAGTGCATATATGCCCATTATATTACCATATAATGTAGTATATAGAGCAGTATAAATAAATCATTGTCCGTATGAAATTTTAGTTTGTACTGACTTTGCTAGTGCTTTTTATGTAGCCTATGCTAAAACTAGGCAAATATCTAGATGACTTGACATACTCCCTGGAAGACTTCTGCTTACCCCCAGGATTACATGTACCCCTGGCTGAGAACCACTGCTTTAAGGTACAGTCATTTAGTGGTTTGCTAAAAAATGCAATCAGGGACCTATGGTCCATTTCAACTTCCACCGTCTGTCCACAAATATATTTAGTGAATCTCTCACAGGCAAATAATATTCTTAAAAGTTCCTTTTCAATCTGTGTATATCTGGTTTCTGCCTCAGTCAGTGATTTGGATGCATGTGCCACTGGTTGCCAACAGTCCTCATGCTTCTGTAAAATCACTGCACCTAACCCAGACTATGAAGCATCTGCTGAAATTTTAATAGGCCTCTCCGGTGCATAAAACTTCAACACTGGTTCTTGTTATCAGTTGTTGTTTTAAACCTTCCCACGATTCCTGCTGCTCTGCACTCCAATAACTTTCATTTTTATTCTCTAGGAGTTTTCTCAAAGCTGCTGCTTTGGTAGCTAGATTAGGTATGACTTTTCCAAGATAGCTAACCATTCCCAGGAACTGTTGGACATCTTTCTTTGACTAGGGATGTGACTCTGTTTCAGTGGCTGAAATATTCCTCCTATCAGGTTTTACACCTTCATTGGAAATAATGTCCCCAACAAAAGTCAGTTCTGTCACTCCTAAAATACGTTTCTCCCTATTTAGTTTGAGGTTTGCAGCTCTAGTTACATTCAGGACTTCCTGAAGTCTACAAACATGCTCCTCTTTCATTGAGCCCCAGATGATGTCATCCATTGAGGTGTCAATATCATTAATATGTTCATAGATCATATATATGGTTTTGCGGTACACTTCTGGTGCTGAAGCTATGCCGAAGCATAAAAACTATATCTTCCAAATGGGGTTTTAAGTGTGCATAGCTCTGAGCTTTCTTCAGTTAATTTTAGCTGCCAAAACCTTGAGGATGCATCCAATTTACTGAAATATTGAGCATTTGCAAATTGAGCCATAATCTCTTCTCTGGTTGGTAGATTGAAATGTTCTCTTTTTACAGCCTTGTGGAGGTCTCTGGGATCTAAGCATATGCATAGCTGACCATTACTTTTATCCGTGATGGGAGGAGCTCACCCATTCTGTTGGCTTCCCAATTTTTTGTATTACTTGCATTGCTTTCATCCTTGCAGCTCAGCCTTGAGTTTCTCACTGAGTGCACATAGCACCTTTCTACATGGATGAATATCTGGAGGTACCTGCTTGTTTATCACCCTGAAAGCAACCTAGCCCTTGAAACAGGTCATGATGTTCCCAAAAGAGTGCCTCATAGCCAGGGTCAGTATGATCTTGTAGTGAGACCACCCATTTTACTAGGTTGAGTTTCTCACATGCAGCTAGGCCTAAAATTGGTGTCACCTCTTTTGGCACTAGAATGAATGGGAAGCCATATGTGGTGTTTTTATGGTTGATGCTAGCAATCCACCTCCCCTTCACTGGTATATTTGTTCCAGAATAACCAGTTACTTTTATTTTTGTTGGTTACAGTTTTGGTCTTATTTTCAATCTCTCATAATCTTGTTCAGGAAGAATATTAACCTGAGCTCCTGTATCCAGTTTCAGTGGAATAAGTGTTCCATTCATTGTCATAGGCAGTATCCAATCCCTCTCATGAGGTTTAGTAAATCCCAGTACATCTATGAAAAACTCCTCAACTAAATTGTCTTTAACTAAATACAGTTGACTTTTCTGCATTTGGGAACTGCAGCATTTTGCAAAATGATTATTTTCCCCACATTTATGAGAGAGTTTCCCAACGGCAACACATTGTTCAGAGCCATACTGTAAGCCACACCTTCCACATAGCCATCTGTATTCAGTCTTCCCCCTAACAGTGGTTTTCATAGCAAGTGGTTCCACTTTCTGATTTGATCTATTCTAGCTATATTCTTTAGTACAACCCCTTTTGGTGAATTCAGCTCTTTGGCTTGTGCTTTCACAATTTCTGCTACCCTGCATATTTGGAGAGCTTTTTCTAAAGTTAAGTCTCCTTCACAGAACAGTCTCTCTCTTAACACATTGTCTTTAATGCCACAAATGATTCTATCTCTGTCAGCTCACCAAAGTCACAGGTTTTATTGAGTTTAATTAATTCTGTGACATATTGCTGTATGGTGTCATGCATGCAGGTAAAAAAATTGTGTGTCTCAAATATTTCACTCCTTTTTGGCATGCAATGTTCCTCAAATTTAGTTAGTATTTTACTTAACTTCATGCTTTCACCTTCTTCAAACTTAAAGTTGTTATAACTATCCAATGATTCATCTCCAACAACATGCTAAAATACTGATGATTTCACTTTATCATTTTTTCTCCTCTGCCTCTCTGGCTGCTAAATACAATTCAACTTTGTCTGAATTTTTTCCAGTTCTCCTCACCATTGCCTGACAACTGCAGACTGGATGGAGGTTGCAACATTTCTATTTTTGGCTTTTTCCCATTCTTAAGCTAGTTAAGCTACTATTGTGCTCACCAAATACATGCAAAAGCCTCTGTGTCTGGTACTCAACGTGCTTCTCTTGTGCCTCCCTTTGTCTCTGCTTTCAGTTGCAAACACAGGAGTTAACTTCAAAAAATTGCAGATTCCTTCTCATTCAGCACTTCTGACACCATCTTGGGACTCACTAAAGAACAAACTAATGAATGAGAAAGGAATAAAACTTTAAAGAAATTGGAGAGCTTCTGTAGTGAGCTGCTGCACACAGCCATGCGGTGTTCACAACCCCCACCTCCTGGGCACATCACCAAACGTCTATGTTCATATTACTATCCCTTATGAGGAAGCATCTCTAAATTATAATCTTCTACAAACATGTCTCTACACTCATAACTCTCTTTCTTTAATAACCTAAATGCAGAGTTCTTATTTTTTTCTTAAAAAAGCTTTATTTTTCTCTAAAGCACTTTTAAAACTCTCATAATCTGTCTTATTTTCTAATTTATCTAAAAACACCTATAAACCTATTTTTTTCTTACCTTCAAATGCAAAAACACACACACACAAACCACCCCTAACATTCCCATTTTAAAAAATGAAAAAAGTTTCAAAATGGCCAATCACACCAAAAAATGTAAGATATGAGACAGAGGGCAGGACATAAATCATAAGAAGGGCAGGGAAACTGTCAAAATTATATTGTGATGAATGCTGTTAAGTGGCTAATTACTTTCCTTGTTTGCTGATTGAGGTGGTACTTAGGGAGGAGCAGGTGGCCCCTGTATCCAAATACATTATTTGGCTGAATACCCCTCCTTCAATGACCACATATACCGTAGGTCTTCCCCTTTCATCTGGTGTTAGGCACACTACTGCCCCAGGATGCTGTACCGGAACAGGGGATTTTTCAAAATATAAAGAGTCTGTGGGCACAGGTCCTTTACAACACGCTAGTCCCTATTCTTGGGTTTTCCCTTCTTGGAGGTCCTTGTTCCAGGTGGTTAGTTCCAGCATCTCCTTAACCTTCTTCCTTGGTGAAAACATTCCATTATTGCCCTTTTCCCCTCCATATTATTCAAAGAAATATAATTAGGGTTACTTAATGCTTTTCATATTTTTACAAATTTCAGGACTAATACTGATTAATGATTTATCAAAATATTTTGACTGAGCTGCTTCCTAAAAATTCACTTAGATTATGGGTCTCCCCAGGTATCCTGATCTAAATGTGTCACCAAACAAGAATGATCTTATGCTGACACTGGAAAGATCAGGAGCACCCAGATTCCCTATGCTATCTCCTTGAAGGGTGGGGGAGCTATTGGTTCATGCTCCCTCATGGTCTGCTAGCCTCCGGAGCAGCTCTACAGTGGATGATCCATCAATTTGATCCCTACTCTCGTATTGTAACAGCCACTTCCAAATGAAATTCTTCAGTGAATTAGAGGGTTTCTGCTGTTCCCTACTAAAATTTCTACTTTTATTTTCCCCATTCTGTCTACCTTGCTGGCTCCCTTTTCGCTGAGGATCATTATTAGCGAAATTTACTGCTGATACCTTTTCAGGCTTTTTCTTTAGGGGGGAAATGCTTCCTTTTGTACTTTATATACAGCCTTTTCTACATTATCCATAGCAGCATCTGAATTACCACTTATGTTTCTATTGCCAAGCCTAATTCCAAAACCAGCATCCCCTCAGGTTGTGGTGCCTTATGAACTGCCATTTTCTGTATCTCTAGTAGTTTTTTTCTATTTTAAGCTTTTAATTCTATCATTTTGAGACCTGGCTGCATACAGCACTGCTGTGGTTGCTCCTGAAGAGTTTGGTCTTTGCTTGCTTTAACCTCAATATCAGCTTTAAACTTCTTAAACTGCTCCTCTACCATTTCCGATTTCTGTTCTGAACAAAGGTGTTTTTCCTTTTACTTTTTGAGGCTGGCGTCCAACTGTGTACAGTATGTTTGCTTGTCTTCCATCTTAGCCTGTAGCTTGATTTAACTGAGTATTTGCCTGATTTAACTCCTGCTGCTTATCTTGTCGCACATTCTGGGCTGTGTTTAAATGATTTTGAAGATTTGCCTTTTGAGTGGCTTCTAATGCTTATGAAAGCAGTAATTTAATCTTTATTTTTGAAAAGTAATTTTTGGGTAATTCCTTCTGTGTGGCTGCAGTTTGAGCTGCCTCTGTTGAAATAGTGGTTCTCAAATTGTCAGTCTCTGCTCTTAGAATAAAAACAACAAGGACTCTTTGCGGCACCTTAGAGACTAACAAATTTATTTGGGCATAACAAACTGATACAGACTAACACGGCTACCCCTCTGAAACCTGCTCTTTGAATGTCAGCTTCTGCTTTTAAGTTAGCTGCTTCTGCCTTTGAATTAGCTAATTCATTGTGACACATGGCTAGAAAAGATTAAACATCCTGCAAAATAAATAACCCTCAAAAGACATGTAGGGACATAATGTTTGTGTTTTTGTGTATTTACATATGTATGAGTATGGTAGACAATGTAATCAACAGTTCCTATCTATGCTGTATTCTGATATCATTTAAATGAATTGTAAACATATTTTGCTATTCAGCACTCTTTGAAATGTACTGTGAATGGTGAAGGAAAACGCAAATGTCCTTATGTTAATTCATATAGCTAAGTAACGGGGTGATGGACCTCCTTCAAAGTCATTCTAATTACCTTTTGTTCCCCGAAGAAATCCCAACTTGTCAAAAGACATGAAACTGTATAAAAGATCCTTGGGTCCTGATTCTGTCATCTCAGATCTGCTAAAGCTTCTTCAGGGGAAGTTTGAATCACAAGATTGAGGTCCCAGTTATGCTGGTACATGCTGAACATGATATTTGGACTTTGGGCTATAAACTATGAGCTATTTCTGAAAGAACTCTTTGCAACCACAAAGCTCACCATTTCTGCTATGAATCTGCACCTAAATGAATTGAACTCATCTCCGCATGCATATAGATCTTTTAACCACTTAATACTCTCTGGCTCTCTTTTGTTTTTTAATAAATTTTAGTTTAGTTAGTAAGAATTGGCTGTAGCATGTATTTGAGTAAGATCTGAAACATTCATTAACATGGGAGCTAACATGTCTGATCCTTTGGGATTTGTAGAACCTTTTCTTTTATATGACTATATAAGATTTACAGAAATTTTCATCATTTGACAGGGTACTTGGATGGAGGCCTGAGGCCGGATTACTTTAAGGGAACTGTGTTGTTTGGACTTCTGAGTAGCCTGTGAGGTAATAAAGAAGCTGTCTATGCTAGCTTGGTAAAACTAGATATTGGAATATCTACCAGCTTTATGGATTGTCTGCCCCGTTCTTTTCAGTTCACCCTAACTGAGTGACCACAGTTGACTCCCAACTAGGACCCCAGTCACAATCTTCCTTTACTAATTTGTTTTCCTCTAATTATTGTATTCTTACCATGAGATTATTTACTAATTCTTTCCCTTCCAATACCTCCTTTTGTGAGATAACAATCTGGATAGCCTGTGCCAGCACAGTAGCTCTCAAGAGTGTCAACTTTAAATTTAGATTATCTAATTCTTCTTTTTATCCTTTTTTCCCTCTTAAACACCAGTACTTCTGCATCTAAAGCCACTGCTACCATTTGTAATTCTTGTAAAGCCTTTTCTTTGCCTTTTTGTTTGGAGTCCCTGAAAAGGTTCTGAGAAAAAGGGAATCTTTCTCTGGCTTAACCCATTGATTCCATTGCTCACATAGCTTGTGCTATGAACCAGACCCAGTAAAAGCACCAGGTTTCCAAGTATTTTAAAACAATCAATCTTCTAATTCTGTTTTTCCTAACATTACTTCCAAATTACTGTTACCACTTGACTCTCCTTTCTTTGCTGGCATTTTGATGTTATTATACGCATTTAGACAGGTACTAAGACCTGAGTCCTAAGTCCCCTGAATAACTCACTGATTATAGCAGAAACACACCCTCTCCTCGCTTGCAGGATTGTGGTTGTGCTCCTTATGAGATGAGTCCTTGGGGGATCACTTGCAATCACTGGAACCACTCCTGGAATTACAACCATGACAACCCATGGTTTCTGTCCAGTTACCACCACTCTTGAGTCCTTATGGGACCTAATGCAATTGACCAGTCTCTGGTTCTTCCTACTTGCTGTCACTCTTGGGGTTGCGTCTGTGGTCCTGTAACAGAGCCTCCTTGGTCCTGTTTCTGTCTCCATCTAACACCATGCAGAGATCCTTGTGCTGGTTCAACACTCTGTGCAGTTTATTTATAATTGAGTCCCACCATCTTCACAGCATACCAAGCACCTTTACAACCAGGGGGAGAACAATCTCTCTCTACTACTCACTTTACCCCTTTTCACTTCCTTCCTGTGCCTATCTGTGAGCTCTGGCTAGTGGCTTAATTAGCCTTTCTGCCCTGCCCCACAAACTAGGCACAGGTCTGCCTCGTCAGCTCCAATCTGCTATGCCTGACGGGAGCTGCTGTGAATAGAGTGCTGTCTCAGGGGTTCATACCCAGGGCCGTCCTTAGGATTTATGGTGCCCTAGGCAGGCTTATTAAACTGGTGCCCCTGTGCCTGTCTTGATCTTAGCAACACAAACATAAGCTTACACTACTGGAAAACTTGCCACATGCATGTTATTAAAACCGGTTTAACTTAATGAAGCACACTGTAATGCTGATGGACTAGCACTAAAGAAGTAGCACTATATAAAAAATTCAGATTTGACAGAATGATGCAAATAATACAATTTTTTTATTTGTCAGCATTTTATTGGAAATTTAAATGAAGAGGTATTGAAACAAGGATTTGTTTTTAATTAAAAGCAATCTTTCTGGCTTTTTTGGCTGCAAAATCAGTAATAATGTCATCGTATGACAAAGACAAAGTGATGTCTTGTTTGAGTGCAAGAATAGCAAGACCAGTCAAGTGTTCCTGACTCCTTGCAGGACGGAGATAGTTTTTAATGAGCTTTAGTTTTGAGAAACTCCGTTCTCCTGATGCTGCTGTTACAGGAATTGTCAGTAGAATATGAGTAGCAACGTACACATTAGGATATATGCCAACAAGTTTGCTGGTATGAGTAAACTGTACAACGTCCATCATCAATTTTGCATGGGGCAACATTGATGACAGTGTACTCAATTCTTCATACAGTTCAAGTCCATTTAAATCAAAATGATCTCCGTGCTTCAGGAGGCTCTCTAGGTCAGGGGTCCCCAACGCGGTGCCTGAGGGTGCCATGGTGCCCACAGGGGCCTCTCAGTGCACCTGCGTACTGGCTGGCGGACGAGCATCCGCCGAAATGCCACCGAAATTCGGCAGCATTTCGGCGGCAACACCTCTGGATGATGCCGCTTGCCACCAATAAGCAGCGTCATCCAGAGGCGTCACCGCTGAAATGCCGCCGAATTTCGGCAGCATTTCGGTGGATGACCGTCCACTGCCACGGTCCTTCATCTGGTGACCGCCAAATGAAAAAGGTTGGGGACCACTGCTCTAGGTTCTTGCACTTTGTCATTAGTTGCTCTTGTTTTCCTATTTCATTAAATTTAGTCCTGCTCAGCCCACTACCAGCTGAGTGAATGGAACCCCAGGCCGACAGCGGGTTGAATGGCCCCAGGGTATCAGACACCAGTATGCTCAGCCAGCAGCCAGCCTGGGGTTCCTTGGGGGTCCCCAGACCAGCAGCAGGTGCTGAGTGGGGCAGGCAGCTGGGACCCCCTGTGGCAATGGGGCAGCAGCCAGAACCCCAGAGCAGTGGCGGGCTGAGCCACTCAGCCCATCGCTGCATGCCATCAAAAATCAGCTCGCGTGCCACCTTTGGCACATGTGCCGTAGGTTGCTGACCCCTGCTCTATACACTAGTAAGGAGATGAGCATCTTACAGTTGTTGGAGGGCTCTATCTATCAGTAACAGGGCTATAGGAAAGCGAGTCAACATTTTTTGTTTCTCTGATGAAAACTGGCCCACTCCCTTCCCCATACCAAACTTGTCACAAATAATTGTCAACAACTTAATTTTCTGTTTTTGGATTAGATATTGATTTTTTTAAAAAATATATTGAAATTGAATTCAGGATTGTTAGCAAGCATTTTTGGTGAACAAATTTGTTAAATGACAATCTAAATGGCAACACAGTACTGCTTTCATGCCTGGCTCATCCCCCAGCCTGCTGGTCCAATAGCTGTAGTAGAGGAGGAGATAGGTAGAAAACTGCAGGACCCCAATATCCACCTCTTGGGGTGCAGAGTGGCAGCAGCAGCAGCAAACCCTCAGGTCCGATCACACGCCAATGGGCACCACCACCAGCCCAATGGACCATGGTGAAGTTAGCACACCATCTGATCTCAGGGACGGGGCACCCATGGAGCCACAGCAGCTGTCCTGCCCTGTGCAGCTCCCCCCGGATGAGATGGATCACTGCCAGCCTGGGGGAGAGACGCGCTCCCCAGCTAGGGTGACCAGATCCAGATGTCCTGATTTTACAGGACCAGTCCCGATATTTGGGGCTTTGTCTTATATCCGTACCAATTACCCCCACCTAGGGTGACCAGACAGCAAATGTGAAAAATCGGGATGGGGGGGGAGAATAGGAGCCTATATAAGAAAAAGACCCAAAAATCGGAACTGTCCCTATAAAATCGGGACATCTGGTCACCCTACAGATGAGTTCCTTCCCCCACCCCTTCCCAGAGACCCCAGCAGCCAATCCCCTCCCTCAGACTGTGCTGTATTCAGCTCTCTCTAGGACCCAGCAGCCCTGCTCTTACATGCTCCACTGCTTCCCATCTCCGGGGTCCCAGCAGAGCAGTGCCCCCAGACCTAGTGGTGCCCTAGGCGGCTGCCTGCTCTGCCTATGGCTAAGGACGGCCCTGTTCATACCTAGCACTCTGTCACACACCTCCCCCCTTATCTAACCGCAAGGTTCTTCTTTCCCTGTGCTTTCTCTCCTGTTCTTGAAGATGGCTTCAAGAATACCTACATAATTTCCATTCTGAGGAGAGACTGTAAGTTCCTCCCTTCCTCTAAAACAGGGGGGTCTCAAACTCAATTTATCTTAGGGCCAGTGCCAGCCCTCAAATCCTCCCAGTGGGCCAATGTTACTCATGCCACCCAGAACTCACCCCCCACCTGCCTAAGGCTCTGGGAGGGAGTTTGGGTGGGGGAGGAGGTCTGGGGTATAGGCTCTGGGATGGAGTTGGGATGCTGGATGCAGCCTCTGAGATGGAGTTTGGGTGCTGGGGCAGGGGGTGGGTTTGCAGGCTCTGGGAGGGAGTTTGGGGGTGGGAGAGGTGTGTGGGGAGAGGGAGGGGGTGCAGGCTCTGGGAGGGAGTTTGGGGGTGGGAGGGGTGTGTGGGGAGGGGGTGCAGGCTCTGGGAGGGAGTTTGGGGGTGGGAGGGGTGTGGGGGGAGGGGGGTGCAGGTTCTGGGAGGGGGTCAGGAGGTGCAGCGCTTACCTGGGGCTCCAAAGCAGGGCGGGCTAGGAGGCCTCCACAAGCTGCTGCCCCCAGGCACTGCCCCCACAGCTTCCCATTGGCAGCGGGGGCAGTGTGCAGAAGCACAGACCCACCCTGGGGCCACAGGGAGGAACCAGCAGCCCCTGGAGCAAGCAGGCAGATGCTGCTCAGCTCCACTGCACTGCCGGAGTCCTGGGCCATTGTAAATGGCCTGGGGGAGAAGCGCCCAGGGGCAGCAGGTGGGACCAAAGGAGAGACCCGGCCCCAAAACTGCTGGAGCCCCGCAGGCCACATTGGGGAGGTTTGTGGGCCACACGTTTGAGACCCCTGCTCTAAACACTAAACCATGTTCAGCGAGGAACTTACCAACTACCACAATACACTTTTAAACTTCCTTCAAGTAGGCAGTTTGTGTTAGAAGCAGGGCGCAGCTATACCATCTCCCTGTGAATGTGATTCTTCCCTTGCAAATTGGTTAGCTATGCAACCTGGCTAGTCAAATAATCATGGCATTATGAAGTTCTACACTGTTTTCATAAGAACAAGCCTTCTCTCCTTTTTTCCAGTTGGAAAAGACAGGCGCTACAACGGGGCTAAGATTGTTAGGTGTGGAAATGAGTCTGCATATGAAACAGAATACTGTTCATGTGGATTTAGAATATATCTAGCCATGCCACTGATAATGTGCTCCATTTGGTAATTTTTATTCAAAGAGAGACAAGAGAGATCTTTTCTGACGTTTATACTGCTGCTCAGAAGCTATAAATTTGTCATTAATTCTGAAGATGGAGCAGACCTTTTTCAATACATTGGGCATGAAACTCCTCTGCTATCAAAGCAGGCCATTGAACTGGATATTGTTCAACACTAATGGCAATGTTATTCTCTTTATCACTGCTATTCTCTTTGCCCTCTGTACAGTGGGAGGAAAAATGGGTCATCATTTTCAGTATCACTTTTGTCCTGGATTTCAAGAACATTTGCTTTTCTTCTGCCCTCTCCTGAGGGAACAAATTCATATGTATATATCAGCGGTTCCCAAACTCGTTCCGCCGTGTGTGCAGGGAAAGGCCCTGGTGAGTCGGCCGGTTTGTGTACCTGCCACATCCGCAAGTTCAGCCGATTGCGGCTCTCAGTGGCCGTGGTTCGCTGCTCCAGGCCAATGGGGGCTCCAGGAAGCAGCGGCCAGTATGTTCCTTGGCCTGCACCGCTTCCAGCCGCTCCTACTGGCCTGGAGCCATGATCAGCCGAACCTGCGGATGCAGCAGGTACACAAACCAGCCCAGCCTGCCAGGGGCTTTCCCTGCACAAGCGGCAGAACAAGTTTGGGAACCACTGGTATATATCTTCCCTTTGATGATCATTTCTGAGAGACTGCCCAGCTTCTTTGGAAGATGATTCTGAAGTAGTACTAGCAAAGAAAGAGTAAGTTTTGGTAACTTGCTTACAGTTTTCTCTCTTTCTAACTTAGTTTTCCTTTTTGCTGCTCCACTTGGGAATTAAAACAATACTAAAGAAGTACTGGCAGTGCTGCCATTAGCAGACAGCGATTAGCGCTTCCAATTCACACATCAGCAACTGAAAATCTGAAAAAAATTAAACTCTAACTGAAAGCTTAAGAACAAAATCAGTGTCAGCAAGGGGCATCTATGTTTTAAGTTGTTTTTCTTTTCTTTTTAGAGTTAGCATACATATAATGAAATCTCCCTTGTATAGAGCCTATATGTGATGGATTGGAGGCCTCCCAGAAAAGCAGAGGCTTGAGGGGTGCAGTTCCCTCAGCCTCACTTTAATCCAGTATTGTGTGGTTAGGACATAAAAAAGTGTGTTTGTGCAACAAGGTGAGCCGATCCTTGCCTTGAGGCCAAAAGTATGAAAATGAGCAACTCAGGGGGCAGTGTGGGCACCAATCAGCTTGAACCCTCTTGCAGCAACTGGGAGGATAATGTTCACAGGTATGAGACTTTACTCAAGGTTCCAGCAACCCTTACTTGATCATTCATTTGGACTCTTAGGGTATGGCTACACTTGCACTTGAAGTTTCGAGCGTGGTCGCAGTGCCAGCGCTGGGAGAGCTCTCTCCCAGCGCTGCACGTACTCCACAACCTCTATGGGTGTAGCTTGCAGCGCTGGGAGCCATGCTCCCAGCGCTGCGGCACTGTTTACACTGTGGCTTTACAGCACTGTATCTTGCAGCGCTCAGGGGGCTGTTTTTTTCACACCCCTGAGGGCGAAAGTTGCAGCGCTGTAAAGCGCCAGTGTAGCCAAGGCCTCAATCCTTTAGTTGAAGCATTTAAATACCTCTTTTGGCTGGCGAGAGGGTTCTAAAAATGTGCTATGGATTTAAAATGAGGCTGGAAGCATGACAGGAGCAGACAGAGTTTATAGCTCTCACACAATTCAGAGAAACTGCCAATTCAAATTCTCTGTCTGGATGATCTGCCAGGAGAGAGACAGGAGCGTCTCCCAACCAACAGGGATGGAAATGTGTATCCTAAATCATGACATCACTATTGGTATGCCTCCTTAGCTGCTTCTAAACAATCAGGTTCAGAACTGTGCCTGTCCCAAGCGACTCGCAAGCTAAAGGACCTGCATGCAGCAAAGTCTGGAGCAGGAGAACCATCCTTGGAAGCAGAGATGAAGTACCTGTTGATAGTGGGAGTGGAGACTGACTGAAACACTACAGACTGAGGGAGACACTACAGAGCATGATACACTGAGATTTCAGCAAAAAGAGAGACTCCCTTTAGGGAGTCTGTAACAAAGAAGCAGGCAGGTGTATGCCACGCTGCAATGTTAGCTATAGACATGAGCGATGGGTAAGGTTGCAAGTCTTTCACTCAGGTCACAGAAGTCATGGATTCCATGACTTTCCGGGACTTCTGCAGCAGTTGATGCAGCTGACCCCAGGGCCACCTGAGCAGCTGGGGCAGCCCTGGGGCCAGCCACACTGGCCACCGCTTGGGTGGCCCCAGGCAGTTGATCCCAGGTGCTGACCCAGAGCAGCAATCGGGAAGCAGCAGTGGTGCCCTGAGCTGCCCCCTCCCCCCACCCAGCAGCAGCAGCAACAGGACCCCAGGACGCTGCTCCCCCAGCTGCTGCAACAGTGGCAGGGCTCTAGGGCACCGTCCTCCACCCAGAGAAGCAGCAGCGGGGGGAAGGGTGCACTGGGCCACCCTTCAGCAGCAGTGGGGCCCCAGAGCACCTCCCCAGGAGCGGCAGGGCCCCAGAGCATCCCTCCAAAGGAGCAGCAGTGTCCTCCAGAGCATCACCCCCAGAGCAGCAGTGTCCATGGAAGTGCCCCCCCCCCAGCACCTAAATTTAGTTAGGGTTATTTTTAGTAAAAGTCATGGACACGTCAGGGGCTGTGACTTTTTTGTTTACTGCCCAAGACCTGTCCATGACTTTTACTAAAAATACCAGAGAGTAAATCGTAGCCTTAGTGATGGGTGAACCACAGGCTCAGGGAGGCGAGCCCCCAGCTTGGCCTTCCCCTTCTGCCCAAGTCCACGCCCCTCCTGCCCCTCCCTCTAGCTCCCTTCCTCCAGCCCAGAGCACCCGGTGCCGCGGCCCCAGCTCCAGTGACCTCAGCTGTCCCACCCACTCCCAAGCACAGGGCGGGAAGCCCCAGTGCCTCCAGCCCTAGAGTGCCAGGTGCCAGCACCCTCCACCCTGGAGCCCTGGGTGGCGCAGCCCCAGTGCCCAGGGGCATCTCAGCACTGGGCGACCTGAGCCACCCCAAGTTCCAGCAACAGACCAGCCGCCCCAGCCCCAGCACACTTCCCAGAAGAGGAGCAGCCTGCTTGGGCAGGGGCCAAGGGGAAGCAGCAAGCAGGAGGGGGCCTTGGGACGGAGTGTAGGCATGGCCACACAGGGCTGTTTGGGGAAGCATAGCCTTCCCCTGCCTATGATATGGGCCTCCTACAGCTATAGCTCTAGAATAATCAGCTTTCTCTGAGCATTCCAAAGGTGAAAAGAAAACCTCAATCATTTGCAGACTTCTCTGGTCCCCGCCCCTAGGGTAGCTTGGTTTTTCTGATTGAGTGTTCCTTACAAGAAGAACAAGGGAGCTTGATTCTCAGCAATAGCTTAGGACTCTCTCGAAACTCTTGATTTGAGTAGGGGAAACAACTCTCTTCACTGTGCTTTCAAAACTTATTAAGCATCATGGGTAAGATAATTGTAGTTTTTTAGGTGATTTATGAAAGCAGACCAGGACTGGGCTAGGATGTGGGGGAAGATGGAATGAGAAACAGACAAGATGACCTCACCGTTTACTTTTACCTGGTTCTTCTCTTGCTAAGTACGTTTGCAGTTCGTTAGCCTGTTTCTGCGGCTAAAATGAATATACTTGGAATATTTTAAACTAGGGGGATTGCAGGTCTTTGTCTCTTTCCTCTGTTCTCTTCAGCAGTTCCTCTGCTGTGCTTATTTTGTTGGAAGCTGCAGTGCTTTTGTCCTTCATGCACCTTGTGCTGCAATGCAGCTGAGTGCTCCATAGATGACTTAATCTCTGCACTTCACCTCAGTGTGATACTGATGCTCAGTAGCTCTAAATCAACTCCTCTGCATAGCCTGCCTCCTGGCTCATGTTCGCTTCCTGGTGTTTCTCTAAAATAGTTCCTCTCAAAACTGATGTTCCCCCCTCCAGGCTCTGTCTGTGCAGACTGTATACATAGGAAATGCTGCAATCTGACAGGTCTGATTCACTCAGCTTTGCTCGGTCCTTTCACAGAAGTGCTCTGAAATGAGGAATGACCATTTTAACAGTCTCTGAGATGCTGTATTATGAAATGCATCAGCTGGGGCAAAACTGTGTCTAGTTCCTTTGGTAGAGTAATTGAAGTAGGAATAATTCCAACTGTGTTTCAGCCACATTTCTGTTCCCGTCTAAATCTCTCGTTTTTCCTCACTTGCTTCCTCAGGAGCAAGAAGAGGAGATGGAAGCAGAGGAGCAGGAAGAGAATTGTCGGTTTGATTTGGAGAAGATGAAGATCACAGAGGGAGGAAATATGGTGAGCAAAAGGCCTACTCAATCTGGTAGACCTACACATCAGGAACAAAAGGTAGAAGAGTAATGTTGTCTTGTGGTTAATACCTGGGACTGGAAGAAAGGGCATCTGGATTCCATTTCCAGCTCTACTACAGATTCTGTGGTATTGGGCAATTCACTTAATCTCCCTATGCTTCTGTTTCTCATCTGTACATTGAGGGAGGATACTTGCCAGACTCACTGAGGAATCGAGGCTTAATTTAATGTCTGAAGTTCTTCAGTTTTAAAGTACTTTATACAAGCAAAATGTTGTTGAGTTGTTCAGTTCTAAAATACTGATGATTGTGCATGAACTCATGTAATTCGTATACATCTGTCCTGTGGTCTGGGTGACATAGTGAGCTTTTACATGATGCATTTTACATCAGGCCACTTGGTTGCCTAAATATGGATTTAAATAGTCTAATTTTGGCATCTTTAAAAAAAAACTTGGCTGTATTTTCTAGAGGTTTGCCCTTTCTAGTTTCAAATGATGAGGCTTTTGCCTCTTCCTTTAGCAAGCTAATTTGCATTCTAATAAATTACTGATAGCCTAAATTTGCCTTTTATCCCTTTCATCATTTTACTCTCATTCATAACCTGAGGTTCAGATTAGATCATTCCTTTCCCTTCATGTGGGTGCTTGTGATTATTAGATCTGACACTCATCCTCCTTTTGCTGTCACTTTCATTTTTTTAATGTTCCTCTTTCCTGTCACTCTAGATATTTCATATGGGTGTAGTTTTTAGAGACTCACCTGACTCTGGATTTTGTTACAAATGTGAAACTTGAGCCAGGCCCTGTAGGGGAGGAATGGTGTCTAGTGGGAAATGGGTAATTGGTTTTACCTATCATCTCTATTAAAGACACTGAAGGAGTAAACAGCATGTTCATGAAACATGATGTCAAAGAGCACACCTCCTCTGTAGCATCCTCTGCTGGCCAGGGATGGCTGTGCAGCACACTGCCTCAGTTTCCCCTTCACAGGTTCCCAGGAGTAATCCCTAGAGGCATATGTCCAATAGCCACACCTCTTCTTGGTGACTGGGTTATTAGCATAAAATAAACCCAAAGGGAAATCTATCCTCACCTCTTCATTCCCTGTGGACAGGGTTGATGGGGAGGTTCCAAACTCGTCTTGGGACAAGACTTTCTGTCCTCTCCAGCCACTCTCCTCAAAGGGGTGGAGGAGGGTGAGCTCCAGGAAGGAGTTGGAAACAATCTTTTTTTCTGTCTGAGGTGTGTTGCAAATACTAGAGAAAATAGAAGTACTCAAAGAGAAAAACAAAATTTAAATAGATCTTAGGAGGAGAGAATAAGCAAAACTGCAGTATTCAACGGGAGGGAGAAACCTGGAAAACACAAAGGCCTAAAAAGCCATAAAGTGAGAAGAAGGAAATAAGACATAAATTTGGAACATCATATGATAGCAGAATAGGCCAGTGCAATTATAAATGACTCTCACACACACACAAGTGGCACAGATCAGGAAGGCAATAATCCCTCTGTCTCTGATGCAACTGCATCAGGAATACTGCAGTCAGTTCTGGTTACCATAGGCGACACTCAACCTGACCTGGGGCCAGTTCAGCACCCTGAGGTCTTCCCTAACTTGTCACCTGGCTGCAATTGCCCGGGTGGCTGCCAGTATACAAAATAACTAGGGTACTCCACCTATTCTGCCTTCACGCAGCCTGCCCCAAAATGTTCCTTGCACAGAGGGGTACTGTTGGGGCTTCCACACAGGGTTTCCTATGCCAGGGATACTCCTGGGGGAGGGAGCTACACAGCCCACTCGCATTGGCTCAGCTTGTGCAACAGAGCTGAATCAGGTTCCTTATTACCAGAAAGGAATCAAGGAATTAGAGTTCAGAGAGAAGCAACAAAAATGTTCATGGGTCTGGGGGGGACCTTGACCAAAGGAAGATAAAAAGTGCCACTTTGGAGGGGAGACAATTTTCTACCAAAAAGAGAACAGGAGTACTTGTGGCACCTTAGAGACTATTTGAAGGGTTCAAACAGGGAGGAGGCAGAGGAATTATTTAGGTAGGCACAGGGGAGTATTTCTAGGAGTGATGAGATGAAAAAAGGAAGAAATTTAGTATGAATATCAGAAAAGACATTCTGAGAGACTGACTAGCATGTGGAATAATGTCCCAAGGGAAAAGTAGGGGTGCCATCACTTGGAACACTTAAAACTACACTGAATGGTGCACTATTGTTCTGTAGGGAGCAATCTTGCTCTGGCAAAAGACTTAGGGTGACCAGACAGCAAATGTAAAAAATCGGGACGTGGGGTGGGGGGTAATAGGAGCCTATATACGAAAAAAATAAACAAAATCAGGACTGTCCCTATAAAATCCAGACATCTGGTCACCCTAGATAAACTAGACATGACACAACAAATCTGTTTCACTTCCAGCTTCAATAATTCTATGACAGGTTCATGAACCTTTCAAAGGTACTTGAGCCTACTTATGACTCCACCATTCACACTTGTCACAGGGTTCAAATACAAGGCTAGGTGAAATTTAATGGTTTCCACTAACTTCATGTTGAGAATTTAGGTTTCTTGGAAACCAAAACCCACCTGGAAGGAGGGAGTGGTTAATAACTCTAAGGCTGAAAGGGAGGAAATTGTTCATGCAAAATAAAACTCATTCTAGTCCTCTTCCACTTATTTTCTTGCTTGTCTCCTGCATCAGACATACCATGCTAGTGGTGTCTTGTGCAGGCACAGTGCAAGGATCCTACCCACAGTGTTGGAAGGACTTTTTACTCTGCCTCTCTCTGCTCCTTGTCCTGTGACTGAGCAGTCGGATTGTTGCAGGCCAACAGGCACTGAGTAGGAATTCTTGTTTCAGATGCTGATGACCTTTGATGAGGTGGTTTTGTATTTCTGCGAGGCAGAGTGGGGCTCTTGGATGAAGAGCAGAGGGAAATCTACAAGGATGTCATACAGGAAAATTAATCTCCCTGGGTAAGACTCTCATATATTTAAGAAGCTGTGCAGTCTCTGAAGTGTCTATGGCCAGCTTCCGCTCAGTGTCCTTCCCTGCCCCCTTAGAATTAGAAAACCAGTCCCTACGGTACCCAGAATCACTGCAAGAACAGACCATCCTCTCCATACCAACTCCCTTTCAAAGGCGGATTCTGAAATACTGCAGTGGAGCTAATTCCCAGAGCTTTCTATTGAGACAGAATAGAGGGATAGACTAGACATGACATAACAGATCTGTTTCACTTATTCTCACCATTGTATTACCTACTAAGATTGGCTTTGTCTTTGCAAAAGGGAAAATTCCTGTGGGAAGAGCCATAGGGCTCATTCTTGAATACAAAACCAGAGTCTCTCTGTAGGCTTAGAAATGGGCAAGTGATTTAATTTTTTACACTGTGTCAGTTGTCTTATTTTCCTGTGTATAGAGATCCCTGATTCTCCTTCAGAGATTACAACACATCTCCTAACAGTTATTTACTCTTCCAGCAGGACTCGTGACAATCTTCTCTCTATTTGGATTACACCCTTGCCTCTGGTAAAACAATATGGGCTTATAAAAGTCATGATCATTCTTTGTGACAAGTACTCAAACATTAGCCAGCTCTTAACTCATCTTTTCCAATGACCAGGATTTCCGATTCCGAAGCCTGAGATGATAGCCCAGGTGGAAAGAGGGAAAGCCATTTGTCCCAGATCTCCAGCACTCTGAGGAAACGGAGATCCTGATTGTCAACTGCACAGGTGAGGCAACGAGTGAAGTAAAAACCTGGGATTCTAATAATAATGTCTCTGCTCTCTTTCATCTTGTTAGCTGATGTGCGATGGCCAAGTCTGCATCCTGTTGTCCATGTGCAATAGCAAAAAGAAAATGTCATGATTCTTACCCTGAATCATGGAAACGAACCTGATAATCAGTTTTATTATATAGTCACAATATCAGGTTCTATGTTTATAGTATTTCTAATTAAAAAAAAACAAACAGCTAAACTTCTCTATTAGAAAAGAGAATGATTTGATTTACCAAAGATTAAAAATAAGTTAGCTGTCTGATTCTCCCATGGCAGTCATGGATGGCAGTAGGATAGGTGTCTCGAAGTGGTAAAGCAAAAAATATAAAAATAAAATAAATAAAAAATAAAGGGAGTGGGTGTAGAGTTAGCTAATTTTGGTCTTCCGAGGAAAAAAGCTGCCGCTCTGCTACCACATCCCATGATCTATAGCAGAATCTTATTTGTTATATCTTTGTGCATGAGTCCCTGAATATTTATCCAATAATGTAACCACTATTCCCTTCACAGAGTTGATTAACCTGCAAAAGTAAACATTGTCGACAGAACTATCCATTTCAGGTTCTCTTTATGCTCTCTCCATATCCTATTATCTCTTCCCCCTTGGCTGCTTATTCCTTCTCAGGGTCCCTCTATCTCTTGTCTCTTCCCCCTCACTCCTCTTCTCTCCTCCCAAAGAACCACAGACTTAAGTTACATTTCTCAAACATGAACCACAGATAGGAGTAAACTGGGTTTGGAGGTGAACGAGGGAGCATTCTTGCCCCTTCCTGCAGTGCACCTTAGGAGTCATGCTTTGTTTGGCTGTCTCCATCATTCTTCCTCTTTCTTGTTTCCTCTGCTTTCCCTTGTCTCCTGATCTCCACTGCACTCTTGCACAAACTGATTTATGCTATTTATCCCCTTCAACCCTAGAACCTAATTCTAGCTCCTACAACCCTTCCTTGAAAAGACCCGAGTGATATGTAGACCTCCTCTCCACTACAACCCTGATCCATTCCAATCCCTCTCCTACCCATTTCCAGAACCCCAAAAATCCCTTTATTGGCCAGGCTTCTTAATCCACTGTCCCCCATCCTGCACCCAGAACCTTAAACCTTGCCAGATGCCCTACAACCTTCTCACAGGAAGGTCTAATAGGTAGGCCTCCTTCACCACAAACCTAATCCATTCCCTGTCCCACCCATCCACAGGTCTCAAAAGTTTCATCTGTCCACCCTGCAAGCCTTTGGAGAGAGAGATTCTTCTTCCATTTGCAAACCACGCTAATGACTGGGTTGAACTTTGAAGATTTTCTTTAAGGAAACAGCATAGGAGACTCAGGGTGGGATCCACTTCGGTGCTGTAACACTCAGCAGTACAACACCTAACTCTTAGGCGCCTGGAAAAAAAATACAGGAACAACACTGTGATCCACATAGCCTGAATCAGGCACTTTGGTTCCCTGTACAATGAATGAGGAGAGCTAGGCGCCTAAGAATGCGATCCACAAAATCTAGCAAGCTAGGTGTGGACTCACCTAATCTAGCCAAAGGGAAATGCTGACTATTTACTTAGCAGCACCCTTCTCTGAGACACCTAAGTCTGGGGAGCAGGGAGGTGCCTATATGTGCTTAGTGATCCACGAACAGGAACCAGCCACCTAGAGCCATGTCACTTAGGCACCTAAGCTGCTTCTTGAGGGAATGCATTAAGCTCTTCCCTTGCTCTACACAAAATGGCCAGAGGAGGAGGCATTGGTGGTGCCCACCTTACAACTTTTACGTCAGTGATTAGCAAGGCTGCCCAGAGGATTCAGAAGGCCTGGGGCAAAGCAATTTCGGGAGCCCCTTCAATAAAAAAAAAAGCTGCAATACTATAGAATACTATATTCTTGTGGGGGGCCCCTGCGGGGCCCAAGGGCTGGGGCAGATTACCCCACTTGCCCCCTCCCTCTAGGCAGCCCTGGTGATGAGAGCACTCATCGGGGATGTGGGAGACCTAGGTTTAGTTCTCTCGCCTTGGGCAAGCTGGGGGGGAGAAAATCTGAACAGAAGTCTCCTACCTCAGAAGAATGCTCTAGCCACTTGGCTATGAGATATTCTGCTGTAGGGCTCTCTCTGTCTCTCCTGTGGAAGCTGTTCCACTGTGGATAAATAATTAAAGTGACTGGAGCAGGGGGCCTGGACCCAGTGTCTCCCACCTACTGGTGGGTGCCCTAACACTAGTCTACAGAGTAATTTCACTCTCTCCAGCCCCAATGACTGGATCCAAAGTTCAGGAGCCGCTTGCCAGTCTGCTTCAAACTTCGTAGAAAACTTCTACCTCAATCACTGATCAAACCTCCTAATTTTGAGGCCAATTTGACTTTTTTGTGAATTCTTGACCTGGATGCCAAAATTGAGCTAATGATGAAAACCCAGTTTCTGCTTTCTCTGTAGAGATTACCATCACTCCCTAATAGCACTGAAAACTGATTCCATTACAAATTGCGTATGGCTGTCACCACTCCCAAATTCATGCTTTGTAGACCGTGAATTGTACATTCACACAGGCACAGAGAACGAATAGTGGGGAGTCAGGCAGTAACAGGACACCACTCATTTGTGTGTGGCAGAAATGGAATGGAAGAAAGGTGCTGGTTTTGTTTTTTAAAGCAGATGAAGACAGAGAGCACTTAACATTCAGACCTGTCCCACATTGCTGCAGTGTGGTGCACATGTAGTCACCTGTCAGTGGAATTTGGGGGGGGATTTTTTGCACTCAGGGAAGGAAGGGGATAAGGAGTGGTACCTCAGATCCAGAAAACAAGGTGATGGTTTTCTCAGACATTCGCTGTATTAGAAAAGGGATGTCACGTCACTGAAGGATGGATGGATGGATGATGAATTGTCCGTTTTCAGAGAAACTAACTTACAAAGAGGCTCCCGTAGCGGTATCACGCATAGAATGTATCTGTCAATACGTAGGCATCATATGCCATCCTTACCACAGCATGCTGCCCCTGGCATGGAGGATAAGTTCACCAATGGCTACTAGCCAAGATAGTCAGTGATGTAACTCCATGCTCTGGGTGTCATTAAGCCTCTGACTGCCAGATGCTAGGACTGGATGACAGGGGATGGATCCTGTGATAATTACCCTGTTCTTCATTCCTTCTGAAGCACCTGGCTTTGGCCACTGTCAGAAGACAGGATACTGGGCTAGTTGGACCATTTGTCTGACCCAGTATGGCCGTTCTTACGACAATTTCCAGATTCCGCTCCCAACCTGGGACTGGGCTTTGTCACCTAACTCAAATCTATGACAAGTCTGAGCCTAAACTTCATTGCTGAGCTCCACGGTCCTTAGGGTTTCCATCCAGGACCACGTCTTTTCTAGTTCCTTTTCTCTACAGAACTATTCCAATTTACCGTACACAGTGATAACCTAGGCAGAGTCAATGAGTTTACCTGCTACAGTGATTCAGTAGAATTTCAGCAGTTGTGTGCAGAGTTCTAATACCTACTAATAAGGTGAATCAAGAGGAGAGAGCCCTGCCACCCCTGCTAATAATACAATGCAGGGGCTGTATATGGGAATGCATATGAAAGGGAGCACACATCTCCTGTCCAGCTGCCATTCAATACTGCATGGTACTCAGAAGTTATCAGTCATGGCTTTCCTCTGATTCTAAATGATTTTTAGCAAAAAATCTTGTATTTGTGTGTTTATTCAGATGGGGGGTTGGGGTTGGTTAATGGGAATAACTGCCATTCCAAGTCTTTCCCCAAAAAGGGAGAAAAATATTCTGGTCTCAGCCTTGGGATGATAGTGCTGGGGAGCTCAAATGACACAAAAATAATGCAAAGCAACTTCCTTTTGTGTAGTCCAAATGTCCGGAAAGAATCAAAACCAGGAACAGTATCACTGGGATTGCAGTTTCTGTCGGTGGCATAGACCTCAGTTTAGGACATGTGATTTATTCATCAGTCACTACTCTTCTCCATACTGGCTTGCGGTATGGGGGAAAACTACAAATCTGCTAGTCGTCCTTCTTAGGACCCCTTCTCCCCCCAGAAGGCTCTGCTTCTGTCTTACCGGCTTTCCTCACTCAGACACAGTTGTCGGTTCCTCCTCTCAGCAGCTAAATGAATTCCAATTCATCAGATAACCTCCTTTCTGCCCAGTAAAGGGGCTTAATCTCTCTTCCTGATTCCCTCAGGGACAGGGACATATATTTTGTCACAGGGATATGGAAGCTTATCTGGTCCCTTCTGAGGGCCAGGGTATTCATCTCTGGATATCTTTAATGTATTCACAGTTCTCTGGATTTGTGAAGAAACCAGTTTGCAGTTCCCCCTTTCCAATGTTCCCTTTCTCTCAAACGTGGGGATTTTATCATCTCTGGATTCTCCTTTTATTGCAGGAAACTATGAGATTCTGCAGGAATATCCTGATGAAGAAATGGAGCAGCCTAGAACATTATCAGGCAGCAGATCCAAAGGGAATATTTCCCAGAGTCCTGAGGAGAGAGAGACCTCTGATGGTAAGCACATCTGTGGAGAAGACAGGCTGACCACCTGCACTGAGTATGGGAAGAGCTTCAGTCGGAGCTCATACCTTGCTGCACATAAGAGAATCCGCACGGGGAGAGACCCTTCCAATGCGCTGAATGTGGAAAAAGATTCACCGACAGATCAACTTGCAACCAGCACCAGAGAACCCACACCAGGGAGCAGCCCTACAGCTGCAAAGTGTGCGGGGAAAGCTTAGGCTTCAGATCAGCACTCAGCAAACACTTGAGAACCCAAACAGGGGACAGACCATGCAAATGCATTGAGTGTGGGAAGAGCTCCGCCCTTGTCGAGCACCAGAGTACGCACAGAGGGGAGGAGCCCTAAAAGTGCAGAGAGTGCGGGAAACGCTTCCAGCAGAACTCGCATGTCACTAAACACCAAAGAATCCACACAAGAGGAAAAACCCTATTCATGTGAAGCGTGCAGGAAAGGGTTCATGGAGCGTTCGTACCTTACTAACCATTAGAGAATCCACATTAGGGAGAGACCCTTCACATGCAGGGTATGCGAGAAGTGCTTCAATTACAGCTCCACTCTCTTCAAACATCAAAGGACCCACACAGAGGAGAGACCCTTCCCATGTGCCGAGTGTAGGAAGGGCTTCCGTGGGAGCTCAGCCCTTACTCGGCATCTGAGAATGCACACGGGAGAGAAACCCAGCGCATGCAGGCTTTGCAAGAAGAGCTTCAGTTGGAGCTCACATCTTGTTGTACATCAGAGGATCCACACGGGGATCCTCTGATGCACTGAGTGTGGGAAAAGGTTTGCAGAGAGTTCCACATTCATGTAGCACCAGAGAACTCACACTGGGGAGCGGCCCTATAGCTGCAAAGAGTGTGCGAGGAGATTCAGGTTCAGTTTCACACTCACCAAACACCGGAGAACTCACACAGGGGACAGGCTGTGCAAACGCACCCAAGGTGGGAGGAGCTTGAGAAATGCCTCTTTCCCCATGGAGCACCAGAGAATCCACAGCAGGGAGTGGCCCTATGGGTGTGGGAAACACTTTCAGTGGAGTTCGGACATCACTAAACACCAGAGAATCCACATGGGAGGTAGTCCCTATAAACATGAAGAGAGTGGGAAAGGGTTTGCAACAAGCTCATACCTCACTAACCACCACAGAACTCACACCAGGGAGTTGTTCTTCACATGTGCTGACCGTGGGAAGAGGTTCATCAGCAGATCAATGTTCATGCAGCACCAGAGAATCCATAGTGGAGAGAGGCCCTACAGCTGTGAAGAGCGTGGGGAAAAGCTTCAGATTCAGCTCAGCACTCACCAAACACACATAAGGGACAGGACGTACAAACACACTGTGAGTGGGACAAATTTGATCCTTAAACAATGAACACTCTCCTCCCTACCCAGTTCTGCTTCATTCAGTAGGAAGACCAATGGTGAGAACCTCTGAGGTTATGAAACCTTACAGTGCCTAGACATTTTTTTGGAGTTCTTTGTAGTGATCCTGTACTAAAAATGAAACTTCTTTGGTTTCAGGTCAGGCAATTTTAATTTGGAGTAAGCCATCCAAGCATACTCTAAGGGGTAAAGCACAGGTCTCAGAATATTGAACATATTCCGACTATTTTCTTAAATACATTTTGTGTCTGGGGGAGGGTGTGTGGTCCATAAGGAAAGATGTGTTGGCATCTGGCTTGCAGATAGGCTTCCTCCAAATCCAAAATAACAGAGACTGGTCTCAAACTTTGGGACAGATCATAACCTATGCATGGGAAAATATGAAAATAAAAACAAACTTCCTGGCAGGAGGGCAGCAAAGGTTTAGGCTACAAATTCCCAAGCACAGGCTGCAACCAAGTGACTTTGAGGTAAAGCTATGTGTGCTGAAAGGCTGAGGTATTTTAAATTAATAATATCAGGATTGCTAAAATGGTTGTAGCCAACCTTTTATTCATTTTCTCAGAGCAAGGAAAGGGAGAGGGTCAGAAGAGCTAAAACCTGAGTAAAGAAAGCCGGCACCTGTGGTTCCCTTTTCACAAGCTGAACAAGCTGCTCAGATAGTGAGGAAGAAAGACCATAATCTCAAGCAATGGATGTTTGTTTAACATTTTTCTTTCTGTGTAACTACTTGCTGTGATTAGTATCTTCTTAGTTTACAATAACATGGTTTTCCATGTTTCCTATGTGGTTTGCCTTTATACATTATAAATAGCATTAGTACTCACCATAACTCAGTGTATGACATCTGGGAGCAACAGGAAAGGATATGCTATTGAGACATCTGTGAAGAGAAATAGAGATTAATTCTGCTAACAGCAGTCCAGGAAGGCCATCCCTCTAAGAACTGATGGAGGTAAAGGGAGTATTTATTAAAGGAAACAGAGGCAGTAGAACCTAGATTTAATTCATGAACATAACGCATACATTTTATGCGATTCGATCTCTTTAACCCACCTCCTAGAAAAGTTACTTCATCTGAAGTTTTTTTTCAGCTAAATCCTAGCATAGGTGCCAAGTTTCTAATCTGCTGGGGGTGCTCCCTGCCCAGCTCTGCCCAGGCCCTGCTCCCATTCAACACCTTCTCCCAGTACCTCACCCCTGCTCTAACGGGAAAGTAGTAGTATGGGTCCAGACTTTCTCCTCCCAGTAGCCTTCACTCAACCTCCACCTGCCAAAAGTCAAACCCGCTCTCCTCCCTGTTCTAGCAGCATCCCAAATTCAGGAAATTAAATTAGCCATTCCACATTGAATCTACAGAAAGCATCTTCCCTTTATGTACTTTTATACAAAACAAAGAAAATTCAGGTAGTCACCTTCACAACAGGTGTTTCCCTCATATGTCATACAATTATAATGTACCAGGCCCAGCAACTTTTTCTCACTTAGAGCTTGTCTACATGTGGAAATTGACTGGAATAGCCATTCCAGAATAGCTCTCCCTATGGACATTCTATTACAGGGTGTATAAAAAATGGATTTTAAAAAACAATCAAAGATTTTGTTTTAAAAATGAACTTATTTAAAATTAAATTTGACATCATGACAACCTATGTTAAGGCTGAGATTTACTGTAATTATTACTATCACTTAAATTAAATGAAAAAATTAAGCACTACATGTTTGCTACCAAAGTTTTAAAGATAGTCAAACTAGCTAAACATCTGGAACCAGAATTTATTGAAGTGCTAAACTATCTTTAGACAGCAGTAGTCTCTTCTTTGGGTGCAGAGAACAGTTTCTTTATTTCAGTTTATTCAACTGGTTCGGCTGGTTTCTTAGGAGTTGAAAAAACTGGAAAGCTTGTTTTCCCCTTTCAATCTGTGAATAAAAATGAGGTGTGAGAAGGTGAGATCTACTAGTTCTAAAATCTTGAAAGATAAGGTGACCAGATACAATCACTTCAATTCACTAACTGTAGATATACTTCATTTAATTTTTTCTGCACATTTTAATTGAATTCCTATTTCCATCCAAACAGAGCTTGACAGAATTCACAAGTAAAAATTAGTAATATACAGTAAATACAAAATCTATCATTCACAATTTTTACATTTATTAGAAAATGAAGAATGTGAATAACTATATTAAGCTCTATAATTGCTTAATAAATGTGTGTGGACCTATATATAGTGTATCCTCCTGGCTAGCAAAACGTACCTCCAAATTTAATGTAAAGACTATATAGAGTTGCAAATCAACATGTTTTAATCGTTAACAACCAATGAGAATCAGCTTTTCTTTAGGAAAATAACTAAGGTACAAATGCAAACCTAGATTAAAATTGATCATTTAAATCAAGGTTTCCTGCTTGCTGATTTAAATCATGAGTAAAATTGGTGATTTAAAATGGCTTGTTTTAAATCAATCCACCGTGCTATGTTCCAGAATAAAAGTCAATTTTATTCTGCAATAACTAGTGCATTTCCACAGCAGAGTAATTATTCTGGAACAAAGTGATTTTTATTCCAGAACAGTATTCACAGGGGACTGCAATAACTATTCCAGTCAATTTCCCATTGTAGACCAGCCGTTATACACTGATTTCAGTCTCAAATTTTGTACCAAATTTATCATTTGACTGCACTGAGTGTCACTTCTATTGCTGCAAAGCATCTGAGCAATCTTTCCATAGAAACTTTCAAACTCTCTAGGTATAAAATCTGGTACACAGCTATATTACTGGGCTCTCCTATTAACTTGTTTTGTGTATCTCTGACTAGTCATCATGTACCTGTTTCCCCATCAGTAAAATGGGGATAACACCTCTACCTCAGAGGGATGTTGTGAGGCTTAAAGTTTTTAAAGCTCTAGGGGAGCTCAGCTAAAGGCACTACAGGCATAATATTATCTTCTGTGACGTTTTTCCTTCAAATAATAATTTTGGACAATTTAAAGGGACCGTAAATGAGCACAAGGCTGTTTATCTTCAGATTCCCAATTCCCTGTTCCAACCTTCTAGACATGCTGCTTTCTCTCAAATATGCCTTTCACACAACCTATTCCTTAAATACTAAAAATGCCTAGGCCCAAAAGTGATCAAAGTCCCAACCTACCTCCGTAGGGGTGGGTGTCGGGAAGAAGTGCACAGAAAGGAAAGCGGCTCAAATGAGAGAAAGAGGAAGAGACTGATTGCTGGACTTTGTGACAAAGTCGTACTGGACAGAGCATGTGGGTTAGCTAACGTATTGGACTGGGACAAGCTTTTGAGCTTACACATACATTTCCCAGAGCAGAAGAAGAGCTCTGTGTAAGCTTGAAAGCTTGTCTCTCTCAACAGCAGAAGCTGGTCCAATAAAAGATATTACCCACCTTGTCTCTATAATGAATGCTATATCCATCCCAGGGTAAGAACACTGCATACACTGCATACATCTGAAGAAGTGGGGTTTTTTACTCACAAAACAGGGCCGGCTTTAGGAAGTGTGGGGCCCAATTCAAACAGTTTCAACAGGGACCCAGCAGGGATGACTTAAAAAAAAAATGTAAAAAAACACGTGGGGCTTGTACTCACGGGGCGGTGCTCTGGGTCTTCGGCGGCGGGTCCTTCACTCGCTCCAGGTCTTCAGGGGCACTGAAGGACCTGCCACTGAAGTGCTGCCGAAGACCCAGAGCAAGTGAAGGACCCACCACCGAAGTGCCGCTTAAGTCCCGAAGCACCGCCAGGTGAGTAAAAATTAAAAAGGCGCCTCTAGCCAGGGAAGGGACTCTCACTGGGAGTGGGGCCCAATTTGGGGGAATTGGTGAAATAGGCCTAAAGCCAGCCCTGCCACAAAAGCTTATGCCCAAATAAATCTGTTAGTCTTTACAGGGCCACCGGACCCATTGTTTTTGTGGATACAGACTAATACGGCTACCCCTCTGATACTGCATACATACAAAGCCCTATTGCACACAGAGGGCAATGCAGCTGCTTGCTATCCTGTGTGAAGTGACTATCAACACCTAGCCTCCCACTATCATTCTGTAAAACATCAAGAGCTGATTGCAGAAATGGGTGTTGCTGACTGGCTGCAGTTTTTCTGAGATGGAACAAAAAGCCTCCGTCCCGAAGAGCTTAGTCTAGACCCAAAATGTTTAAAAATCACAAAATTGCCTTACAAAGCACGGTTTTAAAAAATAAAAGTTTGGGGGTTGTTTGTTTCCCTTGGGATTTTTGAGCCTTTATGATGCATTCAGGTTATACAGTCAAGCTCTCTTCCACAACTGTGAGGGCTAGAAACTTTTTAATCTTAAAATACAAATAAACTGAGATTTGCAATCATTTGACTCCAGGAACTGGGGCTTTAAGTTGCATACCAGACAGCTGGCAACCTTACCAGGAATGGCTTCCACTAACATCATGTTTCCACGCTGGGCACAGACTGTAAATTCAGTAATGTTCCTGGGGGGTGTCCACCCCCTTGCTAAGATGGCTCCTGTGGCTGGCTCTCACTACTTCCAGGAACACGCGCCCTCTAACATGCATGGAGCAGTGGCTGCCATGGGGTGATGAGTCTGTGTGCAGCAGCTCTGACACCTGCCCGTATCCGCTCCTTGCCTAGCGGGGTAGGATCCGTGGAGAGATCCCCTCCCTTAACAGCACTGAGGTATTATGCTACCCCGCAGGCTTTCTCCTGGCTCCTCCCAGGAAGCGTCCTTTGCCCTCCCGGTCCCCAAGCAGGAAGCTGCAATCTGCTGTGTGAGTGAGATCTGCGAGGCTAAAGCGCATCCTCTCTCCCAGAGGAGAGCCCGGGACTGGAGGCTGCAATCGCTGGCTGCGTTTTCTCGCAGGTAGGTAAAGGAGGGCCGTGGAAGCGGCCCGTCGCGGAGCTGGAGGCGTGCGTGCCTTTGCTCGCGAGCCTGGCTCTCATGACAGTGAGGCAGCCTGCACGGCCAGCATTCAAACACCGGTGCAGACCCGCCCCCGAAAAAATCACTCTGAGCTTCGAAGCCATGTGACTTCTAGCAAACACATTGTGTTTTCAGGATGGGACTTGTGAGAGTGGCTCAGGGAGCTGCAAACTGGCCCCTGTGCCCATTCCAGAGTGGGAATTCATCCAGAACCCAGCTGAAAAAACGAGGGACGTTTCTCTCTTTCCTCCACCCCCTACTCATTTTTTTTCCTTAGCGAGCAGACGTCCTTTTCCCTCTCAACCCCTGCGCCTTTCTATTTATTACCCTTCCTTCACGGTGCTCCCAGGGATGCCACCCTGTTTCTGTGCCCCTTTCCTGTGACCCTCAATTCTTGCACCCCTTTTGACATTTTCCATTAGCCTTTCCTGTCCTCACTCCCTCCTGTAGCCACCACCTTTACAGGGCTTGGCCCCCTTCCCCGGGAACCATCTGTCCTCCTGTCCCTTTGCAGATTTCTGTTTGAACCCCTACTCCATGTTTTTTATTTCACTAGCACTCCAGCAGGCAGCCCTCCCCTTTCTGCCCCCCCCCCTTCTTACACACCCCAGCAGCTCCCTACTTCAGGCAACACCCTCCTGCCACAATACAACAGGATTGCTCCCTCCATTACTGCACCCTTTTCTGGTCGAGCAGCATGGTCTAGCATCCCCACAATCCTCTTATTCTTGCATCCTACCCCCCTAGCATTTTCCAGCAGGCCACTTCCACCCCATTCCTTCCGTATCTCGCCCTAGCATCCTCTAGCACTCCACCTGACATAGCAAGCTGCTGCTTGTATGTTCCACTGTCCCCACTCAGCTGATGGGGGGAATTGCAATTCTGGAATGCCTCATACCCCCTGCTCATCCCCTTGCTGGATTATAGCCTCCCATCCATAAGGATGGGAGGCTATAATCCAGGAGTTCGTTCTGCAAGCAGCATGGGACTAGAGCAGGGGTCGGCAACCTTTCAGAAGTGGTGTGTTGAGTCTTTATTTATTCACTCTAATTTAAGGTTTCGCATGCCAGTAATACATTTTAACCTTTTTAGAAGGTCTTTTTCTATAAGGCTATAATATATAACTAAACTATGATTGGATGTAAAGTAAATAAAGCTTTTAAAATGTTTAAGAAGTTTCATATTAAATTAAAATGCAGAGCTCCCCAGACCAGTGGCCAGGACCCGGGCACTGTGAGTGCCACTGAAAATCAGCTAGTGTGCCGCCTTTGGCACGTGTGCCATAGGTTGCCTGCCCCTGGACTAGAGGATCTAGAGATCAACTTGCTGTGTAAATGAGACTGATTCCCCTAGTAGCCAGTAATGGAGGCTAGAATGAAAAGGCGCAGAGTAGAGACCTGCTGCTCCTGAGGCCAGCTCTCTGTAAGCTTGTCTCACTCACCAACAGAAGGTGGTCCAATAAAAGATACTACCTTGCTCACCTGATTTCCCAAATACAAGAGTAATACTTGCCAGGCAGACTTGTGCTATTGAAGGATATACTTTTCCCTATGGTAAAAATCTCTTTCCAGTCAGAGCAGAAAGTGAGCATTATTCAGTGTTGGGGAAAATATACACACTATAATTGGATTGCTTCCTCAAAATCTGAGCTCTGCCCTGTAGTCCCCAGGGTTCCCAGTGTGGAGAATTGAAGTATTACGCAGTCCATTCTCCTGCAGATTCCAGGGTCTTAAGGGACAGAAAATGGCTTGCTGAAAACATGGAACTCCACAGTAGAGTAATCCCTATAAACCAAAAATACCTTGGCTGAGCCATAAAAAGTACATGTAGCTGAGTGGAATTAAAAGCAAAATGATAAACATTTATTAAAACTCCAGCTATGAGAGTGGGGGAAAGTTTACAGACTCTTACTCTCTCCTTGGTCTCCTGGCACAGGACAGAACGAAAACACCCATGAATATGCTTTGCCAGTGGCACACAAGAGTACTAAAGAAAGGGGGGAGCAGGAGAGCCATAGGATTCACTATCTTTGCCTCCCCTGAAGAGAGTGACACTTCATTCTCTTTGCCTGCTCCAGGTTGGCCAGTTAGCTTACTGTGGATCTCTCTGCTGCTGTAGCACAGTTGAAGGTTGAGTATGATGGGCAGCCTCTCCTCTCTGCTGCTGCCTGATTGCTTATATTTTCACTCATGGTATTTCCATTGTAAGCTTATATACTTGTTAATATCCAGTAATACGGCCTCTGAATACAAGTATTGCCTGAATGTTGGAGTGTTTTCCTATCCCTAATATTTTTTAGCAGTTACGGCCTTTGGATCCAACCAGTAGTGGAGCTGTATCTCCTAGGAGATACTCTAACACTTTTTAAAAAATACTACTGTAGACAGGGTAAGTTTTAGTTATAACACATTATGGTCATGGTGAACCCTAGGACTGCCCACTCCTCCCTTTGGTTTTCTTCCTTCCCCATCCTCCTTTCTCTCTTTGTGACTTTTGAGGTTTCCCCCTTCCCTTTTTCTTGCCATTGTGTCACATCTGTTCTTCTTTGCAGCAGCTTCCAGTTCCTGGGTCCCTCCTGCTCCTCTCACTACCCCTTGCTACCACCCTGCTCCTCTCACTACCCCTTGTCCTTGGAGCAGCAAATACTGAATGGAGAATGCTTGTTTTAGGTACCATTGGCATTTTATGGTGTGGTTGTGCTGTCCAAAGATCTAGCAGGGCTTTATGGCAAAGGACTGATGGAACTCAACAGGGATGTCATGCAGGAGAACTACTGGAATCTCACCTCACTAGGTAAGGAGTCACCTTTTTTATGAGCATCTCTGAAGTGACTTCATTTGCTCCAGCACAAGGTTCTTTCCAGGGGGATCAGACTCTTTAATCCTCAGAAACTGGGTACAAGTCTCACCTTCCATTTAGAAGGATTTTCAGAAGTGCCGTTGACAGCCCACTCCTGTCCTTGTCTCTAACGCCTGAGCATACAAACGTTGCTGGAAATTCCTGGGTTTGCAACACACCTCTACCTGGGACTGGCACCAACTTAAAAAGGCTTTGTATATAATATCATTCTCCCATTAAGAGGGATCCTTGAATCTCTTACACAGATAAAACACATCTACCATCAGAACCATTATTTCCCAAAGGGTATCCTGGAATACTTTCCCAAGCATTCAGGTGACTCATCCCTTCCAGACTACTGCTCTGCTCCCTCCCCTCCCCATTAGAGCAGCTGGGCTTAAAAACATCTTTTGTGACAAGCATTGGTTGAATATTTAACAAGCCATGTTGTTTTCTTTCTCATGAGCAGGTTTTTCAATTCCTAAATGTGACATGGCCTCCCAAATGGAAGAAGGCAAGGAACTATCTGACCGAGGTCACCAGGCTTTCAAGGACACCGAGCTCTTGAAATACACCCACACAGGTGAGGAATAAACTGAACCAACTTGGAAACACTCAATGAGTGAAGTAAAAGAAGTTGGAATTTCAATAGCTACTGTGAACTCATGGTTCTGCCTCATGTCATCTTGTTCCATTTTGTAATTAGGAGAACTGGTTACAATGTAAGAAAACTATCTCCAGGGCAAATATCCAGGATGGCTTTCTGCCCTTCCTGACTCACTTCTGCTAGTATTGTCTACCCTCACCTGTACTCTGAGTGTTAAGAAGAGTTGTGGAAGCTGAACTCATCCCCTCCACTCTTATTTGGGAAAGACCTGACTTCTGATCTTCAGCAGTAGTCACAAGTCCTTTTGCACGTCCTCTTTCCAAGGCTTTCTTTCTCCCAAGCACAGGGAATAACCATGTCTGGAATAATCTTATCTTTGCCAGGAGATCACAGTGGAGAGGAGGAGATTCCTCAGCAGGAAGATTCTGCAAGCATGGAACTGCAGCGGGTGTTTTCAGTGAGATCTGGAGGAGACATATCCCAGGGTTCTGACCTGGGAAAAGCCCAAGTGAGTCAGCACAACTCAGCAGTGCCACAACGAGAGGACCCTTCAGAGAGGAAACCAACTGAATCGACTCACGGTGAACAAGACCTTCAGGAGCAACGAGAGGACATCATTCCCCGACGAACACCCCGATCAGAGAGACCAACCATATGTTCTGAATGCGGGAAGGGCTTCAGTCGAAGCATACACCTGATCCAGCATCAGAGAATGCACACGGGGGAGAGACCCTTCAAATGCACAGAGTGCGGGAAAGGCTTCAGCCAGAGCTCGCACCTTATTCAGCACCGGAGAATCCACACGGGCCAGAAGCCCTACACATGTCATGAGTGTGGGAAGAGCTTCAGCCAGAGCTCCAACCTTGTTAAACACCAGAGGATCCACACAGGACACAAGCCCTATGTATGCACTGAGTGTGGGAAGATCTTCAGTGATAGCTCCACATGTATAAAACACCAGAGAATGCACACAGGAGAGAAGCCATACAAATGTCCCGAGTGTGGCAAAAATTTTAGCCAGCGGTCACACCTCATCCAGCACCAGAGGATCCACAACGGCGTCAAGCCCTACACGTGCATGGAGTGTGGGAAGAGCTTTGGCCAGAGCTCCGATCTGATCAACCACAGCAGGACCCACACCGGGGAGAAACCCTACAAATGCACTGAGTGTGGGAAGTGCTTCAGTGGGAACTCCAATCTGATCAAACACCAGAGGATCCACACAGGAGAGAATCCCTACCATTGTGCTCAGTGTGGGAAGTGCTTCCGCTTCCAGCCGCAGCTTGTGCGGCACCAGAAACACCACGCACAGTAGGGACCACCATTCCGGGGAAGAGGGAGTATACGGCCCTCCTGTAGGGAGAAAGCTTGCTGAGCATTGCGGTGTGATGTGGGGGAGGGAGCGTGTCCTTAGTGTGATGATGGTTTGAGCCATTGTTTGGGAATGGGTATGAAGCACCACAATAGGAGGAAACTGGGAAGAGTTAAGTATTCAGGGGAATCATGGCCTTTTATTTTTAGTAGTGATAAGGGTAAAACATGGATAAAATCATAACACTTTCTCAATACATTGATCAGGTTTTGGCATCCTGGCAGACTTCGCCCTGGCCTTGTGGCTCCCTTCAGAACCTAAGCTCCTGATTCCCACTTTCTGGTACTTTTTTATAGATATTAGTTCCTATCGATTATATTTATTTAACCCCACTCCCCAACCCCACATTGTGATAGTACTTGGGCCATATCCTTGGAACTGTATTTGCTGAATAAATGGTAGTGAAATTAATGTGTCTGTGACAAATACGCTGCTATTTGACAACTTAGTCCATGAGAGCAAGTCAATTAACATCCTAATAGACATTTCTCTCAGAAAGATGCTTGCTCAAGTGCCCTTGTGGGTGGCACTTTATGAAGATTATAAAGGTGTAATCAGTATGTAGGATGAATTTGTTTTAGCTGTGATCTGCTAATTGACAATTGGTGAACTGGAGGAGGATGACATGCATTGAAAAAAAATTAAGCTGTTTGTCTAACTTTAATTTTAAACTAAATGTGTTCTTAAATTTGAATATGAATTTTAATTTCATAATTCTGTTTTTTTTTCCCCCTTGAATAAATCTTCTTTTAACTTAAACCCCCATGAATCTGGAATTGTCAATTGTTATGATGAGGAGATTGTGACGTATATTTCTAAGGCTCTTTCTACACTAGCACTTTTGTCAATAAAACTTTTGCCAGTCATGGGTGTGAAAAAAAAATACACACTCCTGAGCAACATAAGTTACACCAACAGAAGCTATGTGGACAGTACTATGTCAGTGGGAGATGCTCTCCTGCCAGCATAGCTACCGCTGCTCGTTGGGGGTTGTTTAATTATGCCGATGGGGAGAGCTCTCTCCTGTTGGCATAGAGCAGTTACACAGGAGACCTTACAGCTGTGCAGGTGCAGCAGTACAGCTGTGCCGCTGTAAGGTCTGTAGTGTAGACATAGCCTAAGAGTAGTAACTTGCTGTGATATTTAGTTATAAAGTCACAACATGAAGGAAGTACAGATTTTCTGCACAGGAAGATGCCGGAAGGCAGAATTGTCAGAATGGGGAAAGAACTGACCACCAAGCATGTTTTCCTGAAGAATTCTTTGTGAGAGGGAAAACTACAATGAATATATCCTCCTCTAAAAGGGATGCTGGTTCAGACAAAAGCTTGGTGGTACTGAGTAGGAGTGAAATTGGCAATAGTATGGAAGGTGTTAATACCTCTAGCTCAAAAAGCTCTGTGGTAAACAAAATACCTATTGAGATGCCTGTTCCATCCTCAAAGCCAAATGGGGAAGAAATTATTCCATGATTTAGTCTAGAATGAAAGTGATCAAATATGTTGTGTTGTAAATAAACACACACACACACACAAAATCTGAATGTAGGGATAGTGATAATGATGGGCTTTTAAGACAGCAACCAGCTCCCAATGATAGGAGGCTGGCAATGGCAAAAAGCAAGAGGTGCCATAAGAATGGTGATCCTGAGGAAAAAGTGTAAGCCATGAAATGTGCACAATGTTACTGAAGCTGTGGGCTGCTTGGCCAGAGGCAGTAACACCCTAGTGCTGCCAGGCCAAGAGAGTGTCCATTTAAAATATTTGTTCTTGTTTCTGTGGATTTTTTTGCCTATTTAAGAATGAGTTCCCTTGAAATGTAACAAAAAATTGAGTTTGTCGTTTGTACTGGTTTGTACATTGACCGACTATCCTCTATCCTTACATTAGTGAGACTTACACCAGACTTGGACACATTGTTAGTATTCTCCACGATATTGTGGCATCCTGTACCTCTCCAGAACTGATGCTAATCTCATTCTATTGTCACAAATATACTGATCCCAAACTGCAGTCATTCTTTGCTTCCACCAGGTAGCTGGATGAGAATCTCTCCTCCTCCATTTAAATGTCTGCCATAGGTTCATTCAGCCTTGTCCCCAAAAGTAGTCCCATTAAGGTGTCAACTTGAGTACCCAAAATCACTAGTCACTTCTGAAAATGTCAGCATTGTCTTTCATACAAACTGTATCCCAAAAGTCTTAGTGTTCCCTAATAGCAGCAAAAGAAAGTGGCTGAAGATTGACAGACCTATAATTTCCTCATCTTCTGATTTACCTTTATTTTTTTATATTGGCACAACATTAGCTTTCCTTCAATTTTATAGGATTTCCTCAGTGTTTCAAGACTTACTGAAAATCTACATTAGTGGTCCAGTGAGCTACTCAGCCAGCTCTTTAAAAACTCTTGGATGCAAGTTAGCCAGACCTGCTGAATTTAAAATGATTAACTTTGGCAGCTGCTGTTTAACATACTCTGAGATACTAGTGGAATGGAAAGAGTGTTACATATAACTGCAGTGCTTTTTTCCCGAATACAGAACACTTCTGCTTTTTCCTTATTAATGCTGATAGTTCTACCATTTACATATAGTAAGGGACCAATACTCTTGTTAGGATTCTTTTTGTTCCTGAAAAAAAATAAGTGGTTTTGACAGATTTTTCCTTTCCACAGAAAGAAAAACTTAAAAATAAGTGTGATGGATGGCTTAGGAGAGTGGAAATGGAGCCTGAATGAATGGAGAAGCAGTGAATGTGGCTGAGGACAGGAATTTGTTATATTTATGTATAGGGAATGATCCAACTGAATGTAACAATTAGCAGGATAAAGCATATTAGCCAAATGCTACGACTAAGTGTTCCACAGTGAAACAGCTAGTGTTGACATTAACTAGCGGTGGTGGTGTGTTTCAGTATGAACATACCATTGATATCATTGGTATTGTGCTACGCTTCTACTAGGATCTGTCACTGAAGGTACTCACTGAATCTTGCTGGATCAGGCCCCTCAGAGATCGTTTCAGTCTGTCTACAGGTTGGGGAAGGTTTTCCTTCCCAGCCCAGAAAGACTAGAAGCTACATTTTTCTTGACTTTTTTTTTTTTTTAATAAAAGCTTCTGTTCTGGAGAAATATTAAAAATTCCAAGAATCCCTGGAAATACCCTAAATCAGTGCTACGTAATTCAAAAATTAGAGTTTGCAAATCCTTATCTGAAGTCAAACATTTGCACAATCCCCTTACATTTTCTCTAGATTAAGAATAAAGAAAAAAGTGGGTGTTGGAAGGTTGACAGAGAATACTGGACCTTCAAGGGGAAGGGTTTGCAGCAAGCGGGAGAGGAAGAATCTTTCCTTTAGACTGCAATAAAATTTTCAACACCTTGCAACAGCCTCTGCCCTTCCCCGATTGCCTTTCATGACCACTGGTTATGAAACACTGCCTTCGTTAGACCTTCTAGTCTGACCCTCCTGTCTAACACACGCCATAACACAGAATCTCCACAACCCATAGATCAAGTTCCCTCCTCTTAATGAGCCACCAGCTAGTTGTTCAGTGAGCAGAAATAGATTAGCAGCGGACACCACTGATTTGGTCAACTCAGTGTAACTTCTCTATACACACACATCATACATCATTTGAAAGCTTATTATGTCTACTTTAATATGATGTATGATGTGGAGCTATCAATTGGTGCCATTACCATAGAAATAGGGATAAACAATGACACCATCAGCGCGATAAAATGATTACTTTGAAATATTTGCATTTGATTCTGTTAGTTTAATGACTATTATTTCAAGACATAAAATTGGATTTCTTTGAGAACTCAAAGCATCACAACAACAATCTAAAGGTAAACCAAAAGCTAATAAATAAATGTGTACAGGTATTATTGAAATGTAATAGCACTTGTGACATTTCTAGGCAACATAATTATCATCTTGTTCTTCATTATGATCTCTGTCCAGAGTGCCTGGCTTACCAGTCTTCATTGCTGCACAGAATTGTGTACATGCCAAGGCAAAGATTGTTCTGACTACAGACACAGTTGATTGTCCAGTAATCTCTATAGGTACAGGCACAAATAAGATCTTGTAGAAGCTCAGATGTCATTGGGCCCTTGACAAATACAGGAAGTAGTTTGTCATCCACATTTTTGCATCCATGTTGCAATGGAGATCCAATATCTGGTTTACCTATGTGCCAAAGACATTCAAATCTTTGTTTGCCAAGATGCTCTTTCGGCATGCACTTCAAAAATGTCCTCACATGGTGGAAGTTTAGCCACTGTCTTGTCTTTTTTGACAGATTGAAGCTCAAGCAATTCAAGCCTCTGTGGGTCTCCTTTTCTTTCTTGCTCTGGTCATAAAGCACTGCTACCAACTTCCTTGCTGCAGAAATTGTGCCTTGTCCATCACTCTCCCAATTTGGCAAGATCTCTAAAGCAGTAAGCTCCCTTTGTTTTAACAACATGAAACACATCCTCCTCTTCCACACACCCCCGCCCCAATACCAAATAAGGATGACACAGTGTCACATTGTGTTAATGCGTGTATAGCAGGAAGTATGTTGCAGAAGTCAGGCGTGAGTCTCACAAATTGCGTGCGCAGGTATGAAGCAGTGCTTGTAGGTTGTGCTGGTAATGGTGCCTGCTTCAATATATGTGTTATTTGTGTGTTCTTGTAAGTGTGTATGGCTGTCAATCTCTGAGGGATGCCATGCTTTCTTGTAGTCACACCCTTGTTGCAGCGCTCACTCAGAGGGGAATTAGCTGTCTTTAAAGCTATAGCCACCTAAGCTGGGCCAAGCAGCAACAAATCTAGGTGCCCAGGTCCTCAGGCAGGGCGGAGCACCACCCATTAAGGGGCTCTGACCTGCAGTCAAGGCAGAGTAGCAGAGTCTATAAGTCCAGGCCCTTAAGCAAGGCGAAGCAGCAAACGGAGGGCTCTGGCCTGCAGTCAAGGCAGAGCAACAACAAACAGTCGGGCATCCTGGCTTTGGCAGACTGCTGACAAACGTAGGCCTCATGTCCTAGATTGGGGAGGCTGCCACCCTAGGGTTGGGATGGCAGTGGGTAGCGGGACCCAGTCCCACCCTATTGCACCCAGCCCAGGGCCCTAATGGTGGCAGAGTGGTCCACCACTGGGTCAGTGGGGATTTGCCTGCAATACACTGACCTAGGATAATGCCAAACTCCCAACCAGACTGTTGTCTAGTACCCCTGGGCTACTTCCTACTTTATCCTTGATGAACACCTCCATTGTCCTCCATCTCCCCGCAGTAGGTGGCCAGAGACAGCCCTAGCAACCACTCGGTTGATCAGCAGCTCTGGCAAGTCCTCAGTGTGGCCAGGGTCCTCCTCGGGCTCCAGCAGCAAGCGGGATGTGTCTGTCTCCCTCAGCTGCTCCAGCCCAACTGAGCTGCAGGGCCCACCTTTTAAACTTCCACTTCGTGTCCTCCTCCTCAGCTTCTGGTGAGGCGGGCATGGCCTTCCAGGCTCTGCAACCCAAGGGGCAGGTTGTGGTCCCTCCTTGTCAATCTCTGAGGGAGGCCACGCCTCCTCATCACAGTTCCGTTTTCGGTAAATAGTGAGCAGCAAGGATCAAAACATCTGTATTAGGTGACCTAAGTGCTATGATTCCTTGACATCAAAAGACTCAAAAGCCATACTGGCACATACAGAATGCAGAAGCATCCTTGTGTCTGCTTCCTCTTGAGTATTGTGCATTGCAAGTTGATTCTGGAGGTATTCTAGGTTTGTCAGATGCTGCACCCTGCATAAGAGACTCTGATGGGGGAGAGTATCATGTTTCAGTGGTATTTCTTGTGATGCTGAACTATCTGCAGACTGTTCTTGAAATACCACTTCAGTCACTGAATGGAAGGCATTCTTTCCATGTTCGGTCTCTGTGTTCATGGCTATATTTTTGTCTCCTTCACGGATGAGATCTCCACCAGCGCATAGGTGCTGGAACTAGGAGTGCTGAGGGTGTTGCTGCATCTCCCCGCTTGAAGTGGTTTCCATCATATATACAGGGTTTCTTTGGTTCAGTGACTTTCAGCACCCCCACTATACAAATTGTTCCTGCACCATTTGGAATGAACACATCTCCCTGGAGTCTTTCTACTTCAGTTTTTGCAGCATTGATGATGAACTTCCTCAGCTCATCATAACTAAGGCTAAGATTTAATCACTGGTATTTTTAGTTAAAGTCATGGATAGGTCACAGGCAAAAAACAAAAAATGATGGCCCTGTGACCTGTCCATGACTTATACCATAAATACCCCTGACTGAATCTGGGGGGGGTTGGGGTACTGTGAGGGGTGAGGCTGGCGGGGGAGGGAGCCTGTGGCACCAGCTGTGGGGGGTAACCCAGGGGGGCCTGCTGCCACTCCAGCTGTGGTGGGGGGGAAGCCCTGGGAAGCCTGCTGCTGCTCCCTCGGAGGGGGAAGCTCAGGGAGCCCTTTCCTCTGTGGCCGCTGCAGAGGGGAAGCCCTGGGGCCCCACTGCTGATCCAGCCACCACTGGGAGGGAAGGGAAGCCCCGGGTGGCCAGTAGCTGTTCTGGCTGCCCAGAAGGGGGCGAGGGAAGCCCCTGGGACCAGCCGCTGCTCCAGCCACCCCGGGGTTGTTGCCGGGAGCCCCTGAGCTGTGGCTGCTCCTGCCGCCCCCGGGACTGCTGCTCAGGTGGTCCCTGGGGCCAGCCGCATCAGCCGCTGCCTGGGGCTGCTGGAGCAGCAGCTGGTGCAGCTGGCTGTGAGGCCGTCCCACCAGCTGGCTGCAGAGCTGCTCCAGCAGCAGCCAGTGTGGCTGCCCCCAAGGCCACCTGAGCAGCTGGCCCCAGGGCCAGTTGCTTGAGCAGCCCTATGGTCAGCCACACCAGCTGCTGCAGAAGTCATGGAGGTCACAGTAAGTCACAGAATCTGTGATATCTGCGACCTCTGTGACAAACACGTATCCTTAATCATAATTGATGCAGAATCAATGATGTTGTAGTATGGCAATTAAATTGCAAGACCTAAACTCATGGTGCAGCTGTGCAGTAAGGCTTCTATGCAGTGGTGTGATAATTTCAGAATGGTTAGATACTACACACTCTGCAGTTGAGAGGCATCTTCTTTGAATGTCTTCTGAAGGATGATACTCGTTGCTGGCTGAATCATATGCCCTTTTATCTATCAACCAAAGAACAAACTTCTGCATCAGTTGGGGCACAGAAGTACCTGACCTCTGTAAACTACAATCACCTGGCTTTAGATAATATTCTCAGGCTTTTATTTTGGCTATTTCAGACCAAAGGATTGAAGGGGTATTATACAAAACACTTGTTAATTTGAAAGCTGCTCAATAGGCTCACTCACCAGAAGAACATCCATAAAATAGTTGGATGACTTAAGTGCCTGCTTCAGATTATTATCAACTTGGATAGTATTAGCTAATGTTACACTGCATAGACAATGGTAGACTTGCCCTGTCCATGCTGTGCATGGAATTAAATTGCAGAATCACAATGTTTTTCTAATCTTGCATGTAATTTGCTACTGGAAGAGGTTGCAGTTTCTACATCTGACAGAAGTAGGGCTTTAAATCTTTGTAGCAGGTTGGACAGAAGAACTTTCTTGTACATAAGATCATTGTCTAGCTCTCATCTGATAAATGCAATGCCATAAGGAGACTGTATTGCTGCACTGTAACTAGATGGTTTTGCTTTAAAGAGACGTTGCACTCAAGTAGGAAGAAAGGCAGTGTTGAGTGATAAGCTGCATCCTTAGCAATCAAGACTTCCAAAGATATTCTGCGCAACGTCATCATCTCCTCTTTGAAGTGGTGCCTCCCTTAGATTGGTTGCCCTCTCAAATATTTCTATTTTATGAAGTTTCTTGTTGTGTGTTTTTCTCAGGCAAACAATGCAACAGGACCAATTCTGTCTAGCACTGGTGGCTTTGGACATTTGCATTCTTTTGATTTTCTTGACAAATAAGTTTGTGGAGAGTCTTTTTCTCTTGGATGTAAGCTATAAGGGGCCTGTATCTTCCGTGTCTTCATATATTGTAATATCCCTCTAGAAGTAAAATTCCCAACACATATTGTTAGCTTCACCACAACCACTACTACCACTTTTCATTTTGTACAAATATACAGACTTGTTCTAGACTAGATATAAATGAAATCTGTATGGTAGGATCAAAATTACCATTTTTGTTTAGCGAGCACTTTGACTGAAGCCCAATATGAAGCTGTGTATTGTCATTGCTAACACTAATACTGACCTCTGCATAAATGTCACTGAATTAAAAAGATACTTTCTAGAATATTTCCACGGCTATTACTGCATGCATAGCAATTACAAACTTAAACCTTCCACTGGTCAGACTCTGTGGTACACTGTACAACAATGGCTTAAAAATGGCTAAGTATTAACAGTAGGAATTCATGTACATTTCTGTCTTCCCACTATCTGGTACAAACTATGAGCTCACTACTGCTACTGGTGCACAATCTTCAGGGTGAGACTGATCTGGTCAGCAAATTTCAACTGAAAATATAAAAAACTATTCTAAACACTTGTGAGATATTTTGACAACTAAGCATATGCGATGTCAGGACATTTCATGTTAATACATTGCAAAATGTTGCTGTTTGCCATTATTGTCACATGATAAACAGGTTAAACTTTTCTGGAAAAAAAAACTTGCCCATGCAAAACCAATCAAAATAGTTCAATACATTGTCATTTAGTAGCTATGACCAATAATCATCACAGCGAGATGTTATCACGTTGCAGTTTTTCTAAAGTGTCAAAACATGACACTTTCTCATTTTGGATGCCATTGTTACACCTTGCCTGCAGGCTTACAGAGCCACTTGGCAGCTCCACATCATACTCCATCTAAACATACATAAAATAAGCTTTGAAATGATATGCAATGTGGGTGTGTGCAGGATGAGTACATTAAACTACAGAAATATGGCCCTTTTTGGAGAATTTCTGCGTGCCTCAAGCTGTCACTGATCAAAGTATAGCTCAAAAATCCCCAATCCAGAAGCTGGGGAAAGGTTCCCATTGGATTCAGTGCACCTGAGCAGTACTGCTCTGACAGGAAGTTTTCATTGGAGCTGCACTTCGAGGTAAGCTGGGCCAGTCCCCTGCTCCTTCCAGGAAGTGTGCCATGCTCTTTCTTGCCAGAAGCTGCAGCCCAAGAGCTCTAGGTCTATGTTTCCCTGCAGGTAGGACAAAAAAGGACTTTACTAACACTCCCCATGGGGCATTTGATGTGAACGGGGAACACATCTAAGGCCAGCTCTTGTGGGATTTAGAAAATGCTACAACAGATGAAAGTGGGTCTTGCCAGGGGCGGCTCTAGCTTTTTTGCTGATCCCGCTGCTTCAGCATACCCAATGCCAAATTGCCGCCGAATCCGCGGGATCAGCGGACCTCCCGCAGGCAAGCCGCCAAAGGCTGCCTGACTGCTGCCCTCACAGGGACTGGCAGGGCGCCCCCCGTGGCTTGCCGACCCAGGCACGCACTTGGAGCGCTGCTGCCTGTTGCCGCCGTTGAGTTTAGCAAGACTCATCAGTGCAGCATAGGCTCTGTTCTCTATCAGACACTACACCTGGCTCTGGCAGAGGGGCTGGCTGTAGTCTTAATCAATCTCTTCCATTCTATCTCTACCTTCAATGATCCACTAACATCTGGGAGCAAGCAGAATGCAGAGTAGGGGGCTGACCATGCAGTGAGGTCTCTGCTGGCAAACAGTAGTGCAGAGCATGCTGCATAGGATTCAGAGCACAGGAATGCTCTGAACAGCAGACTGGAGAGTGGTTATGGGGATGTGAAAAGGGGATACAGAAAATGCTCCTTTCCCCACTTGCAAGACTGGAGTGTAGTTTCCACAGCAAGATTTGTGCCATCCTGGGGAAGGGAGTGTACCCTAAGGGTTAGAGCAGGGGTTGGCAACCTTTCAGAAGTAGTGTGCTGAGTCTTCATTTATTCACTCTAATTTAAGGTTTCGCATGCCAGTAATACATTTTGACGTTTTTAGGTCTCTTTCTATAAGTCTATAATATATAACTAAACGATTGTTGTATGTAAAGTAAATAAGGTTTTTAAAAATGTTAAGAAGCTTCATTTAAAATTAAATTAAAATGCAGAGCCCCCTGGTCCGATGGCCAGAACCCAGGCAGTGTGAGTGCCACTGAAAATCAGCTCGTGTGTCGCCTTTGGCACATGTGCCATAGGTTGCCTGCCTCTGGGTTAGAGCATTGGATTAGATTAAAGGAGTGGCACTTCAAGAGACAATTGGTCCCACTGATTATCCTATACTATGACTCCCTGAAGCCAGCCAGCCCTACACCACCTTCCCTGCGCAGGCAGGCACCAGCAGAGGGGATCAGGGCTGTTCATGAGCATCTGGGCTTCTGCAGGCTCAGACCCACTCACTGACACCTGCTGAATATCTCTGCTTATGTTGCCATAGTAACTACAGCCCTGGGCCCTGCTGCATGGCTTCTCCTCGCAGCTCTGACTCCTTGAATAAGATAACTGCTTCTTTCACCTCCACCCCCTTACTAACCTCCCATCTTGTTCCTCAGTTTGTTGTCCTACCTGACACCAAGAGCCACGCTCCTGGCCCAGCCTTTGGACTCCCCATGTTGCCACCTTTTCCCTCCTCTCCTCCTCCAGTGAAGCCAGCCTCTCCCAGAGGTCAGCCTGCACCCGGGATGGCTGGCGGGGAGTAGCAGAGAGCAGCAGATGGTGGCATTACTCCTTACACCTGCCTTCCAGGTGAGCTTGGGTGTAGTTGACTCTGCTGTTTCTTGAATGCAGACAAGGGGCCAGATCCTCAGGACTGGCTCTTTGATGCCCAGTGCCCCAGGAGCAGCAGTATAAGCTGCCTTTACACCTCCTTGAGCCTCAGCCTGTTGGGTGCTGCTCTAGTCCTGAAGTATAGCTTATAGCATCCTCCAAGTTACTCCGAGGGCTTGTCTACACTCACAGTGCTGTAGTGGCACAGCTGCACCGGTGCTGCAACACTTAGTGAAGATGCTGCCTACGCCACAGGGAGAGCTTCCCTGAGACACGATGTCAATAGGGGATGCCCTCTTGTCAACACAGCATTGTCTTCGCCAGCAGTTAGGTCAATATTACTGCATCACTCAGGGGCATAGGCACCAACTCCTTACATGCTCAGGAAAAAAAAAAGGGTGCTCAGCACCCACTGGCAGGCCCACAGATCAGGTCCTCCCCTACCCCCCCCCCAGCCCTCCTGCCCGTCGGTGGCCCTGCCAATTAGCTTCTCCCTCTCTCTCCCAGCGCCTCTTGCCCACCACCATCAGCTGTTCAGCGGCATGCAGGAAGAGGAGCGACGGCAGGAAGTGGGGGTCGAGAACCCCCGGGAACACAGAACGTCAGTGCCTCTGCTCAGGGGTGCAGATTTTCGACACCCCTAAGCAACATAGTTACACCAACATAAGTTTCTAGTGTAGACCAAGCCTCAGTTGCACTAGCTGGACAAAGCTACACTCCCTACTCTCAATGTGGAGCCTTGGGAGGCAGTGACATACAAGCCACTATGCAGGTCCTATCTCACCTTGGGATTCTCTCCCTCTGGGAGAATACTCATGTAGCCAGTTAATCCAAAACTGCCACAGCAGGGACTAGGATCTGGTCCAAAGAATCTCTCTGATGTCAGGGGACTGGGAGAGGTGTACGTTGCAAGGCTGTAAGTATCCCAGCTGCTGCTATGTTGGGATGCGGCACCAGGAAGAGAGCAAACCCCCATTCCCCATTGCCCTGCCTCTCCGCTAAGGGCCTGTCCTAGCATGAGTTGAGGGAGAATAAGAGGATCGCTGATACTTAAACCGTATATTTGTTAGTGTTCAAACAGGACCATGAATTCCACAATATAAATACCTCCCTGGATCCAGGGGTGCCATTGTGACCAGATCAGTGAAGGGAAGATGATGGTAGGAGACAAACAGATGAGGGGCTTCTGAAGAGCTGTGAGGAGAAAGAGCCTTTGATTGCTCTGAGTGGACCCAGGAACTGGCTACTTGCCATCTCTAGTCTCCCCTTGGGGTTTCAAATCATGCAACTATCATTATACTAAACATTTAACTAACAACCATACTTTCTTATTGCTTTCTGTTAGCAGGATTTCCTATTCCGAAGATGGACTTTTAATATCAGATGGAAAGGGGGAAGAGCTGTGTGTCCCAAATAGCCAACCCTCATGCACAGATGAGGAATAAGTTAAACATTTACATCTCTCCTAGATTCCTCAATTGTAAGGCTAGCAGGGGCCATTATGATCCTGTAGTCTGATCTTGTATAAAGCAAGCAATAGAATTTCACTCAGTTTTTGCATCTAGCCCAGTGACTTGTGATTTAATTGCAGCATCTTTCTTAGAAAGATTTCCAACCTCAATTTATAGAATCTAAGTAATAGAGAATCCACCACATCTCTTGGTAATCTGTTCTACACGTAATTAAAAAAAAAGACAAAGAGTTAGTGCTACTGCTCTATGAGTGATCCTGTTAATTTCATGTGGGGAGTGAATTAGCAAAGGCAGAGCAGATCTTTGGAAAAGGCACCTACCAAGTCCTTGTTTCTGCCTCTAGGAAAGAGTTTTGTGGGATTTGTATCCTGATTTTCAAGCTTATCAACACTTTTTACAAATAAAAAAACCAACTCTCATCCCTTTGCAATTTCCCTTCCCAAAGTTTTCATTCTGTCAAATAAAGGACATGAATCATGTCTGAATTTTCCTTCTTTCCAGCAGATGATGGGATGATGAGTGCAAATGATGAGAGGTGCAAAATCCTCAGCAGGAAGGTTCTGAGAGATCACTTGGGTTGTGATTAGAAAGCTTTAACAGGAATGTTTCCCTGAGTCCTGACCAGGGAAGAAACTGTCTGGGTCAGCACACGTCAGAAAGAGAGCAGAAAAACTCTGGAGAGAAGAGACAAGACACAATATCTCTCAAATACTGCAGGAGACCCAAAGGCTTCACTGTCCAGGGCAGAACCCAGATGAGAGAGAGAAACCAAACACCTGTACTGAGTGCGGGAAAAGCTTCACTTGGGGCTCACAACTTATCCAGCATCAGAGAACCCATACGAGGGACAGACCTTACATATGTGCTGAGAGTGGGAAGAGCTTCCTCCAGAGTGCTGAGCTCGTTCTGCATCAGAGAACTCACATGGGTGAGAGACCCTACAAATGCATGGAGTGTGGGAAGAGCTTCAGCATCCACTCCAACCTTATTAACCTCCAGAGAATCCATGTGGGGGAGAGACCCAATAACTGTACGGAGCGTGGGAAGAGCTCTGGCCGGAGCACAGACCTTATTAAACATCAGAGGACCCACACTGGGGAGAGGCCCTATAAATGCACTCAGTGGAGGAAGAGCTTCAACCAGAGTTCAAACCTGGTGAAACATCAGTGGATCCACACAGGAGAGAAGCCTTATCAGTGTGCTGTGTGGAAAATGTTTCCAGCAGAGGTCGGATCTGGTCAAACACCAGAGGACTCACATGGGAGAGAAGCCCTATAAATGTACCCGTACAGGAAAGGGTTCATCATCAGCTCCATCCTCATCACCCACCAGTGAGTGCACACCAGAGAGATACCTTACCAATGCACCAGCTACACGAAAAAAGTCAGAGCGCACTCTGGACTGATTGGCCACAGGGCAGAGAAGATGCCCTACCAGTGTGCCAAGTGCAGGGAAACCTTTGCTCAGACCTCGACCCTGGTTAGACACCAGATCACCCACACGGAAGAGAGACCCTACAAATATCCGGACTGCGGGAAGGGCTTCAGCCACATTTCCAACCTCCTCCAGCACCGCAGGACCCACACAGGGGAGAGATCCTATCCCTGCACCGTCTGCGGAAAAAGCTTTGAGATGAGCTTGCACCTCATCAAGCATCAGAGAACCCATACTGGGGAGAGACCCTACCAGTGCGCTGACTGCGGGTGGCACTTCATCCAGCACTCAAACCTCCACAGTCACCAGAGGAGCCACGCTGGGGAGAAGCCCTATAGCTGTGCCAAGTGTGGGAAGGCATTCAGTCGGAACACCACCCTTTGCAGCCACCAAAGCATCCACCGGGGAGAGAAACCTTTCCAGTGCACCAAGTGCAGGGAGAGTGTCCAATTCCAGCCACAGTTCAGAAAGCACTAGAGACTGTATGCCACATAGCAATCGGCTGCTGGGCACAAGGCCTTGTGGGACTGGGGATGGGGGGGCAGTGCTGGGCAGTGAAGTAACGGTGTGTGTGAAAAGGAGATGAACTAGCCAGGAATCAATGATCTGGTGGATGGGAGGCAGGCAATGGTGGGAGTGATCATTTTGAGGCTATGGGGAGGGATGAGATTAAATGGAGTCACATCATGCTGCTGAGATGTGTAGACCCAGATTTCCCCAAATTACTTTGGATTTTGAGTGCCCAGCTCGAGACATCCAGAAGATGATTTTCAGAGGTGCCGGACCCTTAACAACTGCAAGTCAATGGGAGCTGCAGGAGCTCAGCACCTCTGAAACCCAGGCACTGGGTGTCACAGGTTAGGCATCCAGTATTAGAAGAGAATGCTTTTGAAAATGTCTGCTTTGATAAATGTGCTTCCAAGTCTTAGGGCTGGTCTACACTACGGGGGGAAATCGATCTTAGATACGCAACTTCAGCTATGTGAATAACGTAGCTGAAGTAGAATATCTAAGATCGGATTACTCACCCGTCCTCACCGCGCGAGATCGATGTCCGCGGCTCCCCCTGTCTATTCTGCAACTCCGTTGGGGTTGGTGGAGTTCCGGAATCGATATAAGCGCGCTCGGGGATCGATATATCGCATCTAGATGAGACGCGATATATGGATCCCCGAGCAATCGATTTTAACCCACCGATACGGCGGGTAGTCTAGACGTAGCCTAAGTGCTTAACCTGACATAGAAATGTGTTCCCTGCACTTGACCCAGGACTTAACACCAAGCTTTCAAAGGAGGACTCTGGGTTTATCAGAAGATCCTGACCGCTTGAGCTTTGTCTACCCTATAGAAATTTGGCATCGTTGCCCCTCTTTGGATCCCCCAGTGCTCCTGTAGCACACATGCCTTCACAAACAAAATTCCTCCCAACAGTTCACACAGACATTTGGATTGCACTTGGCCTGAGCAAGGCTAATGCCATGGCATCTGCCACTGTGCCAGTCTCCATCAATACAGTGCAAGTGTTGGCAGCAAGCACCAGTGTAATAGCCTCCACAGTGTACACTGCCCTCTGCTTCTCTCTCACGCTGCACCAGTCACTGATCAAGCAGCCTGTTCAGCCTAGTTCCTGTACTCTGCTGGATCAGGTCAAGCTCCCTGAAGCCCCTTACCTGTCCAAAGAGTCCTGCACACTCCCAAGATCTCATTGTATACGGTTTCTCGTCCCCATCCACTTCTTTGTGATTGCTATGTTAGCAAGTCAATTTTAGAGCATGGCTTAAGAAGACACCACCACATGAAAGGACCCTCCAGGGAAACTGTTGGAAGCTTTATATTGAGCACAAACTCCCACTGAAGCCTTTTCCTTAAATGACCATTTACATAGCCAGTCCTTGCTTTACAGAAGCTGCATGTAAGTATAGTCTTTCTAGACCTCCCTTGATACAGCATGGCCCAGTGGATAAAACACAGACTTGGGAGCTAGGATCTGACACTGATTTGCTATGTGGCCTTGGGAAGCTCACTTCAATTCTGGGTCTCAGTTTCCCCATCTGTTAAATGGGGTTAATACTGACCTACTTCTCAGTGTGTTGTGCAGATTAATTCATTTTTGTAAAGCACTTTTGAGCTCCTCAGATGGAAGGTGCTGTGAACAAACAAGGTATTATTATGGACATTCATTTTCATCCTGTGTGGAAGGCACTGCTGATTAGCACTGCAGTCCCCTCAGGGCTGGTAGGCTTTCATTAAAAAAATAAAAGTAAAGAACTTTGCTCTATGCCAGAAGTCACTCTCCCTGAGCAGAGGGAACAGTATGGGTAAAGGCAGGGTAGGGGAGGATAGAAGTGCAAATGACAAGCAGTGTGTGCATTTGAGGATACGTCAGACCCTGTTGCTCCATTTTTGGTAAGCTACACATGACTCTCTTCCTCTTGCTTCTGCAGCCAGTATTGGGACCCCAAGGTAAGGCATTTAGGGAAACACCTCTACAGATGACCTGCAAAGGAAAATAATTGGGATTGTGCCTTCTTTTGCTTCTCTATGGTGGAGGAAGGAGCCCCCCCACAGAAGCATTTTTGCATTAGAGATTCATGTCTACCCTGCAAGTGTCTAGAGTGACTGAAGGACTGGTGCAATGATGGGATTAAAATGGATGTGGAGCAGATACTTGAACCCAGGTTTCCTACATTCATTATTTATATCCAGTCTAAATTACCTACTACCCTAGTGATTAGACTACAGACCTGGGAGCAGAGCCAGCTCCAGGCACCAGCGCACCAGGTAGGTGCTTGGGGCAGCCAACAGAAAGGAGCGGCACCTCCGGCTCTTCAGCAGCGGGTCCCTCAGTCCCTCTCGGAGGAAAGGACCCGCCACCAAAAAATAAAGTGGCGGCGGTAGAGCTGCCACCAAAGGGCTGCTGATGGCGGCTTTTACTTTTTTTTCCCTTGCCGCTTGGAGCGGCAAAAACGCTGGAGCCGGCCCTGCCTGGGAGAGCTGTGTTCAAGTCCCTGCTCCAAATAAGGCAGAGCCAGGATTTGAATACAGCTCCCCAGCATCCCAGGTACATGCCCTAACCACTGCCTCTTCTAGACACACACACCAGCTCGCTCGCTCTCTCACTCCTGGCTTTCTTTTGTGTGACGCCCAATGCAGTAGATGAGCTCTGAGAAAGTCTCCTGGTCAGCCCCAGTGGTAAAACAGGTAGGGAGATGCCTCATTTGAGAATCCTGAGCTACGGCTCCAAGCAGCTCATGAGCTATGGAGCAGCATCAGGACTTAGGTGGCTTTGCACATGCCGCTGGCACAAACATGGTAGCTCAATGGCAGTTCTGAGGGTGCTACTAATGCTGGCCTGAGGTGCCTAAAGAAGCAGTTAGGCACCTAAGTACTTTGTAAAAACAACAAGAAGCCCTCGTGGCACCTTGGAGACAAAAATTTATTTGTTAGTCTCTAAGGTGCCACAAGGACTCCTCATTGTTTTTGCTGATACAAACTAACACGGCTTCCACTCTGAAACCTAAGTAATTTGTGAATCTAGCCCATACTATGTTAATGATCAGAACTCAGCACATCAGCCTCCAGCCAGACTACAGTTACAGAAGAAAAACTCTGGCCATATTTTATTTTATTGTTTGCGGTATTTTTTTTTTTATCTTTAGTGAAACCTGCAATTTCAGAGGAGGGGAAGGAGCATGATGTACAATATATGATGCAGACCAAAAGATTAACCATTCCTGGGGGCTGGCTACAGCTGTAACAGTAAGTATCTGGAGACAGTGGTTACTAACTCCAGATATGAATATACCCATTGTAATGTTGGCCCGGCCAAAGTGGGTGGAGCTAGGAAAGAAAGTGCAATCTCTTACCACGTTTATTATGGCAACATTCTTCTCTTGAGATTATTAGTGAGCTGATGCCAGTTCTCATGATGCAATGCTGCTATCTTGTGGTTCTTTGGATGTGTGTGTTGTGCTCAGTGTCCTGGTACAGAGCTCTGTGGGTGGAGTCCTGGAAAAAGCCAGCAATTTGAATTGAATTTAGCTCTTAATAAACAGCGATGGGTTTTTTTTTTCATTTTCCTCCACTCTTTCATTATATATGGAGATATACTTATCTCATAGAGCTGGAAGGGATCCTGAAAGGTCATCGAGTCCAGCCCCCTACCTTCACTAGCAGAACCAAGTACTGATTTTGCCCCAGATCCCTAAGTAGCCCCCTCAAAGGCAGAACTCACAACGCTGGGTTTAGCATGCCAATGCTCTAACCACTGAGCTATCCCTCCCCCACAAAAGTGCTTAACAGCTGCCCTGTCTCATTAAGGGACACACAGTGTACCCAATATTTTGACCATGTTTCTTTTTGTTACTCCCATTAATTGGGACAATCCTAATCTTGAATTCATCTTAATTGGGTTGTTTAACAGGGAACCCAATTAAACTGAGCTAGCAGTGACTGCTGCTTAATTGGCTTCCTGCAGGTGATGAAGTGATTCTTCTAGAGTATAAGGATTTCATGCCCCTCTGATGCTCAGGGGCTGGACTATATTTCCCCTCCAAAGACCTCTACTGTTGGTTTAACAACACAAAGTGCCTCAACAGCCATCCCTGCCCTGGCCTTTTCAAAAATTCTTCAAAGTTAGTTATCTTCAGGCTTCTGATAGAAATCTGGCCTTACACTTCTCTAGCTCAGTTGCAATTTAACTCCTTTTAAGCCACTTCTCATTGGCAGCTCAACGTAACTCCTAATTCCTGAGTAAGTGAACAGATTTGACACAAGCTGGACAATCATTGCAAGTACAAAATGGTACTCTGTCTTGATTAGGAAGCTGTACTAAATCAGGATGGAGCGTCCGGCTTATAAAGATCCTGCTGCACAAGCATTTATTTTACAGCTGTTTACAAGGACCAGGCTAAATCACATAACATCAAAAATGGTGAAAATAAATATATTTATATGTAAGTAGAGCTAAATTTTCAGTGATTTTGAGCATCCAGACCTGCCAGTGGTTTCATCTGGAACTGTGGGTGTTTGGCACTTCAAAAACATCAAGCCCAGGGCCTCAATCCTGCAAACATTGATGCATGTTTTCAATTGACTACTGTGCATAGTCCCAGGAGTCAAGTTAAGCAGGTGCATAAATTGCTGGAGGATCTGAGCGTAAAAATGTATTCCTAGAACCTAATTACTCAGGCCTAAATCTTCTTACAAGAGCATAGACCATTTTTTAATTTAGGCAGGTAGAGTTAAACAATAATAAAATAGCAGCTGTTGACTATCAGTTTAATGAGCAGTTTTGTACTGTGGTGGTTTGTCCACTGATAATTAAGTGAAATAAACAAGCTTCTGTTCCAAATTCAGTGTTTATTAATACAATCCATAACTTATTTGTTATCGGGAGACTAATCCCCCCATCCCCCAAGCCCCTCCATTGTTTACACTCATGTATTAAGACTAAGGTTGTTAGAAGCTAGAAACACAAGACCATAAAGAGCATCATAGCAACCTGGACAACAAAGACCTTTCTCTTTTAAGAAACAGCATTCCTAGTCACTGATTTTTGCAGGTCTGGAGAGAAGGGACAACTTCCAACTGTCCCTGCAAACTGCCTCTTATTCCTCTTGGAAAGCTTGGGGAGGGTGTTAAACTCCCTCTCTGCTCTGAGAAAGATATTGTTTTTTGAAATGTCAGGATACATATTAATTACAAATCAGAATTTGTTCTCTGTATGGATACATTTATTAAGAATAATAGTTTGTGATCCTTGTATAGAAGTACAAACCACTGGTGATAAATGGTTGAGACCTTCAATGTGATGTCCCAGAGAAAATAAGCACAAAGCCTGGGATTTTCATTAGACACTAAGGGACTAGGGGCTCAAATCCCACTGAAATTCACTGGCACCTGAACACCTAACTCCCTTAGCCTCTTGAAAATCCAAGGCAAAGAGGTTCTTTGAGTCCCATGGCTCAGCAATGATTTCCCCTCTTCCACATCCCCCCCCACCCTAAAATGTGGACTATATATTGTCCCCTAGCAATAGGCCAAACATGCTCCATTTGAAGCGGAAACAACATTGAGAATTGGAGGGGAGATGTGCAAAACTAGTATTCCAACAGAAAACAAATCTCACTGTTTTTTAGCACACTGAACAGTTACTGCATCTCTATACTGATGGCTATCCAGCGCTAGCATCTTTGAATGGTATCTCTCCCCAAGTGAAGAGTCCGCACGGGGTATGCCAAAAGATCCCAGATTCACGGCCCAATCCTACTCTAAGTCCTTGATAAAAATGCTGACTTCAGTAAAAGCAGGATCAGGCCCTTCTGCTGGATTGGATGCAGATAAAATGGCAACCTGGGATTTTGTCAAGAAACACTGAACTTCAAGGAGTCAAATAAATGAAATGTTCAGCTGGATCTTTAGTAAAACTACACATCTGAATAGTGCTACCTTTACCCTGCCGTATGTATTCAGTGAGAAAACCACTGAATAATCTACTGCTTGCAGCTAATATGTCATAGTTAGAAAATGCAAATAACTGACACCTGCTACAGGGCAGGGGCGATGAAAACAAGTCTGGCATGTAACTAAAAAGAAAAAAAAAAGAGTTAAGCTAATGACCAAGACTTAATGTTCCCTGACAACATTTTTTGGGAGACATTTTTATTTTTCCAATTTAGAGGTGAGCTTGAACCAAGAGTCTGTACCTGAATATCCAAGAACTCTGAATCCAAAATGAGATCTGGATCTGAATTTTGCAAATAACCCTCATCTTTACAATGGGCTGAACCAAAATCTTGGATCATCTGAACATGCCTGTACTGTGAAGGCTTTGAAATGCAGGTGTAAATCCCATTTCTACTTTAATTCATAATAGTCTAAACCTTTACTCTCTGAAATGAATTGCCTGAGCAGTAGTGTAACCTTTTACTACTTCATCTCTTGAAAAACCCCTCATCAGACTTTGTGGTGGTACGTGGTTTTGCTGGAGAAAAAAGGGTACATTAAACACTTTGCAAATATTTTCAAACAGAGCTAATTTAAATCTGGTAATCACAAAAGATACTCAGTGTAATTAAACTTTTCAACAAACAGTCTAATGGGCAATGAGACATGGTACTACTTTGAAAACAAGAGGACTTTTCTTCTCAAGATAATGGAAGTGGAAGAAACAGACAAAAGTCAGAATTTCAAATCACAGTGGTTTTAATTACCTATTAATTGTGTTCAGACTCTGCAGAAACTTTCTTCTTTGCCTTCAGAGTAAATGTGGCAGTTTTCAAGCCAAAACACTGAGGGGCTAAAGTGGTGCTTGGTTGTAACCTTATCTATGAAGACGTTAATGCAAAGGTCTATGAAAGCCACCAGATGGCGCTTCATCCCAACGCTAGAGTACAGAAACATGGGATGTTCAAGGTCACACAGAGAGAAAAGAAATTTCATGATCTCTTCTCCCATACCATGTCTGGAAATGCTGTGATGCCACCTTGTGTGAAGCATATAAAGCAGAGTCAGGCAAACCTATTTAAATCAAGGAGCTCCTTTGCCTAAATGATGAAAAACCTCGAACATCTTTTCACGTTTAAAAAAGCCAGGCTTTTTTTTTATTTATTTATTTATTTTTTTGCTGCTGCCTTTGTGCTTGCTGGGTTAGGCTGGGAATGGACATAAGAGTGCTGAAAATCTCCAGGAGAGGGTCTGGCCAACACTAGGAAGCAGTTAATAGCTCAGAAGGGTGAGCTTGTTCTCATGAGATTTCCACCCTATGTTTGTAGATCCAGTAGACTGAGAGCATACAGATGGTCCCCAACCACAAAATCTGGATCTGGATCCAACTTTTCTAAAGTTTAGAGCTGGGCTTTTGGTTCAGCTCATGATGGAAAATGGGGACAGAAATGAAGTTTGGATCAAGATTTGACTTTTCCCAAAGTCCAAGAAAGACAAATCTGAGGTTTTGGTTTGGGCCCATCAGCACTTTACAAATATTATCTAACCCTTTCAATTTCCTCGTGGGACAGATCAGTATATACTATCCCCACTTTGTCATTGGGAAAACAGAAACAGAGGGTACAGCTATACTACCCACCGGATTGACCGGTAATGTTCGATGTATCGGGGATCGATTTTATCTAGATGCAATAAATCGATCCCCGAATCGACGCCTGTACTCCACCTCAGCAGGAGGAGTAAGCGGAGTCGATGGGGGAGCCACGGCACTTGACTCGCTGCCGTGAGGATGGCCAGATAAGTTGAACTAGGATACTTCGACTTCAGCTACACTATTCACATAGTTGAAGTTACCTATCTTAGTTCAAACACGCACACACCAGTGTAGCCCAGGCCAGAGAGATGATGTGACTTGCCCAAGGTCCCACAACAAATGTATGGCAAAACTGGGAACTGAACACAGTTCTCTTGACTCCGGATCTAATCCGTGGATAATGCTGCCTCTCAGTGGATATGCATCCACACATGTAACTGCTTGTCAAATCAAGTTCCAAACATTCTGTGGTTTCTCAACATTAATTTAAAACATGTGGGGGGTGGTTGGTGGAATACATACAATTGGTTATGAGAAAGAACAAAATGAATTCAGACTTTTAGGGAGAAGGGAGGGTGCAAGAGGCTCAAACAAGCAAAATAAAAGCATTTACACCAGGGCTGTCAAGCAATTAAAAAAGTAATTGCAATTAATCACACGATTAAAAAAATTAATTGTGATTAATTGCACTGTTAAACAATAATAGAATACGATTTATTTAAATATTTTGGATGTTTGCTACATTTTCAATATATTGATTTCAGTTACAACACAGAATACAAAGTGTACAGTGCTCACTTTTTATTTATTTTTGATTACAAGTATTTGCACTGCAAAAAAAAAAGAAATAGTGTTTTTCAATTCCCTGAATACAAGTACTGTAGTGCAATCTCTTTATCATGAAAGTTGAACTTACAAATGTAGAATTATGTAAAAAAAGAACTGCATTCAAAAATAAAATAATGTAAAATGTAAATAGCTGCAAATCCGCTCAGTCCTACTTCTTGTTCAGCCAATTGCTCAAACAAACATGTTTGATTAGATTTGCGGGAGATAATGCTGCCCTCTGGAATGATGACCAAAGCATGAAGTGGCATATAAATGTTTAGCATATCTGGCACATAAATACCTTGCGATGCCAGCTACAAAAGTACCAGGCAAATGCCTGTTCTCACTTTCTGGTGACGTAAATAAGAAGAGGGCAGCATTATCTCCTGTAAATGTAAACAAACTTGTTTGTCTTAGCAATTGGCTGAACAAGAAGCAGGACTGAGTGGACTTGTAGGCTCTAAGTTTTACTTTGTTTTGTTTTTGAGTGCAGGTATGTAGCAAAAAAAAATCTACATTTGTAAGTTGCACTTTTACAACAAAGAGATTACATTACAGTACTTGTATGAGGTGAATTGAAAAACACTGTTTCTTCTGTTTATCATTTTTACAGTGCAAATATTTGTAATAAAAAGTAATATACACTTTGATTTTAATTACCACACAAAATACAATATATTTGAAATTGTAGAAAAACATCCAAAATATTTAATAATTTCAATTGGTATTCTATTGTTTAACAGTACAATTAAAACTGTGATTAATAGCCATACTTTTTTTAATCATGATTCATCTTTTAACTAATTGCATGAATTAACTGCAATTAATCAACAGCCCTAATTTGCACCAATAAAACCAGTGCAAAAGAAGTCTGTAGGCCTACAAAAAATGAGCAAATATGCCCTATGGGTAGACTAAAGCAAAGTTACTCGGATTCTTGAGAGAAAGGGAACAAATTACTTACCTACAGGATAATCAGGGCAGATTGGCATTCGTTTTTCCTGCTTTAAAATTTTGACAAATGGATAACGTTGGAGGAGAAGGGTGTATGAGAAAAACACACCAGATATTAAAAAAATAAATAAACGTTCTGTTATTTTTCCCCATTATCTTTGGCATTATTATTTCTTTTTTTCTTTTGAAAATAACCTCAGTGTGAGAGAAGATCACAGGAGCAGTAACAAAAGCTGAGTGCAGTTAAACAGAACAACTTGCTCCTGGCATACTGGGAGAAAAAAAGATTGCCATGTACATGAGCAATGCATAACCCGTGAATACAACAACAAGGGGATTAGGTACCATGACTGGATTTTCAAAGGGGCTTATGGGAATCACTAGCAGTTGGGTACACAGGCTGCAATCCACAAAAGTACTTAGGCACCGAAGGCCTATTTTTAGGAATCACTGTGATCCACAGAACAGCAGCCTGGCTGCTGCCTAAGCCTGTAGGTGCCTAATCTCACTTGGTGCCTAATTTTTTTCCCTCTGGGGGTGTACACTGCAGCATCACTCCAGGCGCTTATCTCCTGCCTCGGCATGTGCGCTACTGCGGTAGGTGGTAGGCACTCAGACGCCATCTCCCGCCTATGCCCCAGTGTGATTAACAAGCTGGGAAAGATGTTAGATAGGTATTCGACTATCTAAGTCACAGGAGGGCAGATCCAGTAGGCAGCCGCTGAGTATACCCTATGGGATTGACCCCTTCAGGCTAGTCCACACAAAACAGCCAGGGGAGGGGCCTCACCCAGGGTTAGGGAGAGCCTGGTTCAAGTCCCTTCCTCTTCCTGAGGGGTAGAAGGGGTTTGAACAGGCCTCAGTCAATCCTGAGGTGAGTGCCCCAGTCACTAGGCTGTGGACTATTCTAATAGGGGCTTCCTCAACCTCTCTTATTGAAGTTGTTCCCTGTTAATTAAGCAAGGGCATACATAAATATTAACTGAGCCAAAGCAAAAGTTAGAATGACTCTATAATCCTAGTGGTTAGGGTGCTGAGCTGACAGGTGGCTGATCCCTATTCAAATCCCTTCTCCCCATCAGGAGGAGGGGGGCCTTGAACTGGGTCTCTCCCACATTGTGCATGAGTATGTGAGGCTAAAGGTTATAAGGGAAGCTCCTCTTTCTCCTTCTTTCATTCCACCCCTAGCCATTTTGTTTCAGGCCCTGCATACACCTTAGGTGGCCAAATGTCTATCTTCTCCTCATTGGTGGATTTTTAGCAGACATGAGCACTACACTGCAGCCTGGATTTAGGCTTAGGCACCTATCTTCAGGAGAGGGTTGAGGCTTAGCACACACCTCTCTCATTAGCATCTCCCATTAGCTAGCTTATGGGGCTCCCCTCCTAGCACACTGGCTTTGTAGATTGCATTGTAAGGCACCTACCTCTCTCATTCACTGCACAGGGAACCTCGGTGCCTAACTCTGCCTTTATAGATCCCAGTGTTGTTGCTGTGATTTTCTAGGAAACGAAAAGTTAGGCATCCTGACACTCAGCATTGTCTATTTGTGGACCTCATCCTAACATCCCTTTAAAGCCCCAGCCCATACTCTGCATTCACTATCGCACTATGGTGGCTTCTTTGAAGTGTAAGTCCCTCCTAAGCACAATGTAGTTGTACAGGTGTAACTGAGGGCCCAATTTGAAGCCCATTGGGCTATACAGGTGTGAGGGAGGAGATAATTTGGAGCTGATTGGATTGCACAGCTGTGTCTAAGTGTATAAATGGGAGATAAAAGCAGCAAAGTGTGCTGTGGCATCTTATAGACTAACAGACATATTGGAGCATGAACTTTTGTGGGTGAATACCCACTTCGTTGGATGCAAAAGCTCATGCTCCAATATGTCTGTTAGTCTATAAGGTGCTACAGGACTCTGCTGCTTTTGCAGATCCAGACTAACATGGCTACCTCTCTGATAAATGGGAGATAATAAGCTAGTTTGACTGTTAAGGGCCTGATTTGGCCTGCAGGATCTTTATGATGGGGAAGGGGAGTGATGGTTGACTTTCAGAATGCGTGAAGAGTTTGCAGATGTGGTAGCTAGGGAGAAACAAATTTTTACTTATAAAGTGGACCGATCTGACCTAAAATTGTTGAGACAATAAATATGAAGTCTCCTGCAAACTTGCTTTTTTAGACCCCAACTGTACTTTTAAAAGGAATCTGTTAATTTAAAGCTCATTCTTTTAAACCCATTACCTTCTCTGTTACTAATAACACCTTAGACTCTAGTTGCCTTCCATGGCATATGCCATTGGGTTTCTTTTTAATATATCTCTGTGTGGGTAATGAAAATCTATGAAGTGAATTTCCTTTTTTGTTTTTAGTTGTTTTCACTTCAAGGTTCCTAGTGTAACAAGACTGGGGTTGCAAATAGTGCTGGGGAATGCTTGTATGTTTCAAAACTATGTTCTGCATAGAATTTTAAGGTATTAATGGAAACTTTTCTGTTTTGGTGGTTATTTTTTTTAAAACTGTTTTGGGGCCAAATCTAAGCTGACAGTGTTCCCTTAAGTGGAAGATTGAAGGTTTAATGAAGGATAGCACAGAAAAGAGGGGAGTGGGAAGAGAGAAGACAGGAGCCAAGGAAGAGCTTGAACAAAAGGCTAGAACAGTAGAGGAGTGATGTAGGTGAATGCCTCTCAACCTATCAATGCCCCAAAATGGGCCACCAAACATAACGAAGACCTATAATGAGGATCACACAAAATTAATTATGCAGGAAACTTGAAAGGATGTGGGACTGATTTATTTAGTGTCAGCAACACTTTCTATAACCTCAGCTGCATGATCCTTTATTTCTGATGCCTGTCATTTTAAATAATAAAGGGGAGAGAACATAAGATGTGTGTGGAATGTAGGGAACTTTGAGCTGTCCCCAGAATGAGGGACATTTGAGAGAGAGTGGTGCATGAGATTTATGGGCTCAGGGGCTGAGCTCTTCACTCCCATTCTTCTGGCCCAGCCACTGCAGAAGTCAGCCATAAGTTTGTCCTTCAAAGCCCCACTCAGATATCCTGGCCTACCAGGAGTGGGGATTCAGCACTGCAGAGATTCTGGGTCATGCTGTAGCCTGCTGGGATTGTTACCCAGGGTTTTCAGAACCCAAAGCACTATTTCACTCCAGGTGGTGTCAGGAATAAATCAAGGGGAATGCAGCAATTCCCTCTGATGAAAGCTTAACACAAGTGAGTCAAAACTACAATTTATTGGATTCAAGCACACACAGACATACGTAATAGGTTTAGAACATCCCACATAATTACCTAGAAACTGAGAGGGTATTGAGTAATTTACAACAGGTTCATGATGGCCAGTTGCTTCCCCACCGGGGAGTATGGTATCAGGAAAAAGTTTCTCAGGATAGCTTTAGAGAACTGCTCCAAAGTACACTCTATTACCTAGTCTTTTGTAACTAACTTATGAAACACATAGCTCATAGTGACCCCTACCAGGTCATCACTTCTCTTAACTTCAATAAACTACTTAGCAACAAACATTCCTAACAATCTTAGTCATAAATAAGCTTCTATATCAAAGGCACCCAAAACTCAAGGTTTCAATCCACCTATTTTCTTTCAGTCTCAGTTTGTTGACTCTTTTCTCCCCTCCTCCTTTTCTGATTAGCAGAAACAACAGGCATGCAGCTAGCATTTGACCTTGCCTCCCAAAGCCCTGCTTGTTCAAATTAACCCTTAACTATGTGGTGTTCTATTTTATTAATTCATGGTGGCTGAATACACATAATATGGTTGCAATTAGCTTAATTGAATTCTGCGGTACATACACCTCTCAAATCTGGAGCAACAGGATGGCTGCTGTAATTTCCACAGACCCCTGGCTGTATAAATTATACCAGGGGCCTCACTGGCAGCAGGGAGCAATCCAGAATTGGGAGGATTCAAAAGTGGCTTAAAATCACTTTAGCCCTCTGCCTCCTCCTGAGCTATGAGTTCTGTGCTGCACCTCTTAGAGGCACAGAGCAGAATTTCACCCATGAAATCTTATAGGCATTCCCAGGGAAAAAAGGAATATTCATCCCGGTGGTTGTTTTTCAGGAAGATAATCTTCATGCTACGTGTTTGGTTTTCCCCTTCACGAATTTTCAGCGTAACATATGTAGGGTAAATACACTTTATTGGTAGATTTTAAAATAATAAAATTGGCAATATTTTATTTTAAAATATCAATAGTCACCACTTGTCAGATGGTTTGATTTTGATAGGCCAGAAACTAAGCTGTGTCTCCTTGGAGAAAAAGGTTTTTAGAGTTCAAAGGGGTGCTAGAAAAATAGTCACCGCTGAGTTTGACACATAAAACATTAATTAGTCTAGGACCAGCTGGAACTGCAGGAGCAAGCTAGAAAGGGAGAATTCCAGCTGCAGGGAAACGTCACCCAGCAAAACTCTCCAGCAGGATATCAAATATAAGCATTACACCATTTGTACAAACTTTCATTGTCTGGTCACATACCCAGTGGGGAAAGCATGTGTGTGTTTGTATCTAACTCCCCTAAACCTTAGTGATCACAAGGGTTTTTGCTCAAAGTTCTTGAAAAATGTCCCCCCAGAAGGGATGAGTTAAGTCCAGATCTCCATTGCAGTGACTAACTTTTTGTGCTCCTAACATCCTTTTACCATTCTATCTGTGACTTAGCAACCTGCTGATATCACTAGCTTCCTCCAGAAAGATCTTGAAACTAATTTTACTCCTTCTTTTAGTAACAGGCTGGGTTAAATTTTGTTATGGTGCTGGGTTTGACCTACTACTGATCAAGGGCTTGATCCTGTGAGCTACTGAGAGTACCCCAGACTCCAACTGACAAAAGTAGAAATTTTGAGCATGGAAGGCCAAATGGATGCAACAAAGTGCCAAATATTTTGAGCCTAATACTGAGTGACATCAACACCAATTGAAATCAGTGGGAATTGAGAGTGCTCATTTCTAGCATGATTGGGCCCTTATTAGGGAAAATATTTGAAGAGGGGTAGAAAATAATAAAAGGAAGGGTTCAGCGGCGGCTCCAGGCACCAGCGCTCCAAGAGTGTGCCTGGGGCAGCAAGCCACAGGGGGCGCCCTGCTGGTCCCTGCGAGGGCAGCAGTCAGGCAGCCTTCAGCAGCTTGCCTGCGGGAGGTCCACCAGTCCCACGGATTCGGCAGCAATTCAGCAGCAGGTATGACGAATCCGCAGGACCAGGGACCTCCCGCACGCAAGCCGCCTAAGGAAGCCTGCCTGCCATGCTTGGGGTGGCAAAAAAGCTAGAGCTGCCCTTGGAAGGGTCACACTACCCTCTCCATTGACTCAAGTAGTCCAGGACCAGCACTAATGGGCTAGTTCTTAAGTTCTAATACACTTCCATTAAGGAAAGAACCCCAGCCCACGGTCATGTCTGGGAAACTCATAAAGCTGATGCAGCTTTTGAAAATTGAACAGCTCAGCTCAGCCTTGGTATCACCTCTCCTACAAGTTCAAGAAACAGGAAATTCCACTAGTTTAAATGTAACTGACTGTTGGTCTTGTGGTGGTGCCCTTGTCCAGCATGGGGAAGAAGTTGGATCCAGTCTGTATTTCTTCAGTTGCTTTAGGGGTGGGGATCAAGATTTTCTCAAATCTACAATATATTGGTTGGAAAAGGAAAGTGAAATGTAAACAAAATAGGCCTCTACAAAGCACCACCAGGGCTTCGTGTGAACATTAAGCAGGGGCTGAGGACATATTCCATGCCAGCAGGTGTCCCCAGAGGCATTTGGCTGACTCACAGCCAGAATTCCTTGGGTCACTGGGGAAGCACAAGTCGGAGTGGGAGCTCTGATACCTTTTAAAAGGTTGCACCATGGTTCCACTGACTGATACAGAATGGGAAGTGGAGCCGTGGCACTGGATTGTCTGGCCCTTGAACTAACGGACATGATTGGCCTCAACACAGATTATCAAGGGACAGGAGGTTTATTTTAAAGTGCCAGTCCCTCTTCCTCAGTTGCAATGCCAGCATGGGACCTGCCACAGTCTGCCCCTCATCTTTCAGGAGACACTCGCAATTGTTTCCCAAAGTTTGTAGATATTCTAATGCTTGATCTGTTAGTTTTCAATTTCAGTTGTCAGGGAGGTTATTCATAAATCATCCCTGGACAGGTTTACAATGTATTGCAGAGAAATGCTGAAGATCACTGAGAAGTCATTTTCATTGCTAGCTAAAATATATCCTCTCATTCCATCAATCCACTGTCAGAACAAGTGGATTGACCGCCTAAGGTAGATCCAGCTGCTGCTCTAAAAGTTGAAACATTTTAGAAGTATTCTTTTATTGTGTCTCTTGTCTTAGCTAGTCAACATAGTGATGCTTCTTTAGAGGGGCCTCTGAGCTTAACTGGGATTGTTCCAGTCAGGAAGGCTCTGAGTAGTGCAAGTCAGCCTTGGAGATTACAACTTCCATTGGAAAAAGAGAGAGACTTCTGTTTCCAGGGGATGCAAAAGGAGCATGCACTGGACTCTATTTTGGTGAGGAGCTGGGATGCTGGTCAAGGAAGCTGAGATTGCTTTGTGGAACTCTGTCCAACCCAGGAGCTGCTGGCTCTTTGATCAAGCAGGGAGGCTCACAGAGGCAACTGCTGGGCTTCACAGCAACAGTCCAGTGACCGGAACTGACTGAGGTTGGCCTTGAGCAAAGGCAGTCTGAGTAACCACCACCTTTGTTGTTTGGGAAAGTGCTTGCAGGGGAAGGAAGGTAGCAAAGAAACTTTAAGGGATTTCTCTGAGTCTGAGAAGATATGAAGTGGTCATATTGTCTAACCAAGATCTGGGGTTACTGACCTCTGGCTATAACAACTGGGATCTTCAAAGGGGTTGTGCAGCTTGAAATGATCCCAAGTTAGAATTGCTCTCCCCATGTTGCTGTGGCTGAACTGCTTTACTGGACCAACAGAGTGCTGACCTCAGCTTTGACAGCAAGTACGCCATGCAAGCATCTAGAACTCTGAAATTCAGAGGAGCATACGCTCAGGGGGTGGGTAAATGGTGCCAGCATAAATGTCAATTGGTGAAGTTTCATTTACCGCTGTAAACTGCAGTTAACTGATCTATTGACGTGCCCCCTGCTGATTTAAAGTGGTTGTGGCACTTTCATTCTCAGTGTGTTACATCATGTGTTTCTAAGTTGTTAAGTAAAGGTTTGTTAACTCTAATCTAAGTGCATATTGGATGTATATTATTTAAAATTGGTACTTTTGAGTTAGACTCTGAGCATAGATTAGCTCAGGGTTACTCCTAGAAGCTCCCAAGGCATACCCTTGAGTGTGTACAGCGCCTAGCCAGGCAGAGGCACCTCCAAGATTAATTTCCTTTACAAGTAAAATGATGGAACAGGAGGGTGGATAGAGGATTCCCACCTGTCCAGTATCACCACTGGGATACTCAAGATCTCCTTTACTGTTGACATCATCAGGCATCTGGGCACACAGGTGAGTGTTGCCTGCTCCCAAATAATCTAGAAAGGAGGGGGAGATTACATTTCATGTTGCGATTATAAAATATTCATGTTCTTGATGTGATTCAGATATTGACAGCCTGCAGGGAAAGGATCTTAATTTTATGCCAGTGTCACAGTGTGTGACTCACCACTGCAGCTGGTCATCTCAGGGAATTAGCATTTCTAGCCTCTGGAGCGCCCTCTGCAGGCTAGTGTCCCACTGCTGCTGGCCTCCGTGTCCTTCCCAGGACCTAGTGCCCCTTGTCTTTGGGGTGCTGCCCCCTGGCAATACCCCCCCAGTCTCAGGGTCTCCCCACCCAGGGGAACCCCCAACGCTCTATCCCCACCTGGCCTTGGTCATGGGCTGACAGTCACCATCTAGCCCCCACTCACCAGGTCAGACTGCAGTGTAAGCCACTCATCATAGGCAGCAGGGGGTGGAGGTGAGGGTTGGACCTGCTGCCTCTGCCTACCCATAGGCTGCCCCCTGCAACCCCAGTACCTAATTGGCCTTCCACTAGACCACAGCCAGGGGGAGTGGGTTTCCAGCCCAGAGCTCCCCAGCTCCCTTGGCCTTCCCCCAGCCCTGCTCCACTCTAGGTACCTTCTCTCAGCTCCCTGAAGCCAGCTCCCTCTCTCTCAAACCTAGAGAGAGTCTGTCTCTGGTTTCTGGCCCCAGCCCTCTTATAAGGGCCAGCTGGGCCCTCATTAAGCCAGCCTTGGCCTGATTGTGGTGTGGCCCCCAGCTGAGGCTGCTTTCCCCAATCAGCCCTGCTTTTCTCTCCTTGCCACTGCCCTCTCCCCGACCTGTTTTAAGCCTTTTAAGGCAGGAGTGGGTGACCACCCCACTACAGCCAACTATACAATTGATCAATAGAGAATTTAGAATTTTAGATCCTGGTTACTCCCAGATAAGTGGAATACTTAGGTTGGTTTATTTTACAGTGCTGGTCACTCTACAGATGTTCTGACAGATTAAGTGGATAAACACTTGCCATTTTTCCTCATCTGAAACAATGACAAGTGAATCTTCCCAGCACTACATCAACCCATGGGCTAGAACAGCATTGCTGGTGCTGCTTTTCAATTTATGGGACAATGGATTCTTGTAGCTATAGAAACCACAGTTCCCTTTCACCTGTCCATTTTATGAACTGTTCTATTTGGGGCTGGTGCAGAGATCCCCCTCCCTATTTGAGAAATAATCCAGTCTACAGCTTGTCTCAGTCACCAAGTGTATAGAATTTCATTTGCATACAGAGAATATTAAACAGCCAGGCAGGTGTGTGAGGTGTGTTGGGGGGGTGTGAATTATTTAGAAACTGGGAGATTATAGATTAAGAGTGGAACAGCATGGACTGTGCTGTGTCCTGATGTGGCTTTGGGGAGTGTGGTCCTTTTCTGAGACTGGAATGTTATGTGTGTCACCCAGGAAAAAAATGTGGCTGGACTCTAGTCCTGGTGCATTTCCAGGTATAATTATCCTGATCAGAAACATCAACACTTTTTTTTTACTTTCAACTCTTTCCCAGTCATTAAAGTTTGAATGTAATATAAGACATGTGGAGAGTCAGACAGAGAGGATATAAGTATGTTACCAGGATATTCTAAATCTAAGAGAAATAGTCTACAAATCTGCATTTATCCCATTCACAACTGTGACTTCATCCTCATTAACTACATGGCAATCTTATACAGCCAGGATTTAAATGTCCTAAAGCATCAGCCTCAGATGAGTAAATGTGATCCAAATACATGGTAAGAGGTGTGTTATTTTTAATATCTAGGTTAGGTTCCTGAGGGTTTGATCAAATGAACCAGTGACTGATTTAAGGAGGAGGCACAACTCTATTACCATTTCCAGAATGCTTTGGGAAATACAGATTTCCAAGACAACTTGAAATCCTTCTCTTTCCTCCCTCCTGCTATGGTACTGGCTGACAGAGCTCTTTCAGATCTCCCCATATAATGGTCTCTGGGGTTGCTGGATGCCGGGTAGAAAGGACACAATGGGATGAGTTCCTTCAACCTCCTTAGCTCTTCTTTGGGAGGCTCAGGTGCTGGGACTTTCCAGGATCACACACTAATGAGGAGCAGAGTATGAATTTCTTTAAATTTATTCTAACAGTAACAGAGAACAAACCCAGAAGGATGGTGTGCGCTCACAAGATGTTCAATCTCTCTCGGATTTACAAAGATACACTCACTAGAGTGCTGAGGGAGAATGGGAATGGATCCTTCCTCTAACCTAGGCGTTCTCAACCTTATTCTTTCTAAGCCCCCTCCATCCCCCCACCAATATGCCCTAAAAACTCCACAGCCTGCCTGTGCCACAACTTTTTCTGCATATCCAGTAGATTAAAAGCCAGGGCCAGCATTAGGAGGTAGCCAGCAGGGCAACTGCCTAGGGTTCCAAGCCACAGGGGGCCTCACGAAGCTAAACTGCTCGGGCTTTGGCTTCAGCCCAAGGTAGTAGAGATTGGGCTTCAGCTGCAGGCTCCAGTTAGTCTAATGCCAGCCCTGCTCTCTGATGTATTTTGGTGGCCCCCCTGAAACCTGCTTGTGGCCCCCCACAGGGCCCCGGATTCCTGGTCGTGAACCACTGCTCTAACACATGGTCCATAATCTCCATCTCCCACTATGACTTCAAGTGACAACATCAGATTCTTGGAGATTATCCCCCACCATTCCGGGGCAAAAATAGGGTGCTGAGTAATTACCGGTATATGGCAAGGAAAGTGCCAAGTTCAAAGCAAATCCAAAGAGAAGTTTGTAACAGTCATGGACCACTGCAGCTACGTTAATAAATAGGGACAGAGAATCACACTGCTGCAAGGTCCAATCCTGCAGAGCACTTAGCAACAGATTTAAGACCAGATACTTATTAACTTTTGGAACAGAAAGGCTGTATGTCACAGGGGAATGCTGGCCATCCCACTGGTATAAGGTGCCCGTTAATTTCTAGCCCTAGCAGGTGGAAGTTAAAACCATGTTCTGATCACCATGTCTTTTTTTCCCCTCCACATGAATTCCACCATGATTTTAGCAGCTAGAAATTAAATTAGAGTGAGAAACGACTATATTATACTCTTTGAAAGCAGAAATGTCATGCTTCCAGATGGTGTGAAGCACACATTTCTAAATTCAGCTGTTCCTGAAACATCAGGCACTAAAATCATGTCAAGATGGAAGTGGGCGACCTGGAAGTAACTGGAATGAGGTGATTTTTAAGTGTGTGTTTCAGCCAAGATATTTTTTTTTTCCAGTTTCTGTTGTTTCTCTGTCGGATGTCCTGGATTGGTAACCAGAAAGGGATAATGCTGATCCTTGCAGAAGAAAGAGCCATAGCTTCTCTCTCACACCAAGATTTTTTCCTTCTTGTTTCTTTAAAACAAAAAGCCCACTGTCCAGAGCAGTGTGTTGACACCACAAACAGAACAGTGACAAGGTCGAGCTGGGTTTGTCATATGATCAGATTACCCATCTGAAGCTTTATATGGTCAGATCTCAGCCTCAAAGAAATCCACACATATCAAGACAAGCAACAGTGAGAAGAACAATGTTATGTTCTCATTACAATAAAATCTACTTAGATCCACTTTTAAAACAGTACATAAAATCTCACTCGCAGTTCCCATCACTGAATGAATAGGACTAAAAATATCAAACAAACCAACCCACATTTGTTTCTCTCCCTGCTCAGCCCTTAGCATAGTGCCACGCTCAGCGTTTTTTTGCTAGAGATTTTCTTTCAGAACTTTCAGGGGATGGGGACCTTGCCATCTTGAGGAAACCTGCAGTTCTTACAATGAGGCCTCCTCCCAGCATGGAAGAGATGAGACATGGAGACATCTCGATGTGATGAGCGTGAGAGGCAGTCCCCACCTCCTAAGGCTCTGAGTGTGAGAGGCATGAAGACAACTTCCTTCCAAGTCTAGGTCATGGGAAACAGTGAGAGCAAGCAGTATGGAGATAGGCCTCTCCTAATGTGGGATGAGGCATTCTGGGGTGAGAGGCAAGAAGCCAGCCTCTCTTTCAGTTTGGGACCCTTGGGATACGGAATATGGTGACAGCTGCCTTGCAATGTGGAACAGAGTTCCAAAGAGAGCCCCATCATTGATCTTCCTGGAGGACTCTCCCACAGCAAGTGGGATGAGAGCTATTCGTTGGAGTCTGCCTCTACAGATGGCCTCCACTCCCATGGTGAAACAGACAATTGAAAGAGAATGTCCATGGCTGGTGGCTGCAAAGGTTCATTGGGACCTGTTTGCTCAGAGCTCTGTATCTCAGCCTCACGGCCACCTCATGGTACCCAGCCCATCAACACGACTCTTCTGTGACAACATCAAACCACAAGGGACATCCTGGTTGGGAAATCATTCTGAGGGAGAGAAAAGAAGAAATGTAAACATAAAATCACATGTGGAACCAGGAGAAAGAGGCAGCTTGGCAGGGTGGGGGCCTGCACAACAGAATGAATGGCATTAGCTTCACCAGAGAGTGCTGAATGTACCTGCTGCCAAGGGGGCAGGCACACTCACACTAAGCTGCAGGCCCCCCGTTCTCTTACACACACTAACTAAGCTCAGAGGGTATTGATCACACTACCCAAGTTGAGGGATGTATTCCACTAAGGAGACATCCAACACCCTGACCTACCAAGGCCTTTGAACAGATTCAGTGACCCCACAAACCAGACTGGAGCAGGAATTTGCTCCTCCCCACTAACCAGTCTGAGGAGCAGCGCATTTGGCACATGCATGCACACACAGACACAGAGCAGTTCATCTCCACATAGACACACCTTTCCAAAACCATTCATCTTAGGGCTGTTACACAAGCATTCGCCACTAAATACATCCCTGCCCACAAAATGGATATCCCACCCCTCATCTATCATGGTTGCCATGGATATGGACCACAATTCCTCTAAGCCCCAGATAATGTTTCATCTCTACCATGTTCCCTCTGACCCTGATAACCTCCCCTCCCCCTTGCTCCACCCTGATCCTCCTATGCCCCTAACCTTCCCTCTTCACGTACTCGATCTGATCTGCCTAGGCCCAGATATAACCTCCCCTCCCCAGCCACTCCATCCTGACTGCTCTATCCCAGATAACCTCCCCTTCCTGCCCCACCCACTCCAGGATGATTGGCTAAATGCAAAGATCACAATCCCTGCCTCTCCCCATCATGATCCCGTAAAATTCCCCATAGCTGCCTCACCCTCAGGATCTCCTAAACCTACATGTACCATCTCTGGCAAGGTCCCTCACACTCTACCCCTTGCCTAGGGTTCCTCCACCAAGACCCTAAACTCCATCTCTTGCCTGGTGATCCCCCAGACCCTAGATAGCATCCCCTGCCTGGTGTCCCCGCTCATCCCATTTGGATCAGGAGCGCCAGACACGGCCTCACTGTTTTCTTGGGCTCCTTTTTCCTCTTCTTGTCCGAGGCATTGAGGTAAGCCTGCTCCCTGGTCCTGTACGAAGGGCCTCGGCTCAGCTCCCTCTCGCTGTATGGAGGCAGGGTGTCTTCTCCTTCCTCTTGCTTTGGCGGCTGCTGCTGCTGCTGCTGCTGCTGCTGCCCTGCTTTGTAGGTGGATGGCGGTGACCAGGCATAATACGTTCCCCCTCTCTGGCTGGGCTGCGAGCTCAGCTTGGAGGGTGTCTCACTGCGTTCGCCACTCTCCTCATAGCTCCGGGACTTCCTCTCTAGGACGCTGCTGAGGTAGGAGTGGTCATACTTCTGACTCCCTCCAGGTGTCCGGCTCACCAGCCTGGGCAGGTGCTTCTCATCGTGGGCCCGTCTCCTGGGCGGGCTGTATGACCAGCCCCGATCCGAGTCTGTCTGCGGCTCGCGGTTCCCCCTGCGTTTGCCATAGTACTCCTCCGAGGAGCTGTCCTGATGCTGCACCACCCCGCCGCGTCCCCCTCGCGACTCCGACCTCTCGAAACGCCGGGGCTCCTGGCCACCATCTGTCCGGCGGGCACGCTGGCTGTAGGACTCTGCAAAGGCTGCCAGCTCATCCATGGAGACGGCTGGCACGCCCACAGAGAAGTTCTTCCTCGACAGCATTTCCGATTTCGATCTCTGCTGGCTGCAGAAGAGAGGAGGGCAGAATTGTGAGATGCAGTGTCTGATCCATTGGAGCTGGGAGGAGGAAGCAAGAGCTCCCTAGCACTGAAGCCTGTTGGCATACACGTGCCCTGATGGGGAAACCAAGAACCAGCCTGCAATAGTGCAGTCACCAGCAAGCTTTGAGTGAATTATGCACATTGTACCAGCAGACCATCTGGGGAGGGGAATCCCTGCTATTGCCTTTAAGGGCCTGAGCTGCACTTCCTACAGGCTGCTCCACCAGAGACACTAGGGTGAGATTCCCAGGCGATGAATGTGTGGATTAGTGTGCTCTAAGGAGTGGAGTGCCATTCCCTTGGGCCAGCACTGCAGACCGCATGGCACAGAGAGACTGGGGTGTGGTTCCTGCTAGAGTGCACTGTTTCTCTTAATGCATTAGAGAGACTGGGGTGCCATTTCCAGGAGCCCCACTGAACAGAGGGGTGGGGTATGGGTTTCTTGGCCTTATAAAAGGCTATCAAATATTTCACATTATCAGACATGGAATGGGAGACGGTTTGGCTTTGCCTGAGTGGATGGGCTAAGGAGAGCTGTGAGAATCAGATCAATTCTATCTCTGTCCAAGACAGGCCCCATTTCCATCTTCCCCCATTCTGTATCCCCTCTGCTCTGCCAGCCAGGAACAAATCAGCAGGAAAGTGAGGACAGTTGTGATGCATAAGACCTTTCTTCCTTCACCATTCCCTGGCCAGGTACAGCTGTCTCCTGAGCACTGCGCTCACCTGTGCCTAAAGCTGTCCCTCTCCTCCCTGTAATCAGAAACCGCCTGTGTCCTTGATGCACCACCTCCGCTGATCACCCCTGCCCAGTACTCCGCATCACCATCCAGGTCCCCTGCAGGAGGGAGGGGTTTCCTTCGCACCTGCCGGTAAGGCTGACGGAAGTTTGAGTCCTCGTGCAAGGAGCTGAGTTCAGAGATGGTGTTGTTATCTGCCAGGACACAGGGGAGAGAAACAGATACTGCAGAGGAGATGTGTGTGTGAGAAGGGACAGTGAGACTATGGTGGGACTAGGTCTGATACATTCAAACAGAAGCCGAGTCCCCCTCTATTCAAAATAATCAGAAACAGAATCCAAACCCATTCTCAGAATGCTGGCCTGGGCCCCTCCTATCCCAGGAGGGTGAATTTTAGATCTCAACTCACAATAGATTTGGAGAATGCCTCTGGTGTGCAGCCCTGTCCAATTTCAGCCTTATATGAGTGTTCTGTTTTGTATAAGTGTGGCATAACACATAGGCACACACGCACCTCCTCTGGTGTCAGACTGGCTGGCCATGGGTTTGGCCTGACTAGCCAAGCTAAAACAAGATCAACCCCCTCAAAAAATGATCTGCACACTCCCTGCCATTTCTTGTCTGCTGAATAGCTGTCAATCACTACCCTGTCAAACACAATGACATCTGGATTCCAGACATTCCAATCTGGAGAGAGTCTTTTTATAGTAGATCTGGTGGGTGTAAATGGCAATGTGTTCCGTGATGACTGTTTTAGAACTACATGTAATTTGTTAGTTTCTCCTAATCAGTACAGAGCTGTGATTAATGCCATTCCCTAAACCTTTATCGTCACTGATTGAGGGAGCTCATGCATCTGTGACTGCCAGGATCTAAAGGCATCTCTATACAGACACCTACTCATTGGACCTATTGGATGCACAGGCTAATGATAATGGGCACAAGTTTTTTGGAAAATGATCTGTATCCACCACATATGAATGTCAAGACCCTTCATATCATCGGGTTGGATGAGTCAGTCACCAAGCTACCTCAGGCATTTGATCTCTCTTGTCTTCTTCACCAGCAACGTTTTTAGGTCTGTTCATCTGTTTATTTTTAAGTGTGCTTGCAGAAGGTACCAGCGATGTGAACCCTGGCTTGGTGGGTAGAGCCCAGCAAAACAATGAAAGGCCCAGCCCTTCAGATGAGGGAGGGGCCAGAGAACCCACAGATAAAGAGGTACAAGGAATGAAAAAACAGGGATGGGTGTGCAGGTTTTAGGGTCAAAATGAGGAATCTTCATGGAGAAGAGAACCCTACACAGCTCCCACCACTTCAAGGTGTCCTAGAAGTCAGTGGAGGCCACTCAGAGGAACTCTGCCTTGATGTCTGCCAGCCCCACAGACTGATATCCTCTATACAAGTCAACCAGCCCCTTGACTCCCAGTCAGTGTACTGCCATGCCATGATACCTCTTCCACACTGCCTGTGTGAACTCTATCCCGCACCCCCTAGACTGTAAATACCAATCGACAAAGTGCCTCTGACCCATCCCATATTGCCCAGTGTCACAAACCTTCCTCTACTGTAACTGCCCACACATTGACAGCTAGAATCCCTGACAACTCTTCTCCTGGTAAACGCAAGAAACAACCGTCCTGTTTCAGATCCACCATTTCACTGAAGTGGCCAATACAAACTACCTCTCCATCCCCCAAAGCATATTGTGGCTATTATACCAATAACATAACATATACCTTTAGAGACTTATTATAGACCCGCACCTTTCCTCCTAAAAGTATACAGACACCACATTGTCTCATACACCCACAGTTCTACCATAGCTATATGACAGAGAAGGCAGGAATGTAGGACTAGATTTTCAAACATGGGTGTCAAAAGTTTGGGTCCTAACTCCTTATTTACGTTCCTACATAAACAGGGCTGATTTTTAAAAGAGTTGAACATCCAACGGCTCCTACTGACTTAACTGAGAGCTGGTAGATTAGCCACATCTTTGAAAAACATGTGCCACATATTTTGGTGCCTATTTATGTTCTGAGCCTAACTCAAGGCATCAGACATTCTTGAAAAGCTAGGCCATACGGTCTAAGTTCAATTTGTTTGTGGAGCTTTCACTATGAATTTCCAGACTATTCATCATAGAATCATAGGACTGGAAGGGACCTCGAGAGGTCATCTAGTCCAGGCCCCTCTGGGAAGGGTCATACAATGCCTGTTTCTCACATCGCTCTCGCATCCTCCTGGCTGGGTCAAATTGTGCCAGTTCTTTCTCGACGTAGTACAACACCTTCATGGAGTCCCTCTCCTTGTCGGCCTGGATCCTGTACCCCTTGCGCACTGCTGGGAGAAGAAAACATTCAGAGGACAACACTTTCAAACCAAGAAGTGGCTTTTGGTATACACAAATTCTGTAGCTAGTTGAGCCCACATCATCAGGCAGGTGGCCTACAACTCCCAAAGCCTGTGGATTGGTCATTTTGTCTCTGCTTCAGGTGACATTCAAGAGCAACATGATATGAGGTTGAACAACTATGTTGTTTGTAAAGTTTGCAGCAATAGCAAAATGGGTTTGGAAGAGATCACTACATACAACAAAACACACTGATGTAGTGTCATTGTGACAGAGTGAATCTACCCCACACAGAAACTGGCAAAGGGTAAAGTAACACCCTTGTCAACCTCAGGAGAACACCCCCATTTCAAACCCTCACGAAAGGATTTGTCAGGGCAGCAACTGGGTGAGAGGAGGCGAGGCAGAGTGGAGTCCTGCTATGCGTGGCCCTCTACTAGCAGAAGGGCCAGTGGCATAATCTCCTAAGCAGCACTATCTTGCACTGAAGCCAGGTGGTGGAGAATCAGGGAGCTGCAACTGGCCCGCTGCACTCTCCCACTCCCCTATTCCACCTGAGCTCTGCTTGGACGTGGTGAAGAGTATATTCCATGGGGTATCAGAAGTTCCAGAGAATACAGAGGGAAGCCCAATAAGTGTCTTCAGATTTAAGACCTTTAAGTGCCTTAAAAGTAAATAATAAAATTCTGACGTTTATACTGAATGTACTGGTGAGCCAATGGCAGAATCTTAAAAGAGATCCCATCTGTTCTATAAGGTACCTGCAAAACTGCAGGCTGCTGCAGTCTGTACATAACATATTTTATACAAAATGTAGGGCTCAGTCATAATTAGTAAGTTATCCCACCTGCCAGGGGAGTGCTATACCCCTTTGTGGCCTATGGCATACTTCCCCACCTGTGTGCCTGGACAGCTCCATGCTCTTGCTTCCTCTATGCTTCCTATACGTGCCTGGAGCCACAGGGACTGTAATTATGAGGGGCTCTTGCTTAGGGTACACTGTGTGGAAGCCTCTTTGTGCATTTCCTTTCCCTATCCTATAGCCCACAAAAGGGCCTATGCCAATGTGGCCCATACTCTGCAAACAGAGAATTACAAAACGCAGGTCTTTGAAGAAACTAAAGTATTTACCAGAGATGGTTAAGCAAAGGTCCCAGTCTCAAGTTATTCCAGAACTGGTCTGGTTGCAAAATGTGACTAACAATTTAACACCCAAACTCACCCCACTAGGAGAAAGTTGCTCAGGGAAACAAGCTAAGAAATCCAGCTGGGAACTCTTAAATCAGCTAGAACTTGAAACCAAATAATCAATTTTGTTTGGATTTAATATGCTTGCTCATATTTGTGCATGCACCAGATATTGCTTGTACACTTATCTGATACTGTGGTTTTCAATAACATTGGTTGGTGTTTTGTGCTGGAAGATTCTCTCAAAGATTTACTCCACATCCTGATATGGTAGTGACTAACACACAGATTCCATGTTACGTTGCATGGTGTGCACTGGTTGGACTATAAGGGCTTGTCTACACAGGCTGTTACTGTGCAGCAAGCCAGGCTGTGAACCTACAGCGAACAAGCTTGCCATGCAGTAACCTGCCACATGGATATGGCTACAGCCCATGAAACTCCTGCAGTGCAGTGCACTGTAGCCATGTCCATGTGGTGAGTTACTATGTGGCAGGCTGGTGCACTGCAGATTTATACCCTGGCTTGCTGCACAGTAACTTGCTGTGTAGACAAGTCCTGAGTCATCTTCTGTCCTAAACTGCTGTGCAGTGCTGCTGCGCTCCACTCCAGAGATGGCTGCATTTCAGCTGTGGGTAAATCAATTCCTATAATTAGTTTGTGAAGTACTTTGGTGTGAAAGTGCTTTATTGTATGTTACTGTACATTTGTAAGGTAAATAACCCTATTAAACTATGACATTGTGTATGTGTACTTAGTAAAGAAAATTAGATGCATAAGATATAGTGTGGTGCTATTAGAATAGTGTCTGCAGTTTGTCTACCTTTAAAAAAACTCTCTTAAATAGCTCAGCTGATGGAAGTCTACAATTTTGTTCTTCCATTGTGCTTTGTTATTGTTAAAATTATGTGCATATAAGCCCAGCAAATGTGCAGAGGTACTATCCCTTCTTTACAAAGCTTATTACATTATATCTCTATACATGATTTTTGTGCCAGTGAAAGGTGCTGGATTGGCAAATCTGGAAACTAAATTCTTCCACTGCACTGACAGAGCAAGTACAGCAGTGCGCACTTCCCGCTCTGCCTTGCCAGTGTGCCTGAACTCTAGCCTGGACACGGCCAACAAAAGTGCCAATTATGGATATTTTTTCTGACATATCTACTCAGTAGTGCTGGAACTAGGGGTGCTGAGGATGCTGCTGCACCCCTGGCGTCCAGTAGTAATTCCAAATACATGGTTTCCATCATCAGCAACCCCATTATAAAAATTGTTCCAGCACTCCGGTATCTACTAGGAATTGGATTAACCCCCGTCACGCTGGCAGGCCAGATGCCACCTCTTGCCCAGGCTACAGGCATTAGCTCAGAACTGACAACCTCGTAACTGGAGACCTGACCAGGTCACCTGTATGTTAGTTTTGCTCAAAACAGGTATTCTAGGAAGATATTTAGTATTTAGACTCTATGAAATGCTTGTATGTTGCTGCATGCATTAATCTCATTGATAATAGCTATATCCTATGTTATAAGGTGATATTTACATGTTTGCTCTGTAACTGTAGAAGTGTTTGCTCTGAACTTCAAGCCCTCAGAGTCAGGAGAGAAACATTACCAAGTGTGAAATACTAGTTTGCCACAGGAAGTGTTATCTCCTGTTCAACAGAAGGAGGCCCATAGACACCAGACAAACCATTGTGAGATGTCAGAGGACAAAAGATTTTGTTGATTGCCCTCCTCCCCCTCCCATGAAGAGGAGATGGTGCACTTGGACTCATTCAATCATCTTGAACTATTGGGGAAGGGAATAAAAATCACTGACAGGAAGAAACTGCACCTGTTGGTTGTCTGAAACTCTGAAGGGCCAGGGATTCTAAACTGCAGCCAGATATCCCCAGGGGTTGCCCCTTGGGTCTGCCCTGAGAGACAGTTCAGGCAGGTCCAGATCACTACATCTCTGTCACTCTTAGGATTTATATGGTAACTCATTGGTGTGTATATGTTTGCTTGCTTTAACCTGTAAATAACTCTTATTCCTTTGTTCTAGTTAATAAACCTTTTGATAGTTTATTAGATGATTGACTACAGCCGTTGTCTTTGGTGTAGGATCTAGATTATCAATTGATCTGGTGTGACTGGTCTCATGGCACTGGAAGCAACCTAAATGTGGTGTGACTTTTTGTGTAAGTGACCACTTATCACTATGTCCAGTTTGTCTAGATGGCAAGATAGACTGAAGAGTCTGAGGGGATTGTCTGTGACTCAATGGTAAGACTCAGGGGCGGCTCTAGGTATTTTGCTGCCCCAAGCATGGCAGGCAGGCTGCCTTCGGCGGCTTGCCTGCAAGAGGTCCCCAGTTCCGCGGATTCGGCGGCACGCCTGCGGGAGGTCTGCCAAAGCTGCGGGACCAGCGGAGCCTCCACAGGCATGTCGCCAAAGGCAACCTGCCTGCCGCCCTCACGGCGACCAGCAGAGCGCCCCCCGTGGCTTGCAGCCCCTGGCACACGCTTGGCGTGCTGGTGCCTGGAGCCACCCCTGATAAGACTGTTAGAACAGCATTTCCCAAACTTTTTTGGCCACGGAATACTTTTTAGCCTATTACAGAACACTTATAATATTATTTTGTAGTCATTTGGTTCTCAAATAAAAAATTGCGTTATTTATGCTCAAATATATTTTATTTTATAAAACAAAGCAAAAATACAAATTTAAAATAACTTGAACTAACAATTTCTAACGGGAAAGCATGTATAAAGTAGTACAAAAATCAAGTGCAAGAGTCAAAATTAAAAACAGTGTTCTACTTAAAAAAACCTGTTTTTATATATACACAAACTCCAAACAAATTAGATTTTTACTAGGAAAATCTATTTTATAAACAGAAATACAAATCTGGATTTAATGGGATTGATGTTTCTGCATTTTTCTATCACAAATTCACTTAATATTAGGAACAATGCTGGAAAGTTGAATCCTCATGTCAGGTGCAGCATCAAGTCTATTCCTATATTTGGTTTTTGTTGCAGTATAATACGAAAATCCCGTCTCACACAAATAAGTTGTAGCAAAAGGAAGGCGCACTCGAACTGCACATTTAGCCACATTAGGGTACTCTTCTATTAGGCTACTCCAAAAATTATTCACTGGAAGATCCTTAAACTTTTGTTTCAAATCAGAGTCAGAAATTAAGTCAATTAGGCTTTCATAATCGTGCACAATAAAGCCAACTGGTTTGGCTGTAATTACAAACGGATTTTGAACCCAAGCATTATCATCAGTAGTTGTAGAAAAATATTCTAATAAAGAGGCCTGCAAGTCACATAAGGGCTGTAAAATGGTGCTGGAAACTTCTTCATGACTGTAGAATTTATTTCAGTTAGAAATTCATGTACTGTAGGGAAGCAGTCGAAGGTATTCTGTTCTACAGAAAATGCTCAGAATTCCAGTTTCTTTTTTAACGACGAAATTTTATCCATTGTAGTAAAAATGGTCATATTCTTTCCTTGCAGCGACAGATTAATTTCATTTAATTTTGCAAAAATATCCGCAAGATACGCAAGTCTCATTAGCCACGAGGAATTTGTCAGACAGTCATTAAAGTTTCATCCTGAATTACCTGAAGTGAAGAATACCACTAGTTCACTACGAAGCTCAAAAAGCCTCACAAGCACTTTTCCTCTGGATAGCCACTTCACTTCCATATGTAAAAGAAGCATTTTGTGCTGACTACCCACTTCCTTGCACAAAATTATAAATAACCTAGATTGAAGTGGTCGAGATTTGACAAAATTGATACTTTGTACTGCTTCATCAAGCACAATTTTCAGATATGCTGGTATTTTTTTAACTGCAAGTGCTTGTCTGTGTAGAACACAATGGCTCTTAATGCTTTCTGGTGCCACACTTATGATTCGCGTTACAGCTCCCTTCATCTTCCCGGTCATTGCCCGAGCACCATCAGTACATACAGCAATACATTTTCCCCAACTAATTTCATGCTTTCTGATAAAATTGTTGATGCAGTTGAATATTTCTTCTTCAGTCATGTTGCTTTGCAGAGATTCACATAAGAGCAGGTCCTCGTCAATAATATTACTAAATCTATATCAGACAAATACTAGTAGCACAACAAGTCCTGAAACGTCAGTGGACTCATCTAGCTGCAATGAATACTCATGGCAAATTTTCAGTTGGCAAACTAGCTCTTTTTCTATGTCATCAGCAAGATCTTTAATATGGCGTGCAACAGTATTATTTGACAACTGTACAGCATCAATTTTTTTACCAGAGTGCTTGCTCAATATGCACGTTACAATATCTTTCGCAGAAGGCTTGATAAGCGTTTCTCCAATAGTATAAGCTCCTCGGGCAAGCGCTATACGGTAACTTACTCATTAAGATGCCTTTGTTGCACTTTCATTGTCTGTTTCAGCAATTTTAATCATCGAAAGTTTACAATTTCCAAGTCATTCATGCTGCCTCTTGAAAAAACTTATATCTTTGTATTTGTATTCAGCATGCTTGGTTTCCAAATGCCTACAAAGTTTAGCAGGAGCCAATGAACTGTGTGCTAGTATTTTGTTGCACACGACGCATTGTGCATGAGGAACATCTTTATTTCCAACACACGTAAAACCGAAAGACAAATAACTTTCATCATACTTTCATTTTGGTCTTTTAACATCTGCTTCTTTTTGTTTTTTGATATACTGTGATGGAAATTCTTTCACCTTGGATAACTTACTAGTACTAATAGATTTTTCGGCAACAAAAAAGACTGCGATTGTTCATCCTGACCTTGAAGCGTCACAACATTTTGCTTGTTTACTTTGGCCATAGTTGGAGTACCAGAAGAACTTGCTTTTCATTTCAAAGTTCCTTCTTTTAGCCACAAATGACGATTAGGTTCAGTAACAATATTCAGAAAATACTGATTTTTGTCAAATTTTGTTTGTCACAAATATTTATATTGTTTCAAGCAAAGCTAGTTTAATTGTGCTTATCGCACACACGGTAAAGACCCACAGATTTGAACGTGTTGCGTGAATATGTTATATTCAACATGGCGTAAAGAGAATGGTGTGTGCATACTGCTGCAGTTTGCACAGCCTTGGGCAGAAAGGGTACGATGTCACTAACTGAAACATGCCCAAAAGGGGTAGAGATCAACATGCTTGTGTGCCGCGTTCAATTTACACCATGATAGTCAATACGAGATCTATCAATAACTGGAAAAAGAGTTTTACGTTAAATTATAGTAATTCAAAAAGAGTTGTAAACTACGCTTCAAATATGCGAAATTAGAAATTAAAAAAAAAATTTAAAGATCCTTTTTTAAAATTACGATTCTTTCACGGAACACCTATTCACATCATGCAGAACACCAGTGTTCCGTGGAACACAGTTTGGGAAACACTGTGTTAGAGTGATCTAGAAGTTCACATTTGTTACTGGTTTGGTGAAATCAGGGGTGAAAGTAAAATACAGCTCTTACCGGTACGGGTCCCATTCTGTCTCTCCTCCTCTCCTCCGAAGGGGCGGGGCCAGGGGTGGAAGTAAGTTACATTTCTTACCTGTACAGTCCAAACACAAGCAACCCACCTCTCCTACATACTTCATGGATCCCTCCCATTGCATGACTTAGATATAGAAAATAAAGCTACTATTACTACTACCAGTACTGTCTGTAATAAAACTTTACTATTGGAATAAGCCTGAAAAACTGAAAACTAACTGTCACATTTTTCTCCTTGTCCTCCCTCCTCCTCCTCCAGCCAGGCTGCCCAACACGGCTAGGCTCCGTGTTCCCCCAACCCCCTCACTCAGCACGAGCTGCAATGGCTCCCCTCTAGCTTGTAGCAGGGAGCAGGGGGACTGGCTGAGGGAGAAGCTTCCCCAGGTAGCCTGTTGCCTGCATAAGAACAGTTTAAACTTAGCTGTTCACTCCGGGGTCTGAATCGCGGGATTAGGAACTATTTCTGGCATCCTTGTTAATTTCACTCTCGGTTGTTGGGGGAGGGGGTGACCAAAGCTGAGGCAGTTCTTTTCTGCCTCCTGGATGAGGCGATCTATATTACTGAAGAACAGCTAAATTTAAATTGTTCTTATGCGGGCAGCAGGCTACCTGGGGAGGCTTCTGCCTCAGTCAGTCCCCCTGCTCCCTGCTACAAGCTAGAAGGGAGCTCCTGCAGCCCATGCTGAGTGGGAGTGTTGGGGGAACACGGAGCCTAGCCACGTCGGGCAGCCTGGCTGGAGGAGGAGAGGGAGAGAAACAACAAACAAATGTGACAATGAGTTTTCCCTTTCCAAGCTTTTATTAGCTTGAGTTTGAACTGTTTGTTATGCAGCCAAAAGAGGTGAAAGTAAGCCAGTACTGAATGCTCCACTTATTTGCCGGTATACTACTGCACCATTTTTTTACCAGTACTCCATACTGGGCCGTACCGGCTTACTTTCACCTCTGGGTGAAGTCTAATTATAGCACTTACCACCAGTTTGGGATGTCTGCCCTCACGGAACCACTCACAGTTGTGAGCCACTCCAGACAGCACGACACCCCCACACCTTGTTTTACAAGCAACCCATCAAGTGGGAATGACTTTGAGTCCTTAGCGACCTTTGTGAAATTTGAATTGGTGGTTTACAGGCTCCACCTCATGTTCCAGTCCCTTGAGCCATTATTCATCTTGAGGTTGTGCCAGATATCTATTTGGGTTACACTTATAGCTCCTGGAACTGATAGAAAATTAGTTAGGCTTATAAACTTCATGCTTGGCTTGCTATTGCTGCTGTGTATCTAAAGGAAAACTAATTTCCTGGCTAATTCTGGAAGCGTCTAGGAACTAATACTGGCATTATGTCTGTTAAGACGATGATGGTAAGTGCATGGAAAATATTTTCTATTACAGGGGAAGCCTAGTGTCTGTGGTTTGACTTACCAGTTCTTATTACAACAACGCAAAATGCTCCACTTACTGAACCTTTTTATTATGCCTCTATATGGTCTTAAAATACTAGTACTTCACACTTGTTTTCTTCATCTGAAGATTGCCAGGCCCTTTTTAACAGTGGAGTAAATATTTGTATTCCTGTTTTAGACATAGGGAAACTAAGGCACAGAGAAGTTAAGTAACTTGTCCAAGATCACATGCCAAATCAGTGGAAACTGAGGGCTGGTCTACACTACGGGGGGAAATCTATCTAAGATACGCAACTTCAGCTACGTGAATAATGTAGCTGAAGTCGAAGCATCTTAGATCGAATTACCTACCGTCCTCACGGCGCGGGATCGATGTCCGCGGCTCCCCATGTCGATTCCGCTACCACCGTTCAGGTTGGTGGAGTTCCAGGATCTATAGGAGCTCATTCGGGGATCAATATATCGCGTCTAGGTGAGACACGATATATCGATCCCCGAGAAATCGATTGCTACCCGCCGATACGGCAGGTAGTGAAGACGTAGCCAGAGCCCTTCCTAATCATTAAACTGTACTCCATCCTCATGAACTGCTAATGTGTTCTTATGTGTTAACTATGTCCCTTCGGGCACTGCTTTTTGAGCCTTCTTAAAGACCATGTCCACACTGGCAGCTGAACCATACTAGCTACAAGTTTAGACTGTGCTCCTAAAGATCCTGCAGTGTTTCCCTCACCAGAATGGAGACGGATTGCTTTTTCTGAGCACTGTGTTTGCAAATGAAATGACTGCCCATCTTCCCTCCCCACATCCCAAACACCTCCCACTCCACAAGGTCTGTAATACACCTCTTGGACAAAAAAATCCTTGACCTCATTGGTCAGGAAAATCATGCTAGAGCCTCACTAGTAACAACTCAGTTTAAAATGGACACATTGCCTTAAAAACTACAAATACAAACAGAACAACCGAAAGTCTATTTATTGTTTACTTGCCTGTTAAGCCTTGAGTTTAGGGCTCTGTTCCCCCTACGCAGAATGGCAAACTGGGGATCCTGACATTGGTTCTATTCCTGGATCTGTCACTGGCTCACTGTGTGACACTGAGTAAGTCACTTAATCTCTCTAGGCCTCAGCTTTCTCATCTATAAAATGGGGATAATCATATTAACTCACCTTGCAGGGATCTCATGATTAATGTTTTCTAAACATCTAGGCTGTTTGGGACAGGGACTGTCTTTTTGTCCTGAGTTTGTACAGCACCTAGCACAATGGTGTCCTGGACTATGACTGGGGCTATGGTAAATATAAATAAAAAAGCTTTTTAAGATCCTCAGCTGTCTTTTTATTATTTTATAAGTGCAAAGTCTACATAAACTGGGGTCTTTGCAAATAAAGAGCCTTTCCATTCAGCTTTAAATTGTACCTGAGTCATAAATTTTACACTTGTATTATGCTAATGAGCTGGGATCTCAAGAAGCATATCCCTAATTCTGTTGAAGAGCCTTGAACAAGGCCTGAAACCAGGTGCTCGGACACAGTGACGTGCAATGAAATTGTTGAAAGCACGCATTGACTTTTTGGGGGGAGGCTATGCTCCCTAACTATTCAACAATCCCCTGATGTGCCCAAGTTCGCAGCCTATGTCCAGTGCTGCATTCTATGTGCAGTGACATTTTACAAAAAAATAATATTAAGCACTGGGCTGGAGTCCAACATATTCTGAAAATGATTTTTCATTGGATATGTTTCTGCTCTGGGTCAATGGCTGGTTTATTTCCTATTTCTAAACACTCTGTCCCAGATCTTTCCTTCGATGATGAAAGTTTGTTCCACCAGCTCATTAGTTCACCCATTCTGATTTCAGTGGAAGAGCGAAGAAATATACAGATTGTTGAAGCTGAACATAAGAATGGGTCTGACCTATGGTCCATATCGTCCAGTCACAACTTCTGGCATTCAGAGATTTAGGGACACCCAGAGCATGGAGTTGTGTCCCTGAACATCTTGGCTAATAGCCAATGATGGACCTATCCTCCATGAACCTATCCAATTATTTTTTGAACTCAGTTATACCTTTGGCCTTCACAACATCCCCTGGCAACAAGTTCCACACATTCACTGTGCGTTGCATGAATAAGCACTTCCTTATGTTTGTTTTAAACCCACTGCCTATTAATTTCATTGGGTGACTCCTGGTTCTTATATTATGTGAAGGGGTCAATAGCACTTTCGCATTCACTTTCTCTACACCATTCATGATTTTATAGATTTCTGTCATATTCTCCCGCCCCCCAAGTCACTGTCTTTTAAATCTCTCTTCATATGGCAGCTGTTCCATACTCCTAATCATTTTTGTTGCCCTTCTTTGCATCTTTTCCAGTTCTAATGTATCTTTTTTAAAATGGAGTGACTCAAACTGCACACTGTATTCAGTGTGGCTGTACCATGGATTTATATAGTGGCATTATGATATTTTCTGTCTTATTATGTCTCCCTTTCCTAATGGTTCCTAACATCCTGTTAGCTTTTTTGCTGCCGCTGCACATTGAGCAGATGTTTTCAGAGAACTACCCACGATGACTCTAAGATCTCTTTCTTGAGTGGTAACAGTTAATTTGTATAGTTAGGATATATTTCCTAATGTGCATTACTTTGCATTTATCAACATTGAATTTCACCTGCCATTTTCTTGCCAAGTCACTCAATTTTGTGAAATTCCCTTTGTAACTCTTTGAGTCAACTTTGGACTTAACTAGTTTGAGTAATTGTGTATCATCCACAAACTATGTAACCCATTTACCCCTTTTTCCAGACCATTTAAGAATATGTTTAATTGCACTGGTCCCAGTATTGATCATTGCAGGAACTTGCTATTTACCTTTCTCCACTGTGAAAATTGATTATTTATTCCTACTGTTTGCTTCCTATCTTTTAACCAGTTACTGATCCATGAGAGCACCTTCCCTCTTATCCCATGACTGATTATTTTGCTTAAGAACTTTTGGTGAGGGACCATATCACAGGCTGTCTTGCTTGAGTGCTCCTTTAGCACCTTGATCACGGAGTGGCCCCATGACTGTTTGGCAGCCTGCCTGCTTCTGATGAATTTTTTGGTAGTTCAAAAAAAAGCAAAGATGCTGATAAGGGAGGTGGAAGATTATTTCAAAAGCCTGATTCCCTGCTTAAATTATCTAATTGCCTTCTCAATGGTGTCATAACAGTGTGGTGCTGTGATAAAATTAAACTTTTGCTAATTAATGAATACATTCCTCCTCCCCAAATTCCCTGAGCAGTTTCATATGGCAATAGTGCTCTTTCCCACTTCTCACCCTAAATTGTTCTGTAATGCGGCTGTGTTCTGTTAAGTAAATGTTGTGTTCCTTCCCAGGGGTGTCTGTTCCTCGATGGCGGCTGAAGTAGGTTGGGTAGACACATCGCACAGATATTGTAAACTTGCTACCAGTCCACTCTCAGATCTAATTTCAAAGTTAAGTTCCACATCCTTAAAGCCCACAATGGTTTATGGCTTGCCTATGTCAGAATGTCTGTCAGTGTGCTCTCTACCATGTCATTCCAGGAAGCTCTGGCTGATAGAGCCCAGGTTCTGATGTGCGGGGGCAAGGGACAGGCTCTGTGTGTGTCCGTGTCCATCCAGGGGGAGGGTCCCTAGCCACAGAACTCCCAACCACAGAAGATCATAATTACCCCCATTTTACAGATGGTGAAACTGAGGTACAAAGTGACTTGCTTAAAATAATTAAAATTCATGATTAAAATTCACGCTCTAAGTCTTGTGCTTAGATTACACCATTCTCTCCGTGGAGCTAACTAACCCTCCTTCTCCAGCCCCACTCACTTTGAGGACTTTGCTGACTCAGAATGCTCTGACAAGCTGACAGGAGAGACTGGGTGCAGATTACCATTTTGGCTTCCTCCGCTGGAGTCACTTGGTGCTAGGGGAGGGGGATGCGACTTCTCCATCAGCACAACAGGAGATGGCACGCCAGCTCCCGGCACAGTAGGGATGTAGTAAGGACCTGGGATGGACGTAACAGCAGATGGGTATCCAGCTTTTGCAGCCTTGCCTGCTTCATACACTGAAAAGAGAGCAATAATTAGCAACAAAATGCCATTCCTTCCTCTACAAAGTGGGGAGGGATAGCTCAGTGGTTTGAGCATTAGCCTGCTAAACCCAGCATTGTGAGTTCAATCCTTGAGAGGGCCACTTAGGGATCTGGTGCAAAAATCAGTACTTGGTCCTGCTAGTCAGGGCCAGCTTTAGGCCAATTCGGCCAATTCCTGGGAATAGGACCCAGCACCTTTTAAATTTTTTTACTTATGCCAGCTGAGGTCTCCTCCGGGGTCTTCCATGGCCCCGCTCCCCTGATCAAAGCACCGCAGGGAGCATGGCTTTCCTACAGCCCCGCTCTCCCGGCTGGAGCCCCACAGCCCCGCTCTCCCGGCTGGAGCTCCGCAGCCCCGCTCTCCCGGCTGGAGCCCCAGCCGGAGCATGGCAAGCCCCACAGCCCCGCTCTCCCGGCTGGAGCCTCGCAGCCCCGCTCTCCCGGCTGGAGCCCCAGCCGGAGCGTGGTAAGCCCCACAGCCCTGCTCTCCTGGCTGGAGCCCCGCAGCCCCACTCTCCCGGCTGGAGCCCCGGCCAGAGTGCGGCAAGCCGCCCAGCAGCCCCGCTTTCCCAGCTGGAGCCCCGCGCCGGAGCGCGGCAAGCCGCCCAACAGACCCGCTCTTCGGCTGGAGCCCTGGCCGGAGCGTGGCAAGCCCCGCAGCCCCGCTCTCCCGGCTGGAGCTCTGGGCCCTTTAAATAGCCCCCAAAGCCCTAGGATAGTGGGGGGCTCCGGGGGCTATTTAAAGGGCCGGGGCTCCAGCTGTCTCTGCCACCCCGGCCTTTAAATAGCTGGCCGGAGCCCCGCAGCCCCCATGTATTCTCCAGGGCTCCCGCGGCTATTTAAAAGGTCCGGGGCGGGTCAAGCAGGGGAGCCCCGGGCCCTTTAAATAACCCCCAGAGCCCGGGGATAGGGGGAGGCTTGGGGGCTATTTAAAAGGCCAGGGCTCCAGCTGCCTCTGCTGCACCCCCTGCCCTGCCCACACCAGCCCTGCCCCCCTGCCCACAGCCAGCCCCTGCCAAACCCCCTGCCCTGTCTCCAGCCACCCCCTGCCACACTCCCCTGTGGCCCTGCCCAAAGCCAGCCAGCCCCCCACACAGCCCTGCCCGCACCAGCTCTGCACACTGTGCCCACACCGAGCCCCAAACCCCCTGCCCTGTCTCCAGCCAACCCCGCTGCACTCCCCCGCCTGAAGCCAGCCAGTTCCGCACTCCTCTGTCTCCAGCCCTCCCAACCCCTGCTGCATCCCCCTGCAGCCCTGCCTGAAGCCAGCCCACCCCACACCCTCCTGTCTCCAGCCAACCTTGCACCCCTTGCCCTGCCTGCAGCTAGACCCTACCTCCAGTCAGCCCCTGCCCTGCCTCCAACCAGCCCCATGTCCACTGCTGCCCTGCAGTTCCCAAGGCAGTAACCCTGCAAATCTGCTTCAATGAGGGGGGCAGGGAGCAGCTGGGACCCACACATGTGCACACCCGCAGGGAGTGGCAGGGACCCACACATGTGAAATGGCAGTCATTAATAAGCAATCAACAGCATATATGATGCAATGTACATAATATATAATTGTATTATTTATATAATTATGGAAAGTAAATAATACATGGAAGAAATGAAAGGCTTTTTTTTACACTTTTTTTTTTAAGTCATCCCTGCCAGGGCCCCGCCAAAAATGTTCGAATTGGGCCCCGCACTTCCTAAAGCCGGCCCTGCTGCTAGTGAAGGCAGGGGGCTGGACTCAATGACCTTTCAAGGTCCCTTCCAGTTCTAGGAGATTGGTATATCTCCTATTATTAAAATAACGCTCCTGCTTTGGATTTTGGTGACTGCCCAGCAGGAAGCATCTGGTGTGTTACGAATGGAACTCAAGAGCCAGTGGATTTCTCTGAGCTTAAAAGGAGTTCCAAAAATGGTAAGGGGCAGCTTATTCTCTGCTGATGGCCCTCAAAAGCATGGTTAGTCAAGGGCATTCAGCACATAAATCTAGGCTCCACTCAATTTCTTGCTAGGATTTGTAGCAGTTCATCCTGAAGACCAGAATGGGACTCTCAGCAAACCTGGCCTGAGGTTTGGGTTTGCAGTAGAACCTGGCCTTGTTCCAGGTGTTTTGCATGACTCTAGTAGGCAGCTGCTTTGCAACGTAGGAAAGACCCATAGCAGAATGCTCTCTGCTCTGCAGCCACAGCACTTTCTAACAAACACAGCTGACAGGACTGTGGCTTCAGGATGGGGAATGTGACATTAGAGGAGCAGATACAGTTGCCAGAACCTCGCTGGCAGGAGACTTCTGGGAATTACATTCTTAATTAACTCAGAGCATTTGACCATAAAACTATAGGTTGGCTGCTTCATTCTTAGTAACAGGCAATCTTTAGTCAAGTGGAGCACTCAGGATGGGGAAAGGTATGAGCAGATTTCCCTCACACATAGCAAAAGGGATGTGGGCGGAAGCTTCGCACTTTGGTCCCAGATCACTCACATGCCCGTGGACAGCAGCAGGAATCTGGACAGCAGGGGCAGCGGACGTAGCAGCAGCAGCTATGTGGGCAGCACTGGCACCAGCAGATCCCAATCAGGAGAAAAAACAGGAAAGCCCCCAGGATCACCAGGCCCACAAACACCCACTCTGGAAACCAAATGAGAACAAACGGTCAAAGGACACAACACCTGGGAAGACAACGGCAAGGACTCCAGCTGGAGGGATAGGGAGAGAACAGGCATGTGGGCTAATAGAAGGAGCAGGATCTCTCCTGGTGAGAAGTAAGGAGACAATAGGTCCCCCATACACTCCACACTGCAATCAGAGGTGTGATTGCAACATGTGTAGAAATACTCAAGCTGGCTGTCATTTACCTAGCTCGAAGAACAGCAGCAGTGAAGCTGTGGCAGCACGGCTGTACAAGCCCAACCAGGACCCTGGGTACGTACTCGAGTGGCTAGCCCGTGCTGCCACAGCTTCACTACTGCTGTTATTCAAGCTAGCTAGATCAAAGCTAGCTTGGGTACGTCTATATGTCTTGCAGTCACATCTCGGAGACAGAAGGTGAGAAGCATGGAGACAGGCTCCCTCTCACTGTGCTGGACAGAGGAGGTGCTGGGGAGTGAGCAGGATGGAGGCACTTGTCCTACTTTGTTCTTGTGGGACAGAATACCTTCTGGAGTTTGAGGTTAGAGACAGACCTAGACAAATATCATAAAACATGCTACACAAACATTTGTTTTCTCCAGCTACGTTTGTGCCCTGTTTGTGCATGCTCTACCCCAGCATTCTAGTTTTAATTACACAAACAGTGGCAGAAAACACACTATAAATAGCCCGGTAAATGAACCAAACAAGGCTCTGCCTGCTCCTTCACTACTAGGCCCACGCACACAATTATTATTGTGAATGTACTTGGAGAATATTATATTCAGCACTGCATCCAGCCATAAAATCTGACAGCAACCACATTTTTCTACCATTGATGCCTCAGGAGAGCTTCACGTGGCCCAGAAAGGAAAGGACTAAAAATGTGCTATCATTCCCTCATCTCCCTTATCCATCCCTCTCTAAGAAACTTAAAGGCACAGTGGGTTTTTTCAAGTCTTCATTCTTTTTAAAGGAATGACATTCATCCAGTCAAGGAAAAGAAACAGTATCATATGACACAGGCAATCAATCGCAACTCAGCAACACAGCTCAAATTTAAAATCTCTAAGAGCAGTTGCCCTCAGTGTTTCGCAATCAATCCATAAAGAAAAAAAAGCCTGTGGGGAAAAAACTCACCAAATCAATATGAAAAAACTGGGATCTACCTGCAGACATTCCAGGAGCAGGAAAAGAGGCTAGATTTATTAAGTACATTATAGGTTGCAACTCAGCCCTAGCAAGTGGATTTTTGGAGTCAGTGCTCCTGTCACAGGGGCCTTGGAGTTATAGGGAAGTCTTTGCTGCGTACCAAGTGCTGCGTACCTTATTGCTTAAGTAATAAGTATAAAGAAACAGCAAAAAACGCTGCTGGATCCATTACAGACATAAATCAAGGCGTTTTTCCAGTGAAAAGTGTGATTCTATAATCCTTTTCCCGATACAGCCATTGTTATTTCCTCACACAGCAATTCTGCATATGACCAAATTCATATAAACATTACGGTTACTGTGGTTACCATGTCTGAGTTGCTAAGTGTCCCCACAATCAGGAAACCTATCCATAAGAGGGTGTGTGTGTGTGCGTGTGTGTGTCTTTTGTCACTTAAACCTGTTCTCTCCTTACCCCTCCAGCTGGAGTCCTTGCCATTGCCTTTCTCTATTGTCACTTAAACCTATGCAAAGCAGGTATAAAAAGCGACCTGATGAATATGCTAGCATTATACATCCACTTTGCACAGGTGTAAATGGTGACAAAAGGTGCAAGGAATTGGAGAATCAAGCCTTGTTGAGTATATTTGTTGAAATGACTCCTCCTACTACACTGAATCCTCTGCTGGCTCTAATGTTATGGCTAACATTAGAGGTCTTTACCCTCCTTTCCACGTGTGTGTCTGGGACAGATTATTCCCCCTTCATGTGTACTTAGAGCTGTTCTTGTGTATGAAAGTGTGTATAAAAAATCTGTTTTGTGGGGAGAGACGCACTTTGGTTTAATGCCCTCAGGCTACAGTCATTTCAGACGTACCCAGAGCTGAATGCTTTCTCATCTCTTCCGTCTGAAAGACCATCTGATGTAGAATCTTGGACTAGATCCTCTACAAGGTTGGGAAATGCTTAAAAGTGGGATCCCATTAGTTTGGATAGTTGTGCAGTCTAGAAAATCCTCAGGCCCCACCCCAACTATCTGTAGCTAGATTCCCTGATAACGTAGCATTGCTGCACAAAATAACAGCTCCCACAGTCAGGTTTGGCGTAGTATCTCTCCTTTAGCAGGATGCCACATATGTGCAGCCTTTGGTGGCTGATTTTCATAACAGTATCCCATAATACTGTTAGGCCTTTGAAGAGTACTTCTTGAGGACATACAGGGGTGCATCCACACTGTACTTTGTAGACATACAAGGGTGCCAAGATATTACAGTAAGGACAAAACGGAGTTGCCACAATCATGCTGGTGTGTGAGCACATAGGCATACAGCTTGATATAAAACCTCCCATAAATAGACTTTTCCATTCTAGTGCTGGACCTGTCTCTCTCAGCTATTTCTGTCTTTTGCATCCCTGTGTTACAGCCCCTCCCTATCCCTAGCATGAGGTTTGATATTTCTCAGTGCAATAGGCACTTCCAACAAGCGACAGTTTATCACAGAATACAGGAGACACACACAAGTAAGAAAGAAATTAATGTGCAGTGCAGCAGAGGGACGGACAAACAAGGTGAGAGGGAGGGTGGGTCAATAAAGGGTTAAATGACTGAATACCTGGCATAATCTCCACAGCAAAACTGGGCAAGAGATCAGCAAGCAGCCCTGTCCTGCCTAGAAAAGACAGAAGGAGGAGAACAGGGAGAGAGGTTACTGCAGGAAAAACATGCTCCCCAGCCCCTGCCTGAGCTTTCAGCCCTCTTTCTCAACATGGGATCGACCCACATATGCTCTGTGAAGTGAACTATATGGCTCAGGGATTTCATCGCCTCCATAATAATTGGCCCTGCTCAATGCCTGGTGGCTGTCTATGTATCTGTCTGGCCTCGATTTGACCAACTGGGCTGAGGGGGAGGGAGAGAGTCAGGAATGGAGCCTCTCCAATCTAGGCAGAGGCTTGCAAGAAGTGGGTCCGTTCAGCATGATTACAAGGTGATGCCTGCAGAGTACTGTTCAACAAGCATGCACACTACACTTAGGCATGCACGTTCACACTCAAACACACTCATCTGGGGGCTTGAGTGATTCAATTTTTAAAAAATCATTTTACTGGCATAAAAAAAGAGAGAGCATGCAAAAGACCAATACTGTCTGGATTAGAAAAGTGTTGACCTCAATGCCCCCTGCAAGTAAGCCACATACATACAGTACATGTACGTGTGATGTTTTTCCATATGGGACACTGCAGCTGCACAGAGAGGTTCACAAGAGATGCCATAATGACTATGGGGGTGGAGGTATGACAGGATGGCTCTATAACTGGGTGGATGCTTTGAGATATGGAGCTGATATCCAAGTGAAGCAAACTTTGGGAGAGGGATAGCTCAGTGGTTTGAGCACTAGGCTGCTAAACCTAGGGTTGTAAGTTCAATCCTTCAGGGGGCTGCTTAGAGATGTGGGGAAAAATCAGTACTTGGTGCTGCTAGTGAAGGCAGGGGGCTGGACTTGATGACCCTTCCAGTTCCAGGAGATAGGTATATCTCTGTGATTATTAAACCAACCAGGAATGGATTTCTGTAAAACCTCACCACACCTCTTGCATTTTCCATTTGAATTTACAGTGAATGCAACAAACAAAATGCAAGCCCTAAGGGCAACTTGGTACCTATTTGTTTGGGAACTGCATGTATGAAATGTTGCTAATGAACAGCATATGTCCTGAATGTTGGTAAAGTATACTACAGGCATATATGTATATGCCAGAACATATACAGAATGCCCCTGCATGCATCTATGCTGTGTGTATTTTTATATAGCATCAACAGTTTGCTAGGTTATTTACAGATATGCAGGAAGGAGAAGAGCTTGCAATCTGAACAGACACATATGGGGGATGGAAAGTAAGTAAGGCAGGCAGCCAAGTGTAAGGGCTGGTTTACACTACGGGGGAAAATCGATCTTAGATACGCAACTTCAGCTACGTGAATAATGTAGCTGAAGTCGAAGTATCTAAGATCAAATTACTCACTGTCCTCACGGCACGGGATCGATGTCCGCGGCTCCCCCTGTCGATTCCGCAACTCCTTTCAGGTTGGTGGAGTTTCGGAATCGATATAAGCGCGTTCGGAGATCGATATATCGCGTCTAGATGAGACACGATATATCGATCCCTAAGCAATCGATTGCTACCCGCCGATACGGCGGGTAGTAAAGACGTACCCTAATTCAGTGAAAGGTGGTATAAAGTCACCTTTAACAACCCCGCCCCCGGGTTTTGCACTGAGCAAAGCTCAAACACAGTGATTAACTGGACCCAAAATCTTTGGTTTCTCGTCTCTCCCTGAAGCATGTTAAAATCAACCAGAATCTCACTCTCCACTTTTTCACTACTTCAGTGGAGTGTCTAGAGAGATCAAAAATCCACACAAATGATTGCTGGAGCCACAAGGAACATTCTAAATTCAGGCAGCATTTTGCAACCTGTTGCAACTAATCAAGGCTGTTCTGATACTCACTGTAAAACCATCAGTCCCAATGAGCTGTCAGAGTCTTAGCAGAACATGTAAAACTGATCCTTCAGATGAAGTGTTCCTTATTTATTACTTTAAAATAGGGTTCTATCCATCAGTCTATGGCAACATTTTCATAAATGTGTCCAAAGAATTTCATGGATTCCAGGTACTTCATTCCCTGGAAGTACTAAATGTCCAGACTATTCTCAGCCAGCATACACATATATCTGTGTCATGTACACAAGACATGGGCCATGCATCGTATGTGTCAGATTCCTGCCAGGTAACTCTTTCATATCACAGGCATGCTCTACACATGCATACCAGATGTATGACTCCCATCACAAGTATGCTATACTCATACATGCTCCACATGCACATCAAATATATGCCTTATTTACACACAAGAATCACATGCATGCAAAATGTATTTGCAGGTACAAACACACATTAACGTTGCATGGCTGCAGAAAGTGTGTCTGCCTCCTGTTTGTTTACTCAGCATGCAGATAGACTGTGTCCCTTGCAGAGACATCAGAAGTATGAGGATGGTAAAATATGAGGCGATAAGAGGGCAATACACCAGTTGGGAGCAGGAACTGGCCTGGGTAACTCCATCTCACAATGTAGCACCTCTCATTTGAAGCCCACCCTAAAACCTGAGCTCCCTGCAGTAGTGCTGGGTTTTATGGATAGGTGCTTCATGGTTCCAAGAATGTCCTGGTAAAACCACAGCAGTAAGACGTGATATGTGGGGGGAGGCAAATGTCAGAAACCATGCTGCTGTTGGAAACCCTAAATTGTTGTGAGGACAAGCAGGACAACCATTCCATGCAATCGGTGCAACAGTTCACTCAGTAGGCCCCTTCAATAAGCACAATGTGATGTGTCTGGATTTAGGAGGAGAGATATCTTCACCATGCCAGAAGGGCAAATAAAGCTGGAATCTTGAGAATTCAGCAAAATTCCCACCTTCGCATCAGCAGGTTCTGCATTGTCTCCCCACTCCTCCCTGTCTGTGTGAGGGATTCAGTCTGTGAAAGAATTCACAAAGCCCTCTCAGGAGAGGCCAATATAGTGAAACCCAGGACAGAGGCCACATCTGAACCTAAACATGTTGACGTGAATAGCCCAGCCAGCTACCAGAAAACAATACACTGACTGACTGTGCCTCAACTAGCTTTCAGCACTTTGATTCTTTCCCCGGGCTGAGTTAATTCACTGATAACCCATCCCTTCAGTGCCATGTAACTTCCCTCCTTCACAGACCCTCCCCCTGCTCCTCATTTTTAATAATGGCTTTTAAGTAGGCTAGGCTGCAGAGAAACACTTCAGCTGACCCAGCCGCTCTTGTTCATACCAGCGGTTACCACAGCAACGGCTGGGGGAGGTGGCACACAGGCTTGTCATGAATGCTCGCTAATTGAAGGCCGACTTTCCTCCCACAGTGATGAGCAACAAGTGAAGCAAAAATATATAGCAAGAGGGAGGGATTAGATGGCTCAAGGGGGCAGGGAGTGAGGTATAACATTCTTTCACCTCTAGGTTTAGCTTGATTCAGGCCCAGAATGGTATTAACAAAAAGTGTCATGCATGAAATGAATTGGGGGCATCAGCCTAGTTCCTAGGGAACAGACCCACTAGCAGGCCACCCCAAATGGGATTAGCTGCCTGCTGCTCCCATGCTCTGAAGTCTTAATAGGAAATTCAAGGACTGAATAGGTCACAGAGCTGTACTCCCCTCTGCCCCCCCAGACTAGGTGGTCAGTCTGACCCAGGTCAGTGAGGAGAAAGCTCACTGTCCCTGTCCCGTGAATAAACGCCAGCGCTCCATATCACTCTAGCTCCTTCCATTGGCACCAAACTCATTTTTTTAAAAGTAAGCTTGAAAGAGGGAGAGTGGGGGATAGAAAAGAGCTGTCAAGGAGAAAACAGTTTATTCAAATACCCTGATAAGAGGTCGTCCTATTTTGTTGCCTATTTATTATTGCTTGGCCTGTCTCGGAAAGCGACTATGGGCATTTTGATAAATGGACTGAAATGGCTGTCTAGTTTCAATGTGTCTTCCGTAAATGCCTCTGTATCCACAAGGACTGTAACTTCTTATGCTAACACCCCTCAGTGAATCCCAGCAGACACCTCTATGTCTAGATAGCCCAATTTTCCAGGATTATCCCGGATGGTTTTATTCAAAATAGAAGTTTGTCCTTGTGTCAATAAAAATCTGGGACGTGTTGGCACTGTCTCTATTCCTGTCGCACTGCTGATTATGCTTTCCACACAAGCAACTCCAGCAGCTGCCTCTCAATTGTTCCCCTAATATGCACCTGCTGCCTCTCAGGCACAAGCGGAAGTTATGGCCACTCAACTGCAGCTGAGAGGCACAAAGACTAGAGTGGCAGCACAAGCACAGCAAGGGCCATCACCAAGTGGGAGTAGGATCTTTAGGCCTATAGACAGGCTCTGGTGTAGAAGGACTGGGGAGAGAGAGGAAAATTGGAAATGGAGATAAATCAAGAGAAAGCAGAGCAGACCTGGAAGGTGGAGAAGTAAAAGGGAAGGAAAGAGGGAGGAGGGAGAGAGAAAACAAAAGAACTTAAGAACTTAATATACAGGGTAGACGATACGCCCAGAAGGAGAGGAGCAAGAACTTAGATCTGACCTGGAGCCAGAGGAGACAAATAGCTGAATGGAATGGGGTCTACAGAAAAGAGGGTAAAAAAAAAAAAAAAAACAGAGTTGGAGAAAATAATGAGGGAACACAGGGTAAGTACATCAAAGAGCAGGAGGAGTCAGGGATGGAAGTGAGTGACAATATGTTCCCTTTGGGGGGATTGATGCTCTGGTCCATTCCCCTGCAGCAGCATAGGGCAGCAGGGGCACAGACAGCTATTTCCTTCCCAGTAGCGGACGAACATGCTATTGTCGTCAACCTGTGTTACACTTAAGGGGCCCTGGCACTTGGAGACTGACCCAGTAGGGGCATCAGAAAGCAGAGTGGAGAAAGCGTGGCTCTCATAAATCGGAGGCTCTTCCAAGGCAGCTGCTGGGAGATTTATTGGGAGAGTGTGGCCTTGTAATGAGTTCCTCCTTGCTCCCTCTGCGAGCGGTAATCTTTTCTTTTTTCCCATCCCTCTTTTCTCTGTTTGTCAGTCGGAGGGAGAAACAGAGGCAGCCAGTTCTTGGAGATCAAAGCTTTAGCAGGCAACAAAGACCTCCAAGAAGGCTGTTGCCATGGAAACCTTAGTAGCTGAGGCCTTTTAATTGTGCCATTCTCCTTTGTTAGCAGCACGTGGCTGGGGCTGGCAAATAAGAAGGAAGGGGGGAGGAATCCTTGGCAACAAGTAGCATTTCTAAATGGCATGAAATAAGTACCTGGGGGGTGAAGGGGGCGTTGGACAAGGTTTCAAGAGAGAGGCATGGGTGCGCAGCAGAAGGATCGATGGAAAAGCTACATCACACAGGAGTTTAGCAGGAGAGGACACTCTTAGTGCCCTCTCCTGGCACCACGGCACTCACAGATGCGAGTACAAACTGGTCTCATTTGTCTTGTCCTTTGTAAAATAATTACTCCTTGCTCCTGCCCACTTTATGGTTCTCTGGCCCAGGCAGAGCTACAGGTAAAAAGTCTTGGTTATAAAGCTACTTGTGGGCCTTCCTGGGCCTCTAGCCTCCTGCGCATGCCAGTGACACTAACACATCTGCCAACTACTGTGGACAAGTAAGCTGGGATGTTACTGGCAGCTCTTCAATGGAATAAAATGAAATGCTACAGCTGTCATCCTGTCAGGGCAATTTCCCGCCATGAACTCTCCCATCTCTGGATTATAGAAGCTGATGTGGGCTCAATCTCTCTTGGGGCAGAAAAGACTAAAACTGGCACTGCTTATATCAGGTAAAATAAGTCACCTTATTGACTAAGAACATAGCACAAAGGTCCAACCTCACACACACAGCAGCATGCATTGATTTACACAACCAATACATTAGACAGGTAGGTAGCAATTATTACAATGTGTGTAAGTATACAAGAAGGTATATATATCTACAACTAGGCCTCTCTGTGCGTATTCGGCTAGGAAGAATTTGATTTTTAGGCTTAATGAATTTTGACAGGTAAAATTACCAAATTTTAATTTATCAACTTTAAATGTTTGCTTACTAACATGGGATTAAGGAAACCTCATATGCTAATTGTTTAATTTAAAAAGTAATGACTGGAGAAGTCTAGGCTTCTAGGAGATTCATTAATAAAATACTATCTGATAATTGTGTAATTCATGTTGTTAATTGACCTGCCAAATGGAACAGAGAATAAAAGATGTCAACAGTTGTTTAGCAAAGCAGTGTGGTCCATTAGCTAGTGCACCAGACTACCACTTAGGATTTCTGGGCTCTACTCCTGTCTCTTCCAGAAACTCACTGTATGTCTGAGAGCTAGTCAACCTAACTTAATCTGTGCCTAAATTTCCCCAGCTGTGAAATGGGGATCATATTTAATAACCTGGGTAAAGAGCTTTCAGGTCCTCAGATGAAAAGAGCTATAAATAATAATTATTTTATTACAAGTGTAGTACATTCTGTATGTTTAATAGAGACAATGAGTTGGAGCTACAGAAGTCACCCAGCCTAGCTAAAGGGTCTTGATCTCCAAGGAAAGAACATGAATTAAACTAGCATCACCAAAACCCCAGGATGTCATTGCAAGGCACTATATTAGCTCTGACACTGCAGTACGTACAGTGTCTGGAACAGTGGGACTCTGATCTCTGATTCTAGGTGCTATCATAATACAAATATTTAATAATAATTTGTATTAATACTCTTTGAATAGCATCCTGTCCTTATTCTAGAGTGGGTTCACTTGCTCCCAATCTCATTCCTGCCTCTATAGCAAAACACTTTTTCCCCACTGATCCCTTAAGACAGGGGTAGATAAAGGCCCTGATTCAGCAGTCCATGCCCATAAGTGCTTTGCTGAACTTTAGGCATATGCTTAAATCCCACTGGCTTTGCTGAACAGGGGATGGATTTAAGCACATGCTTAAATGCTTTGCTGAATTGGGATCAAAGTGAGAACAGCCAGTGGAATTCTACAGTGCAACCAGGAATGACTCTTATCTTTGGAAGTATGGAAGTGTGCTCCAGACACATTAAAAATCCCAGCCTGGCTGCTCAGATCAAGATGGAAGATTGCAGCTGCAACCTGCAGTCTCCATGGGCTGTATGTCCATATAAAGACATGCGCAGCTGCAACCTACCCCATTTTATTCAAATTATAGTAGAAGCAGCTCCTGAGCTCCTGAGGTTGCTAATGAAGTCCTTGTTTGGGCAAAGTTTGGGACCTTCTGCCCTTAACTATGTAAATATCACTGTATTTTTGCCGCCTTCCAAATCTTCCAAGTTGTTATTGATGTCAAATTATCTTGTCAAGCAGCATCCTCCCTTTAACCTGCATACTTCCTACTTCTGAGTTTCAAATCTGAGAAATTTCTCCTATTTCCTCTTAAGCACTCATTGGTCTCCTCTCTTATTCTGCCCTCCTCAATTTCCATTTTCATCGATTGATATGATAAAGAGGTAGAACTCCTGCTCCCCTCACAACCTCCAACCAATGTTTTAAAAGATGCAGTGACCCCCAAAATAAACAATGTACAGTGTATTTTAAAAGGAAATGTCAATAGGGAGTAGATCCTGTGCATGATGGGAAATTCAAACTCTCTCAGACATTATCTCTTTACTGTTTCAGCTGCTCCCAATAGGGAGTCAGCCTTTCATCTGATCAGCAAACAGCAAACAAAAATGTCTCATTGAGCATCCCCTAGGACTGCAGAAGTTCTCAAATCTACATTTATATTCAGTCTGTCCTTGCAATTCACTAATATCCATAAGAGAAGTGGGATGGAATCAGAGTATCCCAGAGAGTTCCAGAATATTAAAAAATGCTATTTCTTTATTGCTAGCTGCCTATCTCCTGCATCAAAGGGCACTGTCTTGCTTTCAGTCACCACCATGTTGAGAGCAAGAGAAATAGAGACAGGAAAAAGAATAAGAAGAGCTGGAAGGACAAGGAGACAGGGAGAAGGGAAGATAATTGGGGTGTCACTGATACATATAACTAACGGGCTTGATCATTCTGTCTGATGACCAGCACCCAGGAGAGGAGGCGAATGCAAGCTGCTCCAACCAGCCTACGAAGCAGAGCAAAGTACACCCAGAACAAGACTGCTCTCATGCTCTTGGAGAACCCATTGAAGTGCACTCTCCTGATGTGCAAGTGCTGCACACAAACAAACAGACAAAGTGCAGCTACAGAAAACAAGCTGCCCAAGCTGCAAGTTCCCTCCCAGTAAAAGCACAAAGGACTAGGGCAGTGTGACAGGATGTATCAACTCCGCACTGGTGAGCTCAGGGTTAAGCAGCTAGTGTGGACGCAGGAAGTCAGCCCCCTTGGGCACGCCCCCAGTGACCGGGAGCATTCAAAAGGGAGCAGCTCAGCCTAGTCTGGGCTGACCAAGGAGGACAGCAGTTGGCTGCAGCAGCATTCTGCCAAGAAGCTGCCAGGACCAGGCCTCCTAGCTAAGCCCACTGACCGCAGGAACTGAGGACAATGACTTGCTGCCAACAGGGGAAGGGGCCCCAGAGATGAACCTGGGAGAAAGCCAGAAGGGATCCCGAGACAGAGTTGTGACACTGACGGTGGTTCAGGAAACAGTGGTAGGAAATGACCCAGGGAGCACATAATGATACCAGACCCTAGGCCATATATATGGCCTATGGCTTTGAAAGACACTGGGTCAGAACCCAGTGGAGTAGGGTGGGCCAAGGTTCCGCTACCCACCGTTGGGAACTACAGCCACTAGGCAGAGGAGCTCTTGACTCTCACTGTGGGACACTACTGCCAGCCTGGGGCACACAGGCACCCTCGACAGCCAGTACAGCAGGACAAGGCTCTTTTCCCCATATAATCTTTTATACACAGGTCCCAAGATTTGAAACAACATCCATTTATTTAGCCTTCTCCTGTCTCCATGGTAGCATATTGCTTCACCATGGTATCTGAAAAACAGTGCAACCAGGTGGATAGACCACTGGATTGGGACTTAGGAGACTGGGTTTTATTCTAGGCTCTGCCACAGTCCTGCTGTGTGACCTTGGGCAAGTCACTTCCCCCCTCTGTGCCTCAGTTTCCTCATTTGTAAAATGGGACTAATGAAACTGACCTCCTTGGCAAAGTCCTTTGAGATCTACTGATGAAAAGTGCTATATCAGAGCTAGGTATTCTTAATTACATTATTATTATTATTATTATTATTTATTATGATACTGAGATTTGGTGGCCAGCTAGGTGCCTTTGGGGTGTGAGGATGAGGCACAGTTAAATACCACGTAACAATATCCGTGTTGGCATCACATAATAACACCCGTGGCTAGTATCTGGCATAGATGGGCCTAAACTGAAAAGTCTGGATCCAGACCTGGATTTTTAGCAGGGATCGGCAACCTTTCAGAAGTGGTGTGCCAAGTCTTCATTTATTCACTCTAATTTAAGGTTTCGTGTGCTGGTAATACATTTTAACGTTTTTAGAAGGTCTCTTTCTATAAATCTATAATATATAACTAAACTGTTGTTGTATGTAAAGCAAATAAGGTTTTAAAAATATTTATGAAGCTTCATTTAAAATTAAATTAAAATGCAGAGCCCTCCGGACCGGTGGCCAGGACCTGGGCAGTGTGAGTGCCACTGAAAATCAGCTCGTGTGCTGCCTTCAGCACACATGCCGTAGGTTGCCTACCCCTGATTTAGAACAGACCAAAGTTCAGAAGTGTTCAGATCTGGGCTTCTGGCTTGTGTCAAGTACATGGTGCATGATAGTGCCATGGAACTGGACATGGATGTGCCAGTGGTTAATGCTGATATCCCTTGCCCAAGAGCCCACTGTCCACCTCATGTCTGTAGGTGGGCTTTGGTGTGCATTAAAATACATCACTGTGTTATCTTCCATATTGGTTGAGTGTTTTTCCTCCAGCACTATCACTTGCTACACTGTCCTCCTCTTTTTAGATATCAACTAAATACTCATCTGACCCAGCAGGCCAACATATATGTTCTAGTGTGTGCATGTACAGCCTCTACACAAGTTATCTATCCATGTGTTTTAATATGACCTTCACCACAGTAGCAATATATCAATATGCAACATACACCATTAAGGAAGGTAATATTTCTCCAGAGGGACTATGCCCTCATCACCTGCCACTTCTCTGATTTCAGGTTTTAACTTCTGATTTCTAGGGGATTAATTTAAGGCAAACTATGGCTCACGCTTTAAGAGAAAAAAGTTGGTTTGGGCTGATGTTTAAAATATTGTTTTCCTTGATTATACTGGTATAAACCCCAATGTGGACATTCTTATTAAGGTACAAGAGTGACTATGCTGGAGTTTACTAAACCAGGGGAAAGGATAGGATAGTACTGGGCTAGAGAGGCCCCACCTCTCAGCAGCTGTAGGGCATGCTCCAGGGGGACAGATAGTTTAAAAGGACGTGGGTGGCCCAGAGAAAGGAGATACAGGCATGGGTGGCAGGTTTGTAGAAATTCTGGTGGTGCCCAGAACCCGCCCCACCAAACTCCGCCCCCCACCTGCCTAAGGCTCTGGGAGGGGCGTTGGGGGAAGGTCTGGGGTGCAGGTCCTGGGCTGGGGATTAGGGTGCAGGAGGGGTCCAGGGTGCAGATTCTGGAATGGAGTTTGGGTGCTGGGTGCAGGTTCTGGGCTGGGGCAGGGGGTGGGTGTGCAGGAGAAGGTGAGAGGTGCAGGCTCTGGGATGGAGTTTGGAGGTGGGAGGGGGGGCAAAGGGAGAGGGTGCAGGCTTTGGGAGGGAGTTTGAGGGCAGGAAGGGGTGTGTGGGAAGGGGGAGTGGGTGCAGGCTCTCAGAGGGAGTTTGGGGGCAGGAGGGGGTGTGTGGGGAGGGGGTGCACGCTCTGGGAGGGAGTTTGGGGATAGGAAGGGGAGCACGGTGAGGGTGTGGGGCTGAGGGTCAGGGGTTTGGAGTGTGGGAGGGGGCTCAGGGCTGAGGCAGAGGATTAGGGTGCAGGGGGATAAGGGTTGGGGCTGAGGATGAGGGGTTCATGATGCAGGAGGGGGCTCAGGGCTGGGGCAGAGGATTAGGGTGCAGGGGGATGAGGGATCTGGCTGGGGCTGAGAGGTTCATGATGCAGGAGGGGGCTCAGGGCTGAGGCAGAGGATTAGGAGGAATGTGCTACACGGGCAGCACAAGCAGGCAGGGAAGAGGCGTGAGCCGATTTCTTCCAGGCAGGGAAGTGGTGGGACAGGGAGGAGACCCACGGGGGCCGGGGCCCGCTCGAGGTAGGGCCGGGGGAGAGACCCAGCTCCAAATATTGGTGGAGCAGAGCCCCCAGCCCTGAATATTGCTGGAGCTCGGGCACCACAAAAGAATATAACCTACTGCCTATGGATACAGGCTGTATCAGGAAGTGAGACTGATGCCTGGTGCTATGAGACGAATGGCTCCAGCACTGTTAAGGGCACTCTGGGAGCAGTGATCCAGATCCCCCTTCTCTTTGGGAGTTGAAAACTCACAAGAGGCTTTGAAGAACTGGGCAATGTTCCACTGGCAGACTAAGCAGAAGTGACCTGTGTGGAGTATATCTGGACATGGACCAAACAGTGGTCTGGACACTGTAATGCCTCTCTTGAGTCAGGACCTGGTGGAGTGGATGGGCCGGGTCTCCTTACCTGGCACCTCTGCACCTCTCAGATGACAAAACTCTAAGGGGAGTGGAAGGGACATTCCGGAGAGAGATTGAGACCTGCCACATATGACCCAATTGGGGCTAACGTGGCCACTCACACACAGGTGCCGACTCCGTGGGTGTGTAGGGGCTGGAGCCCCCTGGGAAAAAATTAGCGGGTGCTCCATACCCACCGGCAGCCAAGCTCCCCCTCTTCACTTACTTCTCCCTGGTGTGCCACATCCCCACTCCTCCCACTTCCTCCCAGCGCTCCCCGCCCCAGCTGCCTAACAGCTGTTTGGCAGCACTTAGGACTTTCCAGGAGGGAGGGGGAGGAGCAGGGACGCCATGTGCTCAGGGGAGGAGACGGAGAAGAGGGAGGGCAGGGGTGAGGACTTGGGGGAAGGGAGTGGAATGGGAGCAAGAAGGGGGCAGGGCTGGGGTGGGAAAAGGCGGGGGGGTGGGACTTTGGGGAAGGGGCGGAATGGGGGTGGGGCGAGGGCGGTGCAGGAGCAGTAAGAGGCGGTGCAGGGATGGGACCAGGGGGCTGAACACCCACCGGGCAGACGGGAAGTCGGCGCCTATGAATTCACATGTTCCTGGAATACCAGACATTCTGGTGCTTCCGGGAATGGTGTGGGTCCACCCTTGCTTGCGTGACCTTGTACACATGGTGCGTGAGAGGTCACACTGCACAGGGGACTCTATTCAGAAGAGCGCCCTGTGCTGCTGCGAGCGGAGTGGCATGCTCTTCAAAATAGAGTCCCTTGTCCAATACCAGACAAAAACAACTCCGGTATTGTCCCAGTATTGAACAGAGGACAAACCAGCCAAAAAGAGGACTGTCCAGTATAAAACTGGATGAGTGGCCTTCCTAGATGGGGCCTGCTGTAGAACGATCGGGCCAGAAAGAACGGCGGAGCCACTGCCTGATCACTAGGCTGGCTGGCTGTCTATCAGACAGGGGCCTTTCCCCAATATGTTGCTTTGGAAGCAGTTTCAGTTAAACCAGAAAAGCCCATTCTTATTCCAGAATAAATGTGTCCACATGAGGAAGTGTACCAAGTGTAACTATAGAAGTTGAACTATAGTGATACAATTATATTGGTATAACTGGAAAAATCTCCCATATAGACAAGCCCTTATAGCAAAAACTGGTGCCCTCTCAATTCTTCTTCAGGGATGAGCTTCCAGACAACCTGGGAGAACATTAGGGGCTGCCCACCCCCATTACAGATCTCAGTGCAGCAAAAAACAGTGCATTTGGGATCTATTTAGTGTGTATTTTAAAAAGACACAATCTCAGATTTTTTATTTGCTAGCATTTTATCACTTTAAATCTTAAATATGGGGGCCAGATTCTCCACTGCCCTGCCCCTTAGGTAGCCACTTGCCCATGTGCCAAGTGAGACGATGTGGATGTGAAATATTCCCGTTCTGGTTTGGCAGTGTTTGACACCCACTTTCTCCAGATACAAATGACTGCCCAAGGTGGGGGGCAGGGGAGAATCAGACCCAGGCAATGTAATATATATACATATGCTGCCCTCACATTATACTACATAAACATACTCAGCAGGAGACGGAGCATGAGAGCTTTCCACTGGGGAAGAAGCAAATTGTGAAACATGGCTCACCCAGAACCAGCAGCTCCACTGACTCCTCATTCTTGCCCTCCAAGTCGTCAGGGGTGATGATGAGACAGTAATAGAGCCCACTGTCTCCCCACATCAGCTTCCCAATATGGAGGTCTGCATCTGAAAAACAAAAAATGCAGAGGGTGGGGCCATTCCCCAGCCCCCTCAAGAAGTGAAGGGTTGAAAACACTGGCCCCAACTCCAAGTGCAACCCCCTGGGAGCTGTCACTGACGGGAGTAGATTTTTGTTCCCTGGTGGTTTGCGGGGATTACATCCCTAGCTAGTGCTGCGTGATAGGTCAAGCCTCTAGCTGTAGATTAAGGGACCAATACAACTCCCCATTAATTCCAGCAGGAGATGGGATTGGACCCTAAGAGAGTAACACAAGCCCATTACTCTGAAAGCAGATGTAGCTCAGTAAGCTGTGGTGTTGAATGGGGAGTTGGAGAAACACCACAGGCAAGGCCCACAAAGAGAGTGCAAGGCAGAGGATGGAGCCCTTGGGCAAACCACTAACTCCCCTTCCTTTTGCCCTCCCTACTGGCAATGGCCCAGTATCATGACAGTACTCCTGCAGGGCAAACGGGGTTTGGATGCTATTTCCTCTGGAACACATCAACCATCTCCTAAAGGCATCACTAGAAAACAAAGTAAAATATTCCCTCCCCTCCAAGAGGTGAGTATGTTTCCTCCACACCACGGAGCAAGGAGCTAGTAACCCCTACCAGCTAGCTGGCTTGTTGAATTAGAGAGGATGATATGTATTAAGGAGTCCTAGTCTCACATGGCCTCTTCCCACAAAAGATTGAGGGAAGTCTCAGCTCCCACCAGTTGACTTCACACAGCTTAAATCTCTTCCTTTTCTCCCTCTTGAAGCGGGAGTGGGTTTAGGTCCCTATTGGAGTAGGTGATGAAGCCCAGAGTTGAAAGAACATGAGATGCAGAATTACTCCTCCATGTTGGCAGGGCAGGAGGAGAGGAGGTCTGTTCCAAAGGATAGGAAGACTCGTGAGGGGGAAAGCCCAGCCATGGAGACTGCACTCTCCATTCTCTACCACAGAAGAAGCTGGCACCACCAAGTCAGCGTTTGGGCCCATTGGTGGGAGCAGCGTAGAGAAGCCCAGAACTAAATGAACATGGAAACAGAACACCCCTGTTGACCCAGGAGAAAGTAATCCCTCCGGGTCGGGATTAGAGCCCTTTTGTGGAGCATGTTGAAAGTCCAGGAGGAATGAGTTTAAACTCCCCTTTCTGGGTCAGATTTAGTTGATAGAGTCCATTGTCTAAGAATGAACTTGTACCATCGGGTCCTGGTACATGACTAGGGTCCCCAGGTACTAGGATTATGCAAAAAATAATAATTAATACCCTTGCCCCAGGTGGAGTTAACTAAACAATCTCCAACAGCCTTCAGTATTCATAATTGCCAAGGAATGATTCTAAACAATACTAAAGCAGCTAGAGGGGCATTACCATGGACAATGGTGACATCTCTTTCCTTATAGAAGTCCCCTATTGTGACCGCGGATCCCTGCTTGGAGGCTACGACACGGACCGTCCTTCTGCTGTCCACGCAGTCCAGGTAGGGATCCCACTCCAGGTTCCTTTTGCTCACCGCTTGTATCCCTGAGAGGGTCAGACCCAAAGCTTCTCCCGTGCGGTCCTGGCAATAGGATTTAAATCTCCATTGCACCACAGCCGGCTGGGTGGAGGAAGTAGAAAAGTGGCAGCGAAGCAGGGCAGGCTGAAACAGCATAGCAACCTTCTTCTTTTCAGGCACTGTGACCTGCAGTCCCTCAGCAAGTGCTACAAAACAAAAACAATGGTGTCATCCCCCAGAATGGTACGGACAACATGCTCTGGGCACAGATGGGATTAGATGTTTTACAGTGGTGTCATTCTCACAAAGACTTATAATGACCATCAGATTTTAGGTGCTGGGGTGGAATTTCCCTCACGATATATTAACAAGGATGTTTGGGGAGTAGGAATAAGACCCCCCAGAGTTTGGCTCAAGGGTCAAATGTAACGTCTTTGGGGCAGGAACCACATTTTTGTTCTGTATTTGTACAGTGCCTAGTACAATGGAGTCCTCGCCCACAACTGGGGTCCCTGGCACTACAGCTTATACAAATAATAACAACAGCCACACTAGGATGAGGACAGAACTGGACAACTGCCTTTATTATTGTAGGTGAATTTACAAGCAGTTTCTGTCCACCCATTGAGGAAGATCCAAGTACGAGAGAACATTAGGATTATGTGAGTTTAGTTTTGATATTAAAAAAGAAAGTGGATGAGAGGGGCGGCATATTAGGCACTTGTAAAGGACTAGGTACTTTATGGATAAGGTACTCCATGAACTAAAGACATTCAGTAAGTGGGCCAGATTCTGATCTCACTCAAATCAGTGCAAATCCAGATTAACTCCATTGATTTCAATGGATTTACCCAAATTTAACTCCAGCATAACTCACAGCAGAATCTGGCTCCTTGTAATGTGCATAACACAGTCCCACACCCATACTGAGACACAATAGGTATGAATCCAGATCACACAACTCTTGCTGCAACTGAAGTGCAGTCTGGACACTAAGCAAATTCTCTCCATGTGGGAGGAGCAAAGGATAGTGGCTAGAATTCTTAGGCTTTTGCACTTCATGGAAATAGGTGTCATTCAGTATCTAACATTCGATTAATCTGCCAGCTGACAGGAGAGCTGCGTCCCCGCCTGACATATTGGACCTCACAGCAGACACATGGGAGTGAATTACATGTGTGACTGCTGATGCACCCTTCTTTTTTGGTAGTTTAAAGTGAGAAGGGCAGAAGGGGAGGGGCTGGGGGCTAGCCTCCCACAATGGCTGGTGCCCATGACTGGGGGAAAAGGAGGCAAAGAGAGGAGAAACATTGGGATGAACACAGGAAGTGTAAGGGTGAGTAGGAGGAAATGAGATCTAAGGTACAGAATAGTTAAATTAGCTGGAAGGTAGTCCTTAGTGCCCAATTAAGGCACGTTTAGCAGTGTGAAGAGGGTAGAAACCAGACTGTAAGAAATCAAGGGAGAGATATGGAGGAGAAGAATGAAGTCAGCAAGGGTACTCAAAGATCTTGGAGGTGGGAGCTAAGGTAGTAGTTATAGAATGATATTAGAATGAAGGAAGGTTTCTTTAAGATGGAGAAACAAGAGCGTGCTTGAAGGGAGAGGACAATGAGGTAGAGGAAAGACCAATTAAAGATAAAGGAGAGTCAGCCAGGGACATAGTAGGTGTGAAGGGATGCAGCCACAGGAGGCAGTTTGAAAGGTTAGAAGCAGAAAATAAGCAGAGATCTCAGAATTCAGAGCAGAAGCAAAGGGACTGAGGAATGGAGAGTCTTGGACTAATGTTGTGACTTTTCTTTTTGAAGAAGTTAGCAAGGTACAGTGTACAGAACCAGTTCAGTCACTGGATTGTGAAGAGATTGCAACATAGAAGCCTATTAATGCCAGTTCTGAGGGATAGAGATAATTGTCTACTAGGAGCTGGGACTGAGACCCACAACTTATTTCACTTGGACACCAAAACCCATGAGATCTAGTAACAAATAGCAACTACTTCTGCTTTAGACTGGATTTGAACCAGTCACCTACGGATTAAAGGCCCTATTTCCCATTCTCAATACCTTCCCCAGCCCAGTGCTCTGTAACAAACCTGCCATAGGAAGTAATATGCATGACTCCACACTATCTGCACCCCACACAGTGTGTTAAATTAGCTAACCAGATGACCCATCATGTTGCTGCAGCTCAGCTGATAAAACAGTGACTCTGCAGAAATGGTGGGTATTTAAATCTTTCCCTTGTGAATGAAGTATTTGCTTAGCAAACACAGTTACTTTCAGTGAATTCTATACGGTAAAGTCTCTTCCCTGCATAGCCCACTTTCCTGTTAATGAGATTAAGGGCTTGGGCAAGCCAGGGACTGCTTTAATAAATGATTAGCAGAGCTTTAGCAAACTCTCATCTGACCAACCACCCGCATGCCCTTCTGGAGGTCCACGTAAGGGAAAACAGAGTGGGAATGTGTGGGACAATACAGTATAGGGGTTCTGTTTCCATCAGACAGTGTACAGGAAGCATATGATGAGCAACTTGGCCTCTTCCATGCAACAAGTATCAGGGGATAGCCATGTTAGTCTGTATCCACAAAAACAACAAGGAGTCCAGAAGCACTCTTATCCACTTGCTTTTTTATATTCTTTAAGATTCAGTGCCCAGTGATGATGTTCAGCAAGAGCAATGTAGCATTAGGTGGAGAAGCTGGAGCAATGGAAACCCTAGTTCTAGTTAAACCCTAATACATACACACACACACACACAGAGTGGAACTGGGAATTTTACATCTGTTATTTTTTCTGCTGAAAAATCTGAATCTGCTCACTCATTATGCTGCTTCTGCTTCAGCAGTAGCCATCAGAAAAATATATCCGATTGCTAGGTTCCATTAAAACAAAGTGAAAACATGATGGTGACTTCATATAAATCAATGGTGCAGCAATAATCCAGATGCAGCTACCAGTTTAAGTTTCCTCACCTCCAAGAAATGTGGCTGAACTTGAAAGAATCATGAGGAAAGAAAGGACGTCATGTGCGTATATGAGGGTGAAGTACAGAAACCTGAGATGTTGAGAGAGAAGAGCAACAAGAAACATGATGGAGGTTTTAAAAATGATGAAAGGTTTAGTTATGAGTGACTGATTGTGTCCTCTTCATCTAGTTTAATACAACTAGGACTAGAGAGGGACAGAATTTTTCTCTGTTTGGGGCTTGCAATACTGTATAGTATTCCTCTTTTCCTGCTGATTCCTTTCTAAGATCCCTCTAGGGTTCTAAATTATGTACTGCATTTACTCACTCCTGTACTACGCAATCTGCAATAGAGACAAGTAATGACCGTAAATTTCGTAGTGATGAAAGAAAATTTACAGGAAATGATTACATAATATAAAGGTAATCTGAGGCACTTACATTTGCAAGCAATGATTAAATCAAATACATCAGCAAAATTTAAGAGGGTCCTGGCTGCGTCTATTTATCAGTCATTTATTGTAAGACAGGAGATTAGTCCAAACTGATGAAAGAATAAAATGAACTTTATTCTTAAGGTCACCAGGTGATCATGCACAGAGGTCTGAATAGGTACTTATATGGCCCACACCACCAACTGTCTGATCTAGTATGGCTAATGCTATGAAACCATAGAACCAGCATTCCTTGGTTTTACATAACTTTGTGTATATGAGAGAAAGATGATTATGTATGTTTGAAATCAGGAGCCCTTGGACTCTGAACTACATGGAAAATCTCTGTAAAAATTTTAATCAGGAGACCCAGGAACCTGAGTTTTGAGAGAAGGAAAGTGGATTAGATGAAAGTTTATGATGATCAACAGATGGCTCAGGCAATGGTGCTGTGAGGAGGGCTATGGGATGTTCGACCACTGGGAGGCATTCACGGACAGAGGACTGTTTCTCATGGGATGGACTCTGCCTGAGTAGCGGGGAAACAGACTTCTGGGAGGTTAGCACAACTGATTAAAAGAGCTTTGAACTAGTAATTTGGGGGAGACGCTCAAGTAATCTCCATGTCTGATTCTAATATTGAACAGGAGGAAAATCAAGAGAGGATACAACAATGGAGAAAAGAACAACAGAGGGTAGGGGAATGGACATCAAGAGGAAAGATAGTGACAATACCACTGACAGCAATTGTTAGGTAGGTGACACTGGCAGTAAAATGACTGTACCTGGGTGAGAATCTGAGTGAAGCCAAGCAGAAACAGCTAGGACAATGGTTCTCAGACTTTTGTACTGGTGACCCCTTTCACATAGAAAGCCTCTGAGTGTGACCCCTCTTTAAAAATTAAAAACACTTTTAATATATTTAACACAATTATAAATGCTGGAGACAAAGCGGGGTTTGGGATAGAGGCTGACAGCTCATGAGCCCCGATGTAAGAACCTCACGACCCCCTGAGGGGTCCTGACTCCCAGTCTGAGAATCCCTGAGCTAGGATGACTGCACATCAATGCAAGAAGCCAGGGTAACAAAATGGAGGAACTGGAAATCATAGGGATAATAGAAACATGGTAGAACAGTCGGTATAACTGCAATACAGATATTGAAGGGTATATGCTGTTTAGGAAAGACAGAAATGAAGCTAACAGTGGTGAAGTAGCCTTGTATATTAATGACAAGGTAGATCATAAAGAAAGTAGAAGTGATGGAATCTGTTTGGGTCACAATCACTTTGGAGAAGAAAGGAAACAGAGGCTCCACTAGGATAGTGCTTGGGATCTGCTACAAATCCCAAGGATCCGATTTGGATATAGAGAGATACCTCTTTAATATTTTTAATGAAATAAATACTACTGAGGATTGTGTGATTATGGGAGACTTTAACTTCCCAGTACAGATTGGAGGACAACTGCTACTAATAATGGTAAGGCCTTGGTATTCCTGTATGTTAAAACCGTCAGATTTCTTCACCAAATAGTCACCAAACCAACAAAAGGTGATGTCATTTTAGATTTGGTGTCGATAAGTAGCGAGGACCTCATAGAAGAACTGGTTGTAGAGGACAGCCTTGGTTTGACTGATCATGAGTTAATTCAGTTTAAACTAAATGGAAGGATAAACAAAAGTAAGTCTGCAGCTAGGGTCCTTGATTTCAAAGGGCAAACTTTACAAAATTAAGGGAATGAATTAGGGAAGTGGGCTGGACTGAAGAATTAAAGGATCAGAATGCAAAGGAGGCAGAGGCTTGGAATTGTTTTAAGTCAAAAATTCAGAAACTATCTGGAGCCTGCATTCCCAAGCAAAGGGAAACAATTCGTAGGGAAGGAATGCAGACCAAACTGGATAAAATAAGCATCTCAAAGAAGTTATGAGAAAGCCTATAAGGAATGGAAGAAGGGATGGATCAGCAAGGAAAGCTACCTCTTGGAGGTGAGAAAGTATAGGGAAAATGTGAGAACTGCCAAAAGCCAAGCAGAGTGGGATCTTGCAAAGGAAATTCAAACCAATAGTAAATGGTTCTTTAGACATATAAATAAAAAGAAAACAAGGAAAGTGGAAGCAGGATGCTAAGCACTGAGGATGGCATGGACATTAAAGACAATCTAAGTATGTCCTACTGCTTAAACAAATACTTTTCCTCCATTTTTAATAATGTTAACGAGGAGCTTGTTGACAGTGGCAGGGTGGTTAGTGGGAAAAAGGATATGGAAGTATAAATTACCACATCTAAGATGGAAGCCAAACACAAACTGCTTAATGAGACCAAACTGAGGGCCTGGATAATCTCCATCCAACAATATTAAAGGAATTGGCACATGAAATTGCAAGCTCAATAGCAAGGATTTTTAAGGAATCTGTCATACCCTATGACTGGAGGTTTGCAAATATAATTCCTATATTTAAGAAAGGGGGAAAAAGTGAACTGGGAAATTATAAGCCAGTTAGTTTGATCTCAAATGTGTGCAAGGTTTTAGAACAAATGTTGAAAGAGAGAGTGGTTAAGGACATAGAGGTAAACATTAATTGAGATCATATACAACATGGTGTTACAAAAGGCAAATAGTGCCAGACAACCTGAGCTCTTTCTCTGAGAAGATAACTTGAATTTTAATAAAGCATTTGATACAGCTCCACATGGGAAATATTAGTTACATTGGGGAAGATGCAGATGAATATGAGAATCAAAAGGTGGTTAAGGAACTGGTTGAAGGGGAGACTACAATGAGTCATGCTGCAAGGTGAACTGTCAGGCTGAAGGGAGGTTACTAGTGGAATTCCTCAAAGATCGGTCTTGGGACCAATTTTATTTAACATTGTCATTACTACCTTGGCACAAAAAGTGGGAGTGTGCAAATAAAATTTGCAGATAGCATAAAGTTGGTAGGTACTGCCAACAAAGAGAAGGACCAGAATATCATGCAAGAAGATTTGAACAACCGTGAAAACTTGAGTAATAGAAATGGGGTGAAATTTAATAGTGCAAAGTGCAAGATCATGCACTTAGGGACTAACCACAAGAATTTTTGCTATAAGTAGGGGATGATTCATTTTGAAGCAACAGATGATGAGAAAGACCTTGGTGTACTGGTTGATCACAGAATAACTCTGAGCTGTGAATAAGGCTAATGTAAGCCTAAAATGTATTAGGGTGTATTTCCAGTAGAAATAGAGGACCATTATTACCATTATACAAGGCACTGATAAGGCATCATCTGGAATAATGTTTAAGGAAGATGAATTCAAACTGGAACTGATACAAAGAAGAGCTACTAGGATGTTCAGAGGAATGGAAAACCTACCTTATGAGGGGAGACTTAAGGAGCTTGACTTATTTAGCCTAACAGAATGAAGGCTGAGGGGAGATATAATTGCTCTCTACAAATACATCAGAGGGATAAACACCAGGGAGGAAGAGGAATTATTTAAGTTAAGGGCCAATGTTGGCACAAGAACAAATGGATATAAACTGGCCATCAATAAGTTTATGTCTGAAATTAGACAAGAGTTTCTAATCATCAGAGGAGTGAAGTTCTCGAACAGCCTTGCAAGGCGAGCAGTGAGGACAAAAAACTTAACTGGTTTCAAGACTGAGCTTGATAGGTTAATGGAGGGGATATTATAATGAGATTACTTACAATGGCATATGGCCTGCAACTGCTATTAGTAAATATCTTCAAGGGCCGAAGATGAGACACTAGATGGGGAGGGCTCTGAGTTACTACAGAGAATTTTTTTCCAGGTATCTGGCTGGTGGGTCTCACCCACATGTTCAAGGTCAAACTGCGGCCATATTTGGGGTTAGGAAGAATTTTTCCCAAGTCAGCTTGACAAAGACAAGTTGGTATTTTTTTTTCACCTTCCTCTGCAGCCTGGGGCATGGGTCACCTACTGGTGTGCACTAGTGTAAATGGTGAACTCTCTGTAACTTGACGTCTTTAAATCATGATTTGAGGCCTTCAGTAACTCAGCCACAGGCTAGGTGTGTATTACAGGAGTGGGTGGGTGAGTTTCTGTGGCCTGCAATGTGCAGATCAGACTAGATGAGCACAATGGTCCCTTCTGGCCTTAAAATTCTATGTGTAAAGAAGATGAGAGCCAGTGAGTACATAACTAAAGGGATTTGGAATGTTATATAGAGACTTTCACCTCTTAATTGCTGGTTTGAATCCAGCCCAATTAAGTACCTTCCAAAAGTCATTGCTATCTGATTGGTGGCTGGTACGTGACTGTAAACGAAAATTTAGTAGGCCTAAACTCTGGTCAAGAAAACTATGTACGTGCTAAAGTCTGGTCAGGCTGTGTGTACATGGTCAAAGAGCAGCAGGAGAAAGAAAAAGAAAAATTACAAGTGACACAATTGCAACAGCAAATCTTAAGAAATATAAGCTTCAGAAAAACAAGCTGTGAATAACAGGAAAAGCTTGTTTTTGCTGTATTCCTAATAAAGAAAAAGTATTAATGAGGAAGTGTGCCTGACTAGATGTGGTTTTAATCTATATAAGCTTCTGTGTTCCTGTATTAGAGCAGAGCAGCTGGATTGTAAAGGAGCTTTAGGGCTGTTCTGATCCAAACACAACATGTGGTAATTTTTCCACAACAGTGACTTATGAGAAATGAACTGTGGCCCCCGTCCACTCCCCAGTGGACTGTTGTTCTTACTATGGGCAATAATTGTCAACCTTGTTAGTTAGCAAGAGACCAAAGTTTGAATAGGCCATAGAGACTGAACAATACTTTTAGCTCTAGAGGTGACCCTCCAGGCCAGATCTGAGGTACACTGGTGGAGTAGTGTGGGGAAGCATGTATTGCTGCTGTACCTATTCCATGGACAAAGTGAGAGCCACACCCAAATCACCCCTAAACTCACAAGCTAAAGAAGGAAAGGTGGGCAGAAGAAGGCACAAACTGTGTAAATCATGAGACCCAGTCCATGGAACCCCACTATGAAATCACTCGGCCTAGAATCTAATCTGGATTCTTCAGCCTAACAAATGGCAGTAGACCTGGCCTTTCCTTGATCTTCCCCATTCACTCTGATGTGGCTCCATAGATACTCCATGCTCTTGACTTAACTGGAGGGTTGCACTGCAGCACGAGCTTGAACAATCCCTGCAATGTTTGGGATTATCCCAGGCCTTTTACAAGAGTCAGGGATCCACCAGGGGTCACCCTCTCATCAATAATTCACCCACCTCATTAAACTCTCAGAATCATGTGACATTCACTCCTGATTACTTCACGCTGCTGTTCCTTTGTTATCTTCCTCAAACCCACGGTTATATGTTCAAGTAAAATATTAATACAGGTCTACTCACGGGATCAGATACCACCCATCCCATTACTGACTGAAAGTCACTACCATCTTATAGTAGTTTCATGGCATCTGCTATGTGGTCTCAGCTCACCATCACAGTAGGCTTCCCAACAGTCCCTTATTACAACAGATGTCCTTTATTTTTTCATCTCTGTTCAGCAAGATTGGGAGTTTCTGAGTGCTGCAAAAAGCAGCAAGAAATACCCTTGATGAATGTAGGTGAGTGGTGCTTATTATTAATTATTATTATTAATAATGATAATATCAGGAAGAGGGAGAGGTGAGGCTGCTAAGAAAACAGTCCCTTGTTTCTGAAATACAATGTTGGCAACCCTACATCACAGAAACCACTTTCAGAATTGCCAATAAATGTTAGTGCCAACCAGGAGCCTGAGAACTGAATAGGCCATCCACGACTGCTATTCTGACAGAGCTCTAGAGTGCACTAGTGTTTTCCACCAGTGCTAGCACCACTCACATGCAACCCATTGGGAATAATAGATAAGAAAATGTACACAGGTCAGTACCCAGCTGCACCTAGCTCATGCTTGGCACAGCTGAGTGGGGAAAGGCAAAGCTGGCTAGAGTGCTGTTCTAACTTACAGCAGCTAGAGCAGTTCCCTTATGGCCAATCCAGCACTGCCCCCTCCAGCCCTAGCACACCCACCCAGCTGGGTTTGGAGAAGCAGAAGGAGTAAAGCCAGCTAATGGTGGCTTTATACCATCCAAGGATTCCTCCATGTTAGGGGAATCCTCCACTGTCCTTGTAGGGTAGCCCGGAGCGGCTCCAAGCACCAGCACGCCAAGCGCGTGCTTGGGGCGGCAAGCCACTGGGGGCGCTCTGTCAGTCGCCTTGAGGGCGGCAGGCAGGCTGACTTCAGCGGCTTGCCTGTGGAGGGTCCGCTGGTCCGCAGCTTCAGATCTCCCGCAGGCATGCCTGTGGAGGGTCTGCTGGTCCCGCAGCTTCGGCGGACCTCCTGCAGGCATGCCTGCGGGAGGTCCGCCGAAGCTGCGGGATCAGCGGACCCGCCGCCGAAGGCAGCCTGCCTGCCATGCTTGGGGCAGCAAAATGTCTAGAGCTGCCCCTGAGGGTAGCATTAAAGGACAGCAGTGCAGTGATCTTACAGGGAGCTGAAGATCAAGTACACCTCTAACTCGATATAATGCTGTCCTTGGGAGCCAAAAAATCTTACTGCGTTATAGGTGAAACCATGTTATATTGAACTTGCTTTGATCCACCAGAGTGCGCAGCCCCGCCCCCCCAGAGCACTGCTTTACTGCGTTATATCCAAATTCATGTTATATCAGGTGATGTTATATCGAGTAGCGGTGTACTTAGTTTGGACACTCTCCTAGACGTAGTCCCTTTGCTCAGTTGCTGCCCATGTCATGCCTGTTCCATAGATAAAGGGAGGACCTCAGTCTCCAAGGCTGAACCTTTCATCAGCACCAAATTCACTTAAAACCATAAAAGACACAAATCTGACTGCAGGATGCTAACTCCATAACCCAGTGACAGCCAGCAGGTTTACAGTACCTGGGCCAAACTTGCTAATGAGCTCAAAGGTATTCAACAAATTGTACTTGCCCTTCCAGAATGTGGGGAGAATATCCTCACTACCACCGTCAGGCAAAGAATAAACAAGAAACAGCCCTTTATTCTTTCAATGCTGTCACTAAAACACCAGCTTTCAGGCACTTGGGGGCAGGAAAAAGCCAACCATACCCACTGGAATTGACACAGGATTTTTTGAAATTGCAGTAAGAAATCACAATGCACAGAACCAAACAAAAGATGAATGCAGGGGCCGAAAATCAAAAGCAGACAAAGGACAGAGAGGAATTAGCTGCTGGGAGGAAAGGAACTGTGAGTACTGATTTGAAATTTCTCAGCCCACCTAAAGGAAGGAGGTGGGGAGTAGAGGGGGCGAGAATCTGTTTCTCTCTTATGTTTGTCTCTCTGCTTCCTCTGTCTCACCCGCTCTTTCGTTTGCTCTTCTCTCTCTTTCCCCCACTCCCACTCTCTTTTTCCAGAGAATTAATTTGCTGATTTGGCAGAATTGGAATTCCTTACTTTGATACAGACCTTTAATTCCTCTGCTTGGCCAGTGGGGAGAACTGAAGCCTGCATCCGTGTTTGTCAATCAGTCAGTCTCTCCCTCCCTCCCCCCCGCCCCCCCACACACATCCCTTTGCTTTGTCCCTACTGAGAGGAGACACACAGGACCTGCACAAACACTGGGAGACAGTGAGTGGATAGAGGGCAGGAGGGAAGAAAGCTGATATTGAACTCATTCACAGAGTCCAGCTCAGAAACAAAGGATGCCCTCAATCCACTGGTCAACCAGCAACTGCTAACCTGTTGCCTGTTTTGAGGCCTTTGTCTACTGGCAGTCAGCGCCAATCAGTAGCATCCTGAAAATCAAGCACCAGACAAGCTTGGAAGGCCGTCTTACTGCAGTAGTAACTCTTGTTCCCCATACCAGTCTCACTTGCTCCAAACTGCAGTCAGTGCCCTTTAAAAGCTCCTTTAAAAAAGGGAAGTTTGTCAATTGCCCTGTGTTAGATCATTGGGAATGTCCTGATCTGGAGCTCCTTGAGAAGGAAGAAATATCAGCAAACTCTTATGGTAGCAGCTGGAATATCCTGATCTGCAGGTCCTTTAGAAAGGGGAAATGTATCTATTCCATGGTGTTGGCCAGCAGATCATGCCCAGATAGAAAGTTCTTTTAGAAGGGAGGAAATTTAATACCTTGTTGTTAACTACCAGGCCGGGCATGGTGGGGGGCCAGATATCAGTACCCCACTGTAAGAAGGCAGGCACTAGTGTAGTGGTAATTTTGGAAATGCAGGAGCTCTAAACCCACATACCGAAATGTTAAACTACGGCAGCAGCTGAGAGGAGGAGGTGGAGGATTTGAAACTGCCTAAGTCCCAACTGATGCAATGGAGACGTGGTAGGGAGCTGTAGGAAGCACTGGCACTGAAGTGACTCAGAATGAAAAAGGAGGGGGAAGGGACGGAAGGTGGGCGAGTGACGGAGAGAAAGGTGCTGTAAGGAGAGGCTGATTTTGCTGTCTGAATCCTGAATCTGGGTAGGAGTGGGAAGGCAACGGTGGCCTTTCCCTACAACTCCTGCAGTTGCCTTTGCCTGCCCTGGCTCCTTGAGAGGCAGCACCTCCTACCTGTGACTGACAAGGAGCTGCTATTCCTCCATGGCTTGTTATGTGACTATTTGTTTAGTCTTATCCTGCTGTTTCTCCCTTCTCCTTTCCTTCCCTAACTTGCCTTTGTTTCTAGCCCTATTTTCAGTCTGTTCTTTGTTGTCTGTTTCTCCCCTTGCCCATTTCCCTGCCCCTTCTCGAGCCCCCCCTTTGCTCTCAGGTTCTGTTTCCTATTGGCTCTTTGTAGGCTAAACTGTGCCAACTAAGTACTGCCCTGAGGAGGACAAGCAAGAGTCACCCATCCCATGAGAAGTTGGGAGAGGGCTTGTGCAGTCATAGTCCCTCCCCAGTTCATAAAAGAAGCATGCAGGCTATCCCGTCTTTGGGTGTCCCCTACAGCAGGCCTGGACCCCTCCATGAGCCAATGCAGAGGGTGGACATGGCCTTGCCTCCTTCACACCCCTTTGGACTGGTGTGTGCTGCCAGGAGCGCCGGAAGGGAGCAGTTCCTACAATTGTTCCTGGCCCTAGTGTGGGTGTGTCCACAGGGAGCAAAGGCTCCTTGTGCTATCCCTCTGGCACAACAGCCAAGGACAATCTGTTCCTCTGGGTTCACACTGTCTCCTCTCCAAAGCCCAGTACCTTCCTTTCATACTCCCACACACCAACCCACTGAGGCAATCCTCTGCCATCAAACACCCCAATTCCTGCTCACCTCAGTTAACAGTCATCTGTAGTGGCACTGTTGTCAGCACCCTAGGACACAAGTGCCTGAGCGTCGCTCTGGTCCCAGCCACACACATCAGACCCAAAGTTATCAGACAGGGAACGTCAGAGGGAATTTCTCAATCTGACACTGTCTGGTAGGGAGCAATCTCCCTCTCATTCTCTCAGCTCAAAATGAGGTGGGGAGAGGGATGCAGCAAAAGCAATACCAACCTGAGAGAAAGGTGATGCCACCCTGGGAGGAAGAAGGAAGTTGGGAGCAACCAATGTCCCCTAGCCAGGAGGAAGCAGAAAGAGAGCAATACCTCCCTGGCCCACTCACCTCAAAGGCAGAGAGCTGCCACCCTGACCAATTAGCCATGCACCATTGCAGTGTTAGGACCACAGTCTAACCGTTAGGCCCCAAATCTCTGTGAACACTATCTTTTGGGGGCATGCAGTGGGGCTTTCAGGATATCAGAAGCCTTCTCCCCATAGATATTGCTGATCACCTCTATCTGTCCTCCTATAGGCCCCCAAGGGACTATTCAAAAAGTGGATTTTGGCCAAAGAATACAAACCACTGCCAAAATATCAGTGAGGACTCCCCCAGGTTTTTCCAGCGGGACGTGATCACCCCAGTTCTCCTGATACATTCTCCAACACCCTACACCCAAAGCCCAGCTGCATTCGAATTTCATGCTGAAGTTGGGAGGGAGAAGGCTGGGGGTGGGAGGGAATGTGTAAAAGAGAGAACTGGCAGGGAGCAGCACTGACTGTGACCCAGCAATGCATTCCTGCCTCTAACTTCCATGACCCTGATAAACAACACACCAGACTTTGCTAACTGAGACAAACACACATTCTCCCTGCATTTCTCTGCATGTCTCTCACTCACATCATCACCAGATGTAACCCTCCCCTGACCACTGCACCGCGTCGCCAAGGACTTTCACACACAGGCTCCAGGAAAAGACACAATCGGCACCCCATGGAATCCAAAAAGTTATTACTCTTTGTGGTAGGCAAACCCTTACCTGTTACCCACAGCAGAACGATCCATCCTACCAAGAATCCATCCATCGTCCTTGTCTTTCCATGCAGGAAAGAAAGACAGACGGGGAAGGGGGGTAACTGGAACCACAAAAAAAAAAATAAATAAAGAGCCCTCCTGGTATGAATCAACTGGCACCTAAGTATTCCCTTCCCCGTTATCTGCGGGACTCAGCAGCCACCCAGTGTGTGAATCGGAGAGACTTCTGAATGGAAGCTACCACTGCGTTGGGGACGAAAGGAAATATACTTTCAGGTCTCAGGTTTCCACTCCCCCAGTGGCCTCCAGATCAATCTCAGATAAGATTGGAAACCTCTCTTTAGCGAGCTATATTTCCACAGACTGAACCCAAACCGAAGGAAAGCTCTTTTTTTCTCTTTTTGCTCCACTCCTCCTCCTTTTACCCCCCTGTACTGCAGGCTCCAGTGGTAACTGGAGTTTCTAAATCACATGGCTGTCCATTGAAGCTGTCCAGGAGCAAAACAGAGTTCATCACTGAGCAATCCAGTGTCTGGGGCAGAGAGCGAGACAGTGGGTGAGAGACAGAGAAGAGCAAGCTGAGGAGAGAGGCTGTGTGTGTGTGTGCGATAAACTAGATCTAAGGTGCAGAGAATGCATGCATGAAAATAGAACTGCGGTGCATAGAATGCATCTGTATATAACAGGAATCAAGGAGCACTGTGCCTGCCTACACACCATGGAGGGAACAGCATTGTGTATGTATGAACCAAGCTAGAACAGAGGAGAACGCAAACAGCATTGTATTTATGGCTAGAACTGAGGGGTGCACACACACAATGTTGTATGGTGTGTATGTGTGTAATTGAAATGTATTAACTTACAAACTTAAGTAGACGCTGAAATAAATAAAATTCAGTAACATGCCAGCTGCACATCATTAAGAAAGCTCTTGTTTTATTCATCTATCTTCCTGTACACAGAGACAGATGTAAGTTGGCTGCCACCAATTGAAGGTCGATTTTAAGGTAGACTCTGGTTTGATTTTTAAAAAAGGTCTGCAAACAATCAAGCACATTTAATGTCCATGTGCAATTGCTGCAATTCAGCAGCATGTTTAATGGGCCTACTGTGCACCCAACCAGCTGCTTATATGCTTAATTATTCATATTACATTCACAGTTGTGATAATTGTGCATACAAAATTAAATGTGCTGCATGTGCTACATGCACAACTTTGAAAATCTGCCCATTAAATTGCACACCTTATGTTATACCAAGCCACACAAAATACCAACCCTACACATATTTCTCCCCTTAATTAACAAAATGTATAAACTAGAAAATAAGTGATTACTGTACTAAAACCCTGTGAATTCTCACCCAAAACATAGTGTTGTGACTAACAACTATAATTTCAAGTATCAGAGGGGTAGCAGTGTTAGTCTGTATCCACAAAAACAACAAGGAGTCCAGTGGCATCTTAAAGGCTAACAGATTTGAAGAAGTGCATCTGAAGAAGTGGGTTTTTTATCCACGAAAAATTCTGCCCAAATAAATCTGTTAGTCTTTAAGGTGGCACCAAACTATAATTTCAGATGATCAGGACGTCTTCTAGCTCTCACTGCATGATATCTGGGTTGTGGAGTTCTAGGTTTTCATTACAGCATGATATAGTATAGAAAAAGACTTCTGAGTGAAATCATTACTGGTGTGGAAGCAGAAGATGAAAGAAGATCATTTACTAACATTGAAGATGAAAGTGGCTCTGAAATAGAAGAGTTGTAGCAAAAAAAACAAGTGCCTCATTCACACATTTAGTACCTAAGGCTCTTGAACTTTCTGTGACAGCTGAAGAGGGTGGTATAGTCAGTGGGACCATTTATATGTTTGAAGTTAAGCGTGGGCTTAAGTGCTTTGCTGGATCAGTGCTCAGCACCTTGCAGTTTACAGATTACTGTTTGCAGCCGAGTCAGCACAGTTTCAGTTTGCACTTTGCTGACATTTGGAAGTTTTTCTTCATAATCATAAGGGCTAGATTTTTTTTACTAAGACTTTGAATCTGTAGATGCTGATGAACCACATCAGAGAAGGGAGTGGCCTTCAACTTTGTCCTATTCTGGATCTTCAGATATAAAGTATTCTGATTTTCCTATGCCACATCAGGTCCAAAACTTGGGACAGTACTGGACTGTACACTGTACTATAAACATAGTGCATTGCAATGCCAGTAGTTAGGATTGCATTAGCATTTCCATTCTAAAGGGCATTTTCTAATTGCATATAAACTCCACCTATGTTTGCCTTTCAGACTGAAATGTTCTACCTTTGTTCATGGCAAGAAGGCCCTTTTTAAAAAAAATAGTTTGAACAAAAATAGTTCAGTCAGTTTTCAGTATGAAAAAAATACACATTTGCCATGATGAAATATGTTTTGTAACATTTATTGGAACAGCTCTACTGCCTCAGTTAAGGTGGTAGGAATGTGAAATTAGGCTGAGAGATAATCTCTAGGCAGCAGGTGTGTCTTTTGATGGTCCATTAGAAATCCATTTAGAGTTAGTTGAATGATAGGGATTTTAAAAATGTACTTTGCACGTGTATGCTTGTTTTTATCCTGTGATTAATTAATTACATGGTCTTATTATTATTTAGTTAATTATCGTAATAGTGCCTAGAATCCCCCATTAAGGATTGTGGCCCATTGTGCTAAGCACTGTACATGTACACGTAACAAAAAGTCTCTGCCCTAGAGTTTAAAATTCTATGTACTTTGAATAGAATTTCTCATTAAGTATACTATCTCTCAGAGTTCTGTTGCCTCTGTGCATGCACACAGAAGGAAATGGAGTGGAATTTTTCATTCAGGGCCACACCCCGTCTAGTGTAAATTAGTGGAGTTCCACTGAAGTAAATGGATCTAGGTTGACTGACATCAGCTTTTTTTCCAGCCACTTTCCATTCACTGTACTCCTGACAATCCTCTCAAAATCTGTGGTGAAATTCTGGCCCCATTGAATTAAATAGAAAAGCTCCCATTGACTTCATGAGACCAAGATTTCACCCCCGATCCATAGCCCCTTGGAACAAGGCTGTTGTTGACGTTCTCTCTGGTGATAAACACTGGGATCAGTACAAACTCTTATGTATCACTGGTGTTAGCCACTCCTGAATTTTTTTTCCTTCACCAGTATTTTCAAGTAAGCTTGGCATAAGTCAGTTTGGATAAACTTTTGACTCTCAACTAAGGAAGGAAAGAGATTTTCAATACAAGGAAGTGTTATTGTTTTGGATGCAACATTGGATTTATAGTCACTTTGAAATGTCCACATATTTGGATGGTGCAATCCTTTTTCACCAGACAGGAAATGCTAATTCATTATGCATGACAGATGACAATACCCCTCCTTTAGCTAATGTTCCAGATTTGCTTAGACCTTTGATCTGAATGTCTGTGGTATTATCTTCCCCTTGAAACTTTTAGGCTAGCTGTCTGGCTTAATAGTTAACTTTTCAGTGATGACTTTAATTTTGTCCAGTTTTTGAAAACAGAATAGGGTTGCCAACTTTCTAATCGCACAAAATCAAATACCCTTGCATTGCCCCTTGCCTTGCCCCTTCCATCCCCCCTCCCTCCATTGCTCGCTCTCCCCCACCCTCACTCACTTTCACTGGGCTGAGGCAGGGGGCTGGGGTGTGGGAGGTGCAGGTCCCAGGATGGGGCTGGAAATGAGGATTTCAGGGTACAGGAAGGGGCTCAGGGCTGGGGCAGGGGGTTGGGATGCAGGAGGGGTGGGGGGTGAGGACTCCAGGAGAGAGTTAGGGTGTGGGAGGGGGTTCTGACCTAGGGCAGGGGGTTGGGGTGTGGAAGGGGGCTCGGGGTGCAGACTCTGGCTGAGTGGTGCTTACTTCAGGTGGTTCTCGGAAGCTGCCAGCATGTCTGGCTCCTAGGCACAAGGGTGGCCAGGGGCCTCTGCGCACTGCCTGCACCTGCAGGTGCTGCCTCTCTCCCACCCCCGTAAATCTCCTTGGCTGCGGTTCCCGACCAGTAGCAGTTGTGGAGCTGGCGCTTGGGGTGAGGGCAGCATGCAGAGCCCCTGTGGCTGCCCTTGCACCTAGGAGCCAGACATGCCAGCTGCTTTTGGAGCTCTGTGGATCCAGGGCAGGGCCTTAGCCCCACTGACTGGACTTTTAGCAACCCAGGCATCAGTGCTGACTGGAGCCACCAGGGTCCCTTTTCAACTGGGCGTTCTGGTCGAAAACCATGGCAACTCTAAAACAGAAGCATGTTTCTACCACATTGCAGTTAGGCCTGTTTCACTTTTCATCATTGTATGAGTTTCTGAATAATTAGCAGGACCTTTTCAAGCCCAGCCCAGCACGTATGGTTTCTCAGTATTCATTACAAACAGTGGCAATTTAAGCCATAGAATTCTACCTTGCTTGCTCTAGTCCCCCATACTGACGACTAATTAATTCCCCTGTGCCTGTCCCCAACACAATTCTGATAAATTTAGGTGGAAGAATGCCACGCTATGATACACCATATCTGCTACAAAAATATACTGCAACTCTATCTGAAATGGCTATCCTTTCAGTAATGGAGTCACCCAAAGTCATGTGAACATTAATGACTATATACAAGCTCATTTATTTTCTGAGTCCCATGGTGTACTGGTGTACTAACCCTCATTAGCCATTTCCACCCCCACTCCACACACACACACACACACACACACACACACACACACACACACACACACACACACACACACACACACACACACACACACACACACACACACACACACACACACACACACACACACACACACGCCTTCCTCATTCTCCAATACCAGTCTTTCTAGCAGTCATTTCTTCTGGTTACAGACACATTCTACATAGCTCTTTTTAACACATGGCTGGCATCTGACATCTTTACATCAGCACTTCACTTCTGGTAACATTCCTGAAAACTTGACATTTTGGTTGGAAATTCCATAGTTTTCTTATGCCCTTTTGCACATCTGTTCAACCCTTCAGATTCTCCTTGCAGCAATTTCCATAGAAACTGATATTTCAACAGTCTTCTGGGATGTGAGGTCAAATTACACCAGTAGACAATGCTATATTTCTTCAGTATGTAGACTAGAGACTGGCATGTCATGAAATGTGTTATTTAATACACCATCAGAGTCACACTGTTCAGACAGCCATAAACTGTGAAACTTTCTCCCTTTTCTTGGTTTCTTCTATTAAATTGGAATCTCTCCTTGATTATTGGTAGCTTCACAGCAAAATGTTACTCAAGTACATGCACCATCTTTGTATACATTTTTGTTCCTGGGCTGTCTGGCTGCACCTGATGGCATAATAGTGTTATGTTTTTACTTCTCATCAAACTCAGGAGAGAGCGTACTGTGGATACACCAAATCTGTTTCCCAAGTATGCCATTTGCAGTAACAAAGCATTCAATATATTCAGTGGAAAACCTCTACATTCTCAGCACAATAGACCATAGATTTTATAATAAGGTGACCAGATAGCAAATGTGAAAAATCGGGACAGGGGGTGGGGGGTAATAGGAGCCTATATAAGAAAAAGACCCAAAAACCGGGACTGTCCCTATAAAATCGGGACATCTGGTCACCCTATTTTATAATATGATTTTTTTTTAATTCACTCTCTTTGGTGGGTAGTTCAAAATCACTCAGTTACCTTTCTGTATTAACTTCCCCATCCCGCCCTTCCTGTAGTTCTTTCTCAGATGCCTCAGTCATAGTGATTCTTTGCTGCTGTTCAGGTGGGAATTTAAGATTATCACCTAAAATAACATACTAGCTGCAGATCAGCAATACAGCTGTGAGTTGTTTTTCTCCACAGACATATGGACATAAGATGGCTGCTCCCAGTACAATATTTGTTGACATTATTTTTCATTGTACTCAAGCCACACAATATCAATGCAGGATATAAAAACTCTGGTGTATGTGTAATTGCAACAGAGGAGCAGAAAGAGTTTTATGAAAGTGTGTGGGTATAGTAAGAACTGCAGGCAGTGCAGATTCATATCTATGTATAGTTGAAATTAACAGGCAAAGAAGTGAATTGTTAAATGGTGTGAACTCCTGCAGTCAGCTATACAGGACAGTGGGGAAGATGTCTGATGATCAGACACCCTGACGATGATCCACTGCCTCCAATTTTTCTCCAGAAACACCCTTTTCCCTGAGCTGCTTGTGAATGTTATTTTCCAGTCACACCTCCATCCTAAGGAGTGTCATTTTTGGAGCCATCTTTATTAATTATCCACATCATATTATTTTTAATTTGTCCCTAGGAAGAAGGTTTGTCCATGAGTGGCTAGCACTCCCTGCCCTGAGATTTCTGACAGGCATCATCCTCTTAGAAACAAGGTTGTCAAGGCAAGGTTGCAGACAGAACAGTATGTACTCAGAGAGGAAGTGAAATGAACATGCAAAAATGCACTAGTTGCAACAACACTTTGTGTTGTTTAGATGTGCTTGTAATTATTAGAACTGGGAGCACTGGCTGTTGGGAGTCTGAAAGGACAGGAAACAGGAAGGAGGGGGGAGGAGTTGAGGAGGCTGAGTGAGAATTACAGAGGATGCCACTGTAAAAATAAAGTCCTGTTGAAGTTGTTAGTACCTTGTTTGATTGATACAACACACTTACAATAATATAGCAGAATCTTGTGAAAGACATAGCCTTGTTGGATGAAAAAATGTGCTCTGTGCACAGGTCTCTTTCCTTTACTCCTTCTCTAGCTATTTAGTGTTGATGTACCAGGGACTAAACCAGAATATAGGTAGTTTTCCACAGCAGTTAAAGGGTTAAAAAAGATACAAAATTAAGCCTGTTTTGATGTAATTTACATAATGATTTGAGGTGCTCAGGCACTGCTCATCACAAAAATACCTGGCTCCCTGATATAAAATAAAAACAAGCAATACATTAAAAAAGGCCCATACCAACATAGAATAGCCCCTAGTGCTCTAGCTGCCAAGTACAGATCCAGGCCTCGAGGAGGCTCTAAATTGTGCCATCTGCAATGGCCCCCAAAAGGAAATCAGCCACATATCACTGTGCAAGGACACACTGATCACACCCCCTATGCCAGTGGCTGCAGTAGGGCAAAGCACACTTAACCGGGACAAAGATCTGGCCCTACATGGTAGCCTCCACCTTCAGCCTCAAAATATAGCAAGATGCAATTATTCAATCTGAAGGTGATGAATGAATGGATCATTGTGATTAGACAGATCCTCAACTCAGATGAAGAGGCACAGCATCCTAGTGAGCTGGAAGTGGAAGAAAGCATTTATCTCTAGAGAGACAAGGTGGGTGAGGTAATGTCTTTTATTGTTGTTACATACATGGCTAGGATTAGCAATGAGTCCAATAGGACTCTGAGATTTCATTCCATTTTGGCAAATGGAGGGCACAAGCTTTTGACAGAGGAAGAAATTAGTAGCACAATGTGGGAGCAGCTCACTCTGCCCTCCAACGTGAGAGAAAACGATCAAAACAATATTGATTGCATTGTTTCTGTATTTTAATCAGAGTTAAAATGTGAATGGGGGGAGTATAAAGACTTTAAAGGGAAGAGTATGTGTGTTGTGTTGAGGGAGAAGGAGAAAACAAAATTCTTAAAGAGCTGTCATCTTTGGGTGAGAGCCCAGAGCCTCACTGTCTGAGTGCTCCCTATAGTCAGTTGGAATTCCACCTGTGTGTATGTGTTTGTGGTGGGTGGGCTTGCAGGGTCATGCATCTCACTTCCACCATATTAATATTATACACTGGGTACAGTACAATCCCTATGTTCTTGCTTGTGTGAGAGAAAGAAAAAGTGTGGGACAGAAAGAGACAAACAGAAATTCCATATTTGGTTCTTAATGAGGTTCTTCAAATATGCTTATATAATCAATCAGTGTCCCCTTGCAGCCAACTACAGGGGCACTGGAACAATTTTTATAGTGGGGGTGGCTGAGTGCCATTGAACCAAACTGTAACCCCCTCCCCTGCACTCAAGTTCCAGCACCTATGGCCAACTATAGCTAATACACAGTATTTATATGTATTTGCAGGTTGGCAACTGAGGTATTAGGCACCTTTCAGAATCTTGTCCGGAGAGGCTGTGTGACTGGCTTACGGTCTCACTGGAAGTCTGTGGCAGAGCTGTTTCCAGCTCCAGCAGCCTAGAACCTCCTGTGTACTCACTGATGTCCCGCCTCCTGTAGGTGACAGTCAAGTAGGCAGCATTCAGTTAAACTAGTAGTAAGCACAGGAGGCCTGTCAGGTTCTAATGGAGCCTGCAGTTGCCCTCATCCTCATTACTGCGCTGGGGCCTGCAGGCCGACTAGAAAAGCACTTGTGCTGGTACTCGGCCTAATGTCCTGTTGCCTCTTACAGGAGTTAACTCCCCACTGAGCAAACAGAGCTGTTGACTCCTCTCAGAGCTACTGTCTCAGGCAGCCACTGCTGCATCAGTGACACCTCGCTCACAGCTAGCTGAGCTCCCTTTGCAATGACACAGGGCTAGAGGCAGGCTGTTCACAGAGGGCAGCTCGGACTCTGGTACATAAGGCGCACACCTGCGTCGGTGGGGGTAGTCAGGGCCTGTTCCAGGTGTTTTGCCACCCCAAGGAGCCAAAAAAAAAAAAAAAAAAAAAAAAAGCCGCAATCGCGATCGGTGGCAATTCAGCAGAGGTTCTTCGCTCCAAGCGGGAGCGAGGGACCCTCCGCTGAATTGCCGCCGAATACCTGGACGTGCTGCCCCTCTCCACAGTGGCCGCCCCAAGCACCTGCTTGCTAAGCTGATGCCTGGAGCTGGCCCTGGGGGTAGTCTGGTCCCCCTGTGCCAACCAAGCCCCTTATCCCCCTTGCTGCATGTCCCTGCGCGCCCTCCCCACAGCGCCCCCGCCGGCACCAGCAGCCCCTGCTCGGCGTGCGAGCCAAGCAGAACTACCGCTCCCAGCATGCCCTGGCCGCATGGCTCGGAACCGCACACCGAGACTACAAGTCCCAGCGTGCCCCGGGGCGAGAAGGCGTGTCCCCTGCTGGCGCCGCACTCGACACTCTCTCTCGGAAGCCTGCGGGGCACGCACCCTGAGGTCCTCTCTCATCGGCCAATAGGAGATTGACGCACGTGCCGCCTCGTGGCTCCATCGGGCCCATGCGCGCGCGGGCTGTTCAGTGATATGATTGGTTCTCTCTGCGCGGAGGGGCGGGGCTGAGAGGGAGAGGATTCGGCGGGGGGGGGGGGGGCCGCTGGCGCGAAGGCGATAAAGCAGCGGCGTCCGGCCCGGGCGCGGAGGTTTCGTTGGTGCCCCTCCCCCCGCCCCGCCATGCCGAACCGCAAGGGCGCGCGCAACGCCTATTACTTCTTCGTGCGCGAGAAGCTGCCCGAGCTGCGGCGGCGCGGCCTGCCCGTGGCCCGCGTGCCCGACGCCATCCCGCTCTGCTCGCGGGACTGGGAGGTGAGCGGGGCCTGGCCAAGCCCGCGGGAGGGGCGCCCAGGGCTGGACCCCGCCACGCACTGTCATCTCGGGATGTGCAGCCCCTCCCTCCCGCCAACAAACCCCTTCCAACCCTGGGTGTGCACCTCCTCTCCCCCCTCCCGCCAACAAACCCCCTCCAACCCTGGGTGTGCACCTCCTTCCGCCCCCCCCCGCCAACGCACCCCTTCCAACCCTGGGTGTGCACCCCCCCCCGCCAACACACTCCCTCCAACCCTGGGCGTGCACCTCCTCTCCCCCCTCCCGCCAACAAACCCCCTCCAACCCTGGGCGTGCACCTCCTTCCGCCCCCGCCAACACCCCTTCCAACCCTGGGCGTGCACCTCCTTCCGCCCCCCCCCGCCAACACACCCCTTCCAACCCTGGGCGTGCACCTCCTTCCCCCCCCGCCAACACCCCTTCCAACCCTGGGTGTGCACCTCCTTCCGCCCCCCCCCGCCAACACCCCTTCCAACCCTGGGCGTGCACCTCCTTCCCCCCCGCCAACGCACCCCTTCCAACCCTGGGCGTGCACCTCCTTCCCCTCCCGCCAACACACCCCTTCCAACCCTGGGTGTGCACCTCCTTCCGCCCCCCCCCGCCAACACCCCTTCCAACCCTGGGCGTGCACCTCCTTCCCCCCCCGCCAACACACCCCTTCCAACCCTGGGCGTGCACCTCCTTCCCCCCCCGCCAACACACCCCTTCCAACCCTGGGCGTGCACCTCCTTCCGCCCCCGCCAACACCCCTTCCAACCCTGGGCGTGCACCTCCTTCCGCCCCCCCCCGCCAACACACCCCTTCCAACCCTGGGCGTGCACCTCCTTCCCCCCCCGCCAACACCCCTTCCAACCCTGGGTGTGCACCTCCTTCCGCCCCCCCCCGCCAACACCCCTTCCAACCCTGGGCGTGCACCTCCTTCCCCCCCCCGCCAACACACCCCTTCCAACCCTGGGCGTGCACCTCCTTCCCCCCCCGCCAACACCCCTTCCAACCCTGGGCGTGCACCTCCTTCCGCCCCCCCCCGCCAACACCCCTTCCAACCCTGGGCGTGCACCTCCTTCCGCCCCCCCCGCCAACACCCCTTCCAACCCTGGGCGTGCACCTCCTTCCCCTCCCGCCAACACACCCCTTCCAACCCTGGGTGTGCACCTCCTTCCGCCCCCCCCCGCCAACACCCCTTCCAACCCTGGGCGTGCACCTCCTTCCCCCCCCGCCAACACACCCCTTCCAACCCTGGGCGTGCACCTCCTTCCCCCCCCCGCCAACACCCCTTCCAACCCTGGGCGTGCACCTCCTTCCCCCCCCGCCAACACCCCTTCCAACCCTGGGCGTGCACCTCCTTCCGCCCCCCCCCGCCAACACACCCCTTCCAAACCTGGGCGTGCACCTCCTTCCCCCCCCGCCAACACCCCTTCCAACCCTGGGTGTGCACCTCCTTCCGCCCCCCCCCGCCAACACCCCTTCCAACCCTGGGCGTGCACCTCCTTCCCCCCCCCGCCAACACACCCCTTCCAACCCTGGGCGTGCACCTCCTTCCCCCCCCGCCAACACCCCTTCCAACCCTGGGCGTGCACCTCCTTCCGCCCCCCCCCGCCAACACCCCTTCCAACCCTGGGCGTGCACCTCCTTCCGCCCCCCCCCGCCAACACCCCTTCCAACCCTGGGCGTGCACCTCCTTCCGCCCCCCCCCGCCAACGCACCCCTTCCAACCCTGGGCGTGCACCTCCTTCCGCCCCCCCCCGCCAACACCCCTTCCAACCCTGGGCGTGCACCTCCTTCCCCCCCCGCCAACGCACCCCTTCCAACCCTGGGCGTGCACCTCCTTCCCCCCCCGCCAACGCACCCCTTCCAACCCTGGGCGTGCACCTCCTTCCCCCCCCCGCCAACACCCCTTCCAACCCTGGGTGTGCACCTCCTTCCCCCCCCGCCAACGCACCCCTTCCAACCCTGGGCGTGCACCTCCTTCCCCCCCCGCCAACACATCCCTCCAACCCTGGGCGTGCACCTCCTTCCCCCCCCGCCAACACATCCCTCCAACCCTAGGCGTGCACCTCCTTCCCCCCCCGCGAACACCCCTTCCAACCCTGGGCGTGCACCTCCTTCCCCCCCCCCCCGCCAACACACCCCTTCCAACCCTGGGCGTGCACCTCCTTCCCCCCCCGCCAACGCACCCCTTCCAACCCTGGGCGTGCACCTCCTTCCCCCCCCCGCCAACACACCCCTTCCAACCCTGGGCGTGCACCTCCTCTCCCCCCTCCCGCCAACAAACCCCCTCCAACCCTGGGCATGCACCCCCTTCCCCCCCCGCCAATGCACCCCTTCCAACCCTGGGTGTGCACCCCCCCCACCAACACACTCCCTCCAAAACTGGGCATGCACCCCCTTCCCCCCCACCAACACACTTCCTCCAACCCTGGGCATGCACCCCCTTCCCCCCCACCAACGCACCCCTTCCAACCCTGGGTGTGCCCCTCCTTCCCCCCCCCCCGCCAACACACCCCTTCCAACCCTGGGTGTGCACCTCCTTCCCCCCCCCCCCGCCAACGCACCCCTTCCAACCCTGGGTGTGCACCCCCCCCCCGCCAACGCACCCCTTCCAACCCTGGGTGTGCACCCCCCCCGCCAACACACTCCCTCCAACCCTGGGCGTGCACCTCCTTCCCCCCCCCGCCAACACACCCCTTCCAACCCTGGGCGTGCACCTCCTTCCCCCCCCGCCAACGCACCCCTTCCAACCCTGGGCGTGCACCTCCTTCCCCCCCCCCGCCAACACACCCCTTCCAACCCTGGGCGTGCACCTCCTTCCCCCCCCGCCAACGCACCCCTTCCAACCCTGGGTGTGCACCCCCCCGCGCCAACGCACCCCTTCCAACCCTGGGTGTGCACCCCCCCCCTGCCAACACACTCCCTCCAACCCTGGGCATGCACCTCCTCTCCCCCCTCCCACCAACAAACCCCCTCCAACCCTGGGCATGCACCCCCTTCCCCCCCCGCCAATGCACCCCTTCCAACCCTGGGCGTGCACCCCCCCCCCCACCAACACACTCCCTCCAAAACTGGGCATGCACCCCCTTCCCCCCCCGCCAATGCACCCCTTCCAATCCTGGGTGTGCACCTCCTTCCCCCCCCCCGCCAATGCACCCCTTCCAATCCTGGGTGTGCACCTCCTTCCCCCCCCCCCGCCAACACACCTCTTCCAACCCTGGGCGTGCACCTCCTTCCCCCCCCGCCAACACACCCCTTCCAAACCTGGGTGTGCACCCCTCCAGGCCAACACACTCCCTCCAACCCTGGGCGTGCACCTCCTTCCCTCCCCCACCAACGCACCCCTTCCAACCCTGGGTGTGCACCCCCCCCGCCAACACACCCCCTCCAACCCTGGGCGTGCACCTCCTCCCCCCCGCACCAACACACCCCCTCCAACCCTGGGCGTGCACCTCCTCCCCCCCCGCGCCAACGCACCCCTTCCAACCCTGGGTGTGCACCCCCCCGCGCCAACGCACCCCTTCCAACCCTGGGTGTGCACCCCCCCGCGCCAACGCACCCCTTCGAACCCTGGGTGTGCACCCCCCCCGCGCCAACGCACCCCTTCCAACCCTGGGTGTGCACCCCCCCCCGCGCCAACGCACCCCTTCCAACCCTGGGTGTGCACCCCCCCCGCGCCAACGCACCCCTTCCAACCCTGGGTGTGCACCCCCCCCGCGCCAACGCACCCCTTCCAACCCTGGGTGTGCACCCCCCCCGCGCCAACGCACCCCTTCCAACCCTGGGTGTGCACCCCCCCGCGCCAACGCACCCCTTCCAACCCTGGGTGTGCACCCCCCCGCGCCAACGCACCCCTTCCAACCCTGGGTGTGCACCCCCCCGCGCCAACGCACCCCTTCCAACCCTGGGTGTGCACCCCCTTCCCTCCCCCACCAACGCACCCCTTCCAACCCTGGGTGTGCACCCCCCCGCCAACACACCCCCTCCAACCCTGGGCGTGCACCTCCTCCCCGCCGCACCAACACACCCCCTCCAACCCTGGGAGTGCACCTCCTCCCCCCCCGCGCCAACGCACCCCTTCCGACCCTGGGTGTTCACCCCCCCCGCGCCAACGCACCCCTTCCGACCCTGGGTGTTCACCCCCCCCCGCGCCAACGCACCCCTTCCGACCCTGGGTGTTCACCCCCCCCACGCCAACGCACCCCTTCCGACCCTGGGTGTGCACCCCCCCCGCGCCAACGCACCCCTTCCGACCCTGGGTGTGCACCCCCCCGCGCCAACGCACCCCTTCCAACCCTGGGTGTGCACCCCCTTCCCTCCCCCACCAACGCACCCCTTCCAACCCTGGGTGTGCACCCCCCCGCCAACACACCCCCTCCAACCCTGGGCGTGCACCTCCTCCCCGCCGCACCAACACACCCCCTCCGACCCTGGGCGTGCACCTCCTCCCCCCTCGCACCAACGCACCCCTTCCGACCCTGGGCGTGCACCCCCCCGCGCCAACGCACCCCTTCCGACCCTGGGCGTGCACCCCCCCGCGCCAACGCACCCCGTCCGACCCTGGGCGTGCACCCCCCCGCGCCAACGCACCCCTTCCGACCCTGGGCGTGCACCCCCCCCGCGCCAACGCACCCCTTCCGACCCTGGGCGTGCACCCCCCCGCGCCAACGCACCCCTTCCGACCCTGGGCGTGCACCCCCCCGCGCCAACGCACCCCTTCCGACCCTGGGCGTGCACCCCCCCGCGCCAACGCACCCCTTCCGACCCTGGGCGTGCACCCCCCCCGCGCCAACGCACCCCTTCCGACCCTGGGCGTGCACCCCCTTCCCTCCCCCACCAACGCACCCCTTCCAACCCTGGGTGTGCACCCCCCTGCCAACACACCCCCTCCAACCCTGGGCGTGCACCTCCTCCCCGCCGCACCAACACACCCCCTCCAACCCTGGGCGTGCACCTCCTCCCCCCCCGCGCCAACGCACCCCTTCCGACCCTGGGTGTGCACCCCCCCCGCGCCAACGCACCCCTTCCGACCCTGGGTGTGCACCCCCCCCCCGCGCCAACGCACCCCTTCCGACCCTGGGTGTGCACCCCCCCCGCGCCAACGCACCCCTTCCGACCCTGGGTGTGCACCCCCCCCCGCGCCAACGCACCCCTTCCGACCCTGGGTGTGCACCCCCCCGCGCCAACGCACCCCTTCCAACCCTGGGTGTGCACCTCCTTCCCCCCCCGCCAACACATCCCTCCAACCCTGGGCGTGCACCTCCTTCCCCCCCCGCCAACACATCCCTCCAACCCTAGGCGTGCACCTCCTTCCCCCCCCGCCAACACCCCTTCCAACCCTGGGCGTGCACCTCCTTCCCCCCCCCCCGCCAACACACCCCTTCCAACCCTGGGCGTGCACCTCCTTCCCCCCCCGCCAACGCACCCCTTCCAACCCTGGGCGTGCACCTCCTTCCCCCCCCCGCCAACACACCCCTTCCAACCCTGGGCGTGCACCTCCTCTCCCCCCTCCCGCCAACAAACCCCCTCCAACCCTGGGCATGCACCCCCTTCCCCCCCCCGCCAATGCACCCCTTCCAACCCTGGGTGTGCACCCCCCCCACCAACACACTCCCTCCAAAACTGGGCATGCACCCCCTTCCCCCCCACCAACACACTTCCTCCAACCCTGGGCATGCACCCCCTTCCCCCCCACCAACGCACCCCTTCCAACCCTGGGTGTGCCCCTCCTTCCCCCCCCCCGCCAACACACCCCTTCCAACCCTGGGTGTGCACCTCCTTCCCCCCCCCCCGCCAACGCACCCCTTCCAACCCTGGGTGTGCACCCCCCCCCCGCCAACGCACCCCTTCCAACCCTGGGTGTGCACCCCCCCCGCCAACACACTCCCTCCAACCCTGGGCGTGCACCTCCTTCCCCCCCCCGCCAACACACCCCTTCCAACCCTGGGCGTGCACCTCCTTCCCCCCCCGCCAACGCACCCCTTCCAACCCTGGGCGTGCACCTCCTTCCCCCCCCCCCCGCCAACACACCCCTTCCAACCCTGGGCGTGCACCTCCTTCCCCCCCCGCCAACGCACCCCTTCCAACCCTGGGTGTGCACCCCCCCCGCGCCAACGCACCCCTTCCAACCCTGGGTGTGCACCCCCCCCCTGCCAACACACTCCCTCCAACCCTGGGCATGCACCTCCTCTCCCCCCTCCCACCAACAAACCCCCTCCAACCCTGGGCATGCACCCCCTTCCCCCCCCGCCAATGCACCCCTTCCAACCCTGGGCGTGCACCCCCCCCCACCAACACACTCCCTCCAAAACTGGGCATGCACCCCCTTCCCCCCCCGCCAATGCACCCCTTCCAATCCTGGGTGTGCACCTCCTTCCCCCCCCCCCGCCAATGCACCCCTTCCAATCCTGGGTGTGCACCTCCTTCCCCCCCCCCGCCAACACACCTCTTCCAACCCTGGGCGTGCACCTCCTTCCCCCCCCGCCAACACACCCCTTCCAAACCTGGGTGTGCACCCCTCCAGGCCAACACACTCCCTCCAACCCTGGGCGTGCACCTCCTTCCCTCCCCCACCAACGCACCCCTTCCAACCCTGGGTGTGCACCCCCCCCGCCAACACACCCCCTCCAACCCTGGGCGTGCACCTCCTCCCCGCCGCACCAACACACCCCCTCCAACCCTGGGCGTGCACCTCCTCCCCCCCGCGCCAACGCACCCCTTCCAACCCTGGGTGTGCACCCCCCCGCGCCAACGCACCCCTTCCAACCCTGGGTGTGCACCCCCCCGCGCCAACGCACCCCTTCCAACCCTGGGTGTGCACCCCCCCGCGCCAACGCACCCCTTCCAACCCTGGGTGTGCACCCCCCCCGCCAACACACCCCCTCCAACCCTGGGCGTGCACCTCCTCCCCCCCGCACCAACACACCCCCTCCAACCCTGGGCGTGCACCTCCTCCCCCCCGCGCCAACGCACCCCTTCCAACCCTGGGTGTGCACCCCCCCGCGCCAACGCACCCCTTCCAACCCTGGGTGTGCACCCCCCCGCGCCAACGCACCCCTTCCAACCCTGGGTGTGCACCCCCCCCCGCGCCAACGCACCCCTTCCAACCCTGGGTGTGCACCCCCCCGCGCCAACGCACCCCTTCCAACCCTGGGTGTGCACCCCCCCCCGCGCCAACGCACCCCTTCCAACCCTGGGTGTGCACCCCCCCCGCGCCAACGCACCCCTTCCAACCCTGGGTGTGCACCCCCCCGCGCCAACGCACCCCTTCCAACCCTGGGTGTGCACCCCCCCGCGCCAACGCACCCCTTCCAACCCTGGGTGTGCACCCCCCCGCGCCAACGCACCCCTTCCAACCCTGGGTGTGCACCCCCTTCCCTCCCCCACCAACGCACCCCTTCCAACCCTGGGTGTGCACCCCCCCGCCAACACACCCCCTCCAACCCTGGGCGTGCACCTCCTCCCCGCCGCACCAACACACCCCCTCCGACCCTGGGCGTGCACCTCCTCCCCCCTCGCACCAACGCACCCCTTCCGACCCTGGGCGTGCACCCCCCCCGCGCCAACGCACCCCTTCCGACCCTGGGCGTGCACCCCCCCGCGCCAACGCACCCCTTCCGACCCTGGGCGTGCACCCCCCCGCGCCAACGCACCCCTTCCGACCCTGGGCGTGCACCCCCCCGCGCCAACGCACCCCTTCCGACCCTGGGCGTGCACCCCCCCGCGCCAACGCACCCCTTCCGACCCTGGGGGTGCACCCCCCCGCGCCAACGCACCCCTTCCGACCCTGGGCGTGCACCCCCCCCGCGCCAACGCACCCCTTCCGACCCTGGGCGTGCACCCCCTTCCCTCCCCCACCAACGCACCCCTTCCAACCCTGGGTGTGCACCCCCCCGCCAACACACCCCCTCCAACCCTGGGCGTGCACCTCCTCCCCGCCGCACCAACACACCCCCTCCAACCCTGGGCGTGCACCTCCTCCCCCCCGCGCCAACGCACCCCTTCCGACCCTGGGTGTGCACCCCCCCCCGCGCCAACGCACCCCTTCCGACCCTGGGTGTGCACCCCCCCCCGCGCCAACGCACCCCTTCCGACCCTGGGTGTGCACCCCCCCCCGCGCCAACGCACCCCTTCCGACCCTGGGTGTGCACCCCCCCCCGCGCCAACGCACCCCTTCCGACCCTGGGTGTGCACCCCCCCGCGCCAACGCACCCCTTCCGACCCTGGGTGTGCACCCCCCCGCGCCAACGCACCCCTTCCAACCCTGGGTGTGCACCCCCTTCCCTCCCCCACCAACGCACCCCTTCCAACCCTGGGTGTGCACCCCCCCGCCAACACACCCCCTCCAACCCTGGGCGTGCACCTCCTCCCCGCCGCACCAACACACCCCCTCCAACCCTGGGCGTGCACCTCCTCCCCCCCCGCGCCAACGCACCCCTTCCGACCCTGGGTGTGCACCCCCCCGCGCCAACGCACCCCTTCCGACCCTGGGTGTGCACCCCCCCCCGCGCCAACGCACCCCTTCCGACCCTGGGTGTTCACCCCCCCCGCGCCAACGCACCCCTTCCGACCCTGGGTGTGCACCCCCCCGCGCCAACGCACCCCTTCCAATCCTGGGTGTGCACCCCCTTCCCTCCCCCACCAACGCACCCCTTCCAACCCTGGGTGTGCACCCCCCCGCCAACACACCCCCTCCAACCCTGGGCGTGCACCTCCTCCCCGCCGCACCAACGCACCCCTTCCGACCCTGGGCGTGCACCCCCCCGCGCCAACGCACCCCTTCCGACCCTGGGCGTGCACCCCCCCGCGCCAACGCACCCCTTCCGACCCTGGGCGTGCACCCCCCCGCGCCAACGCACCCCTTCCGACCCTGGGCGTGCACCCCCCCGCGCCAACGCACCCCTTCCGACCCTGGGCGTGCACCCCCCCGCGCCAACGCACCCCTTCCGACCCTGGGCGTGCACCCCCCCGCGCCAACGCACCCCTTCCGACCCTGGGCGTGCACCCCCCCGCGCCAACGCACCCCTTCCGACCCTGGGCGTGCACCCCCCCGCGCCAACGCACCCCTTCCGACCCTGGGCGTGCACCCCCCCGCGCCAACGCACCCCTTCCGACCCTGGGCGTGCACCCCCCCGCGCCAACGCACCCCTTCCGACCCTGGGCGTGCACCCCCCCGCGCCAACGCACCTTTCGACCCTGGGCGTGCACCCCCCCCGCGCCAACGCACCCCTTCCGACCCTGGGCGTGCACCCCCCCCGCGCCAACGCACCCCTTCCGACCCTGGGCGTGCACCCCCCCCGCGCCAACGCACCCCTTCCGACCCTGGGCGTGCACCCCCCCCCGCGCCAACGCACCCCTTCCGACCCTGGGCGTGCACCCCCCCCCGCGCCAACGCACCCCTTCCGACCCTGGGTTTCCCCCCCCCCGCGCCAACGCACCCCTTCCGACCCTGGGCGTGCACCCCCCCGCGCCAACGCACCCCTTCCGACCCTGGGCGTGCACCCCCCCCGCGCCAACGCACCCCTTCCGACCCTGGGCGTGCACCCCCCCGCGCCAACGCACCCCTTCCGACCCTGGGCGTGCACCCCCCCGCCAACGCACACCTTCCAACCCTGGGCGTGCACCTCCTTCCCCCCCCGCCAACGCACCCCTTCCAACCCTGGGCGTGCACCTCCTCCCCGCCGCACCAACACACCCCCTCCAACCCTGGGCGTGCACCTCCTCCCCCCCCGCGCCAACGCACCCCTTCCGACCCTGGGTGTGCACCCCCCCCGCGCCAACGCACCCCTTCCGACCCTGAGTGTTCACCCCCCCCGCGCCAACGCACCCCTTCCGACCCTGGGTGTGCACCCCCCCCGCGCCAACGCACCCCTTCCGACCCTGGGTGTGCACCCCCCCCGCGCCAACGCACCCCTTCCGACCCTGGGTGTGCACCCCCCCCGCGCCAACGCACCCCTTCCGACCCTGAGTGTTCACCCCCCCCGCGCCAACGCACCCCTTCCGACCCTGGGTGTGCACCCCCCCCGCGCCAACGCACCCCTTCCGACCCTGGGTGTGCACCCCCCCCGCGCCAACGCACCCCTTCCGACCCTGGGTGTGCACCCCCCCCGCGCCAACGCACCCCTTCCGACCCTGGGTGTGCACCCCCTTCCCTCCCCCACCAACGCACCCCTTCCAACACTGGGTGTGCACCCCCCCGCCAACACACCCCCTCCAACCCTGGGCGTGCACCTCCTCCCCGCCGCACCAACACACCCCCTCCGACCCTGGGCGTGCACCTCCTCCCCCCTCGCACCAACGCACCCCTTCCGACCCTGGGCGTGCACCCCCCCGCGCCAACGCACCCCTTCCGACCCTGGGCGTGCACCCCCCCGCGCCAACGCACCCCTTCCGACCCTGGGCGTGCACCCCCCCGCGCCAACGCACCCCTTCCGACCCTGGGCGTGCACCCCCCCGCGCCAACGCACCCCTTCCGACCCTGGGCGTGCACCCCCCCGCGCCAACGCACCCCTTCCGACCCTGGGCGTGCACCCCCCCGCCAACACACCCCCTCCAACCCTGGGCGTGCACCTCCTCCCCGCCGCACCAACACACCCCCTCCAACCCTGGGCGTGCACCTCCTCCCCCCCCGCGCCAACGCACCCCTTCCGACCCTGGGCGTGCACCCCCCCCGCGCCAACGCACTCCTTCCGACCCTGGGCGTGCACCCCCCCCGCGCCAACGCACCCCTTCCGACCCTGGGCGTGCACCCCCCCCGCGCCAACGCACCCCTTCCGACCCTGGGCGTGCACCCCCCCGCGCCAACGCACCCCTTCCGACCCTGGGCGTGCACCCCCCCCCGCGCCAACGCACCCCTTCCGACCCTGGGTGTGCACCCCCCCGCGCCAACGCACCCCTTCCAACCCTGGGTGTGCACCCCCTTCCCTCCCCCACCAACGCACCCCTTCCAACCCTGGGTGTGCACCCCCCCGCCAACACACCCCCTCCAACCCTGGGCGTGCACCTCCTCCCCGCCGCACCAACACACCCCCTCCAACCCTGGGCGTGCACCTCCTCCCCCCCCGCGCCAACGCACCCCTTCCGACCCTGGGCGTGCACCCCCCCCGCGCCAACGCACCCCTTCCGACCCTGGGTGTGCACCCCCCCCGCGCCAACGCACCCCTTCCGACCCTGGGTGTGCACCCCCCCCGCGCCAACGCACCCCTTCCGACCCTGGGTGTGCACCCCCCCCGCGCCAACGCACCCCTTCCAACCCTGGGTGTGCACCCCCTTCCCTCCCCCACCAACGCACCCCTTCCAACCCTGGGTGTGCACCCCCCCGCCAACACACCCCCTCCAACCCTGGGCGTGCACCTCCTCCCCGCCGCACCAACACACCCCCTCCGACCCTGGGCGTGCACCTCCTCCCCGCCGCACCAACACACCCCCTCCGACCCTGGGCGTGCACCTCCTCCCCCCTACGCACCCCTTCCGACCCTGGGTGTGCACCCCCCCGCGCCAACGCACCCCTTCCGACCCTGGGTGTGCACCCCCCCACGCCAACGCACCCCTTCCGACCCTGGGTGTGCACCCCCCCCGCGCCAACGCACCCCTTCCGACCCTGGGTGTGCACCCCCCCCGCGCCAACGCACCCCTTCCGACCCTGGGTGTGCACCCCCCCGCGCCAACGCACCCCTTCCGACCCTGGGTGTGCACCCCCTTCCCTCCCCCACCAACGCACCCCTTCCAACCCTGGGTGTGCACCCCCCCGCCAACACACCCCCTCCAACCCTGGGCGTGCACCTCCTCCCCGCCGCACCAACACACCCCCTCCGACCCTGGGCGTGCACCTCCTCCCCGCCGCACCAACACACCCCCTCCGACCCTGGGCGTGCACCTCCTCCCCCCTACGCACCCCTTCCGACCCTGGGCGTGCACCCCCCCGCGCCAACGCACCCCTTCCGACCCTGGGCGTGCACCCCCCCGCGCCAACGCACCCCTTCCGACCCTGGGCGTGCACCCCCCCGCGCCAACGCACCCCTTCCGACCCTGGGCGTGCACCCCCCCGCGCCAACGCACCCCTTCCGACCCTGGGCGTGCACCCCCCCGCGCCAACGCACCCCTTCCGACCCTGGGCGTGCACCCCCCCGCGCCAACGCACCCCTTCCGACCCTGGGCGTGCACCCCCCCCGCGCCAACGCACCCCTTCCGACCCTGGGCGTGCACCCCCTTCCCTCCCCCACCAACGCACCCCCTCCAACCCTGGGTGTGCACCCCCCCGCCAACACACCCCCTCCAACCCTGGGCGTGCACCTCCTCCCCGCCGCACCAACACACCCCCTCCAACCCTGGGCGTGCACCTCCTCCCCCCCCGCGCCAACGCACCCCTTCCGACCCTGGGTGTGCACCCCCCCCGCGCCAACGCACCCCTTCCGACCCTGGGTGTGCACCCCCCCCGCGCCAACGCACCCCTTCCGACCCTGGGTGTTCACCCCCCCCGCGCCAACGCACCCCTTCCGACCCTGGGTGTGCACCCCCCCCGCGCCAACGCACCCCTTCCGACCCTGGGTGTGCACCCCCTTCCCTCCCCCACCAACGCACCCCTTCCAACCCTGGGTGTGCACCCCCCCGCCAACACACCCCCTCCAACCCTGGGCGTGCACCTCCTCCCCGCCGCACCAACACACCCCCTCCGACCCTGGGCGTGCACCTCCTCCCCGCCGCACCAACACAGCCCCTCCGACCCTGGGCGTGCACCTCCTCCCCCCTACGCACCCCTTCCGACCCTGGGTGTGCACCCCCCCGCGCCAACGCACCCCTTCCGACCCTGGGTGTGCACCCCCCCCCGCGCCAACGCACCCCTTCCGACCCTGGGTGTGCACCCCCCCCGCGCCAACGCACCCCTTCCGACCCTGGGTGTTCACCCCCCCCGCGCCAACGCACCCCTTCCGACCCTGGGTGTGCACCCCCCCGCGCCAACGCACCCCTTCCGACCCTGGGTGTGCACCCCCCCGCGCCAACGCACCCCTTCCGACCCTGGGTGTGCACCCCCTTCCCTCCCCCACCAACGCACCCCTTCCAACCCTGGGTGTGCACCCCCCCGCCAACACACCCCCTCCAACCCTGGGCGTGCACCTCCTCCCCGCCGCACCAACACACCCCCTCCGACCCTGGGCGTGCACCTCCTCCCCGCCGCACCAACACACCCCTTCCGACCCTGGGCGTGCACCCCCCCGCGCCAACGCACCCCTTCCGAGCCTGGGCGTGCACCCCCCCGCGCCAACGCACCCCTTCCGAGCCTGGGCGTGCACCCCCCCGCGCCAACGCACCCCTTCCGAGCCTGGGCGTGCACCCCCCCGCGCCAACGCACCCCTTCCGACCCTGGGCGTGCACCCCCCCGCGCCAACGCCCCCCTTCCGACCCTGGGCGTGCACCCGCCCGCGCCAACGCACCCCTTCCGACCCTGGGCGTGCACCCGCCCGCGCCAACGCACCCCTTCCGACCCTGGGCGTGCACCCCCCCGCGCCAACGCACCCCTTCCGACCCTGGGCGTGCACCCCCCCCCGCGCCAACGCACCCCTTCCGACCCTGGGCGTGCACCCCCTTCCCTCCCCCACCAACGCACCCCCTCCAACCCTGGGTGTGCACCCCCCCGCCAACACACCCCCTCCAACCCTGGGCGTGCACCTCCTCCCCGCCGCACCAACACACCCCCTCCAACCCTGGGCGTGCACCTCCTCCCCCCCCGCGCCAACGCACCCCTTCCGACCCTGGGCGTGCACCCCCCCCGCGCCAACGCACCCCTTCCGACCCTGGGCGTGCACCCCCCCGCGCCAACTCACCCCTTCCGACCCTGGGCGTGCACCCCCCCGCGCCAACGCACCCCTTCCGACCCTGGGCGTGCACCCCCCCGCGCCAACGCACCCCTTCCGACCCTGGGCGTGCACCCCCCCGCGCCAACGCACCCCTTCCGACCCTGGGCGTGCACCCCCCCGCGCCAACGCACCCCTTCCGACCCTGGGCGTGCACCCCCCCGCGCCAACGCACCCCTTCCGACCCTGGGCGTGCACCCCCCCCGCGCCAACGCACCCCTTCCGACCTTGGGCGTGCACCCCCTTCCCTCCCCCACCAACGCACCCCTTCCAACCCTGGGTGTGCACCCCCCCGCCAACACACCCCCTCCAACCCTGGGCGTGCACCTCCTCCCCGCCGCACCAACACACCCCCTCCAACCCTGGGCGTGCACCTCCTCCCCCCCCGCGCCAACGCACCCCTTCCGACCCTGGGTGTGCACCCCCCCCGCGCCAACGCACCCCTTCCGACCCTGGGTGTGCACCCCCCCCGCGCCAACGCACCCCTTCCGACCCTGGGTGTGCACCCCCCCCCGCGCCAACGCACCCCTTCCGACCCTGGGTGTGCACCCCCCCCGCGCCAACGCACCCCTTCCGACCCTGGGTGTGCACCCCCCCCGCGCCAACGCACCCCTTCCGACCCTGGGTGTGCACCCCCCCCGCGCCAACGCACCCTTCCGACCCTGGGTGTGCACCCCCCCGCGCCAACGCACCCCTTCCGACCCTGGGTGTGCACCCCCTTCCCTCCCCCACCAACGCACCCCTTCCAACCCTGGGTGTGCACCCCCCCGCCAACACACCCCCTCCGACCCTGGGCGTGCACCTCCTCCCCCCTCGCACCAACACACCCCCTCCGACCCTGGGCGTGCACCTCCTCCCCCCTCGCACCAACGCACCGCTTCCGACCCTGGGCGTGCACCCCCCCGCGCCAACGCACCCCTTCCGACCCTGGGCGTGCACCCCCCCGCGCCAACGCACCCCTTCCGACCCTGGGCGTGCACCCCCCCGCGCCAACGCACCCCTTCCGACCCTGGGCGTGCACCCCCCCGCGCCAACGCACCCCTTCCGACCCTGGGCGTGCACCCCCCCCGCGCCAACGCACCCCTTCCGACCCTGGGCGTGCACCCCCCCCCGCGCCAACGCACCCCTTCCGACCCTGGGTGTGCACCCCCTTCCCTCCCCCACCAACGCACCCCTTCCAACCCTGGGTGTGCACCCCCCCGCCAACACACCCCCTCCAACCCTGGGCGTGCACCTCCTCCCCGCCGCACCAACACACCCCCTCCAACCCTCGGCGTGCACCTCCTCCCCCCCCGCGCCAACGCACCCCTTCCGACCCTGGGTGTGCACCCCCCCGCGCCAACGCACCCCTTCCAAGCCTGGGTGTGCACCCCCCCGCCAACACACCCCCTCCAACCCTGGGCGTGCACCTCCTCCCCGCCGCACCAACACACCCCCTCCAACCCTGGGCGTGCACCTCCTCCCCCCTCGCACCAACGCACCCCTTCCGACCCTGGGCGTGCACCCCCCCGCGCCAACGCACCCCTTCCGACCCTGGACGTGCACCCCCCCCGCGCCAACGCACCCCTTCCGACCCTGGGTGTGCACCCCCTTCCCTCCCCCACCAACGCACCCCTTCCAACCCTGGGTGTGCACCCCCCCGCCAACACACCCCCTCCAACCCTGGGCGTGCACCTCTTCCCCGCCGCACCAACACACCCCCTCCGACCCTGGGCGTGCACCTCCTCCCCCCCCCGCGCCAACGCACCCCCTCCGACCCTGGGCGTGCACCCCCCCCGCGCCAACGCACCCCTTCCGACCCTGGGCGTGCACCCCCCCCGCGCCAACGCACCCCTTCCGACCCTGGGCGTGCACCCCCCCCGCGCCAACGCACCCCTTCCGACCCTGGGCGTGCACCCCCCCCGCGCCAACGCACCCCTTCCGACCCTGGGCGTGCACCCCCCCGCGCCAACGCACCCCTTCCGACCCTGGGCGTGCACCCCCCCGCGCCAACGCACCCCTTCCGACCCTGGGCGTGCACCCCCCCCGCGCCAACGCACCCCTTCCGACCCTGGGCGTGCACCCCCCCCGCGCCAACGCACCCCTTCCGACCCTGGGTGTGCACCCCCCCCGCGCCAACGCACCCCTTCCGACCCTGGGTGTGCACCCCCTTCCCTCCCCCACCAACGCACCCCTTCCAACCCTGGGTGTGCACCCCCCCGCCAACACACCCCCTCCAACCCTGGGCGTGCACCTCTTCCCCGCCGCACCAACACACCCCCTCCGACCCTGGGCGTGCACCTCCTCCCCCCCCGCGCCAACGCACCCCTTCCGACCCTGGGCGTGCACCCCCCCCGCGCCAACGCACCCCTTCCGACCCTGGGCGAGCACCCCCCCGCGCCAACGCACCCCTTCCGACCCTGGGCGTGCACCCCCCCGCGCCAACGCACCCCTTCCGACCCTGGGCGTGCACCCCCCCGCGCCAACGCACCCCTTCCGACCCTGGGCGTGCACCCCCCCGCGCCAACGCACCCCTTCCGACCCTGGGCGTGCACCCCCCCCGCGCCAACGCACCCCTTCCGACCCTGGGCGTGCACCCCCCCGCCAACACACCCCCTCCAACCCTGGGCGTGCACCTCCTCCCCGCCGCACCAACACACCCCCTCCAACCCTGGGCGTGCACCTCCTCCCCCCCCGCGCCAACGCACCCCTTCCGACCCTGGGCGTGCACCCCCCCGCGCCAACGCACCCCTTCCGACCCTGGGCGTGCACCCCCCCGCGCCAACGCACCCCTTCCGACCCTGGGCGTGCACCCCCCCGCGCCAACGCACCCCTTCCGACCCTGGGCGTGCACCCCCCCGCGCCAACGCACCCCTTCCGACCCTGGGCGTGCACCCCCCCGCGCCAACGCACCCCTTCCGACCCTGGGCGTGCACCCCCCCCCGCGCCAACGCACCCCTTCCGACCTTGGGTGTGCACCCCCTTCCCTCCCCCACCAACGCACCCCTTCCAACCCTGGGTGTGCACTCCCCCGCCAACACACCCCCTCCAACCCTGGGCGTGCACCTCCTCCCCGCCGCACCAACACACCCCCTCCAACCCTGGGCGTGCACCTCCTCCCCCCCCGCGCCAACGCACCCCTTCCGACCCTGGGTGTGCACCCCCCCCGCGCCAACGCACCCCTTCCGACCCTGGGTGTGCACCCCCCCCGCGCCAACGCACCCCTTCCGACCCTGGGTGTGCACCCCCCCCGCGCCAACGCACCCCTTCCGACCCTGGGTGTGCACCCCCCCCCGCGCCAACGCACCCCTTCCGACCCTGGGTGTGCACCCCCCCCGCGCCAACGCACCCCTTCCGACCCTGGGTGTGCACCCCCCCGCGCCAACGCACCCCTTCCGACCCTGGGTGTGCACCCCCTTCCCTCCCCCACCAACGCACCCCTTCCAACCCTGGGTGTGCACCCCCCCGCCAACACACCCCCTCCGACCCTGGGCGTGCACCTCCTCCCCCCTCGCACCAACACACCCCCTCCGACCCTGGGCGTGCACCTCCTCCCCCCTCGCACCAACGCACCCCTTCCGACCCTGGGCGTGCACCCCCCCGCGCCAACGCACCCCTTCCGACCCTGGGCGTGCACCCCCCCGCGCCAACGCACCCCTTCCGACCCTGGGCGTGCACCCCCCCGCGCCAACGCACCCCTTCCGACCCTGGGCGTGCACCCCCCCGCGCCAACGCACCCCTTCCGACCCTGGGCGTGCACCCCCCCCGCGCCAACGCACCCCTTCCGACCCTGGGTGTGCACCCCCTTCCCTCCCCCACCAACGCACCCCTTCCGACCCTGGGTGTGCACCCCCCCGCCAACACACCCCCTCCAACCCTGGGCGAGCACCTCCTCCCCGCCGCACCAACACACCCCCTCCAACCCTGGGCGTGCACCTCCTCCCCCCCCGCGCCAACGCACCCCTTCCGACCCTGGGTGTGCACCCCCCCGCGCCAACGCACCCCTTCCAACCCTGGGTGTGCACCCCCCCGCCAACACACCCCCTCCAACCCTGGGCGTGCACCTCCTCCCCGCCGCACCAACACACCCCCTCCAACCCTGGGCGTGCACCTCCTCCCCCCCCGCGCCAATGCACCCCTTCCGACCCTGGGTGTGCACCCCCCCCGCGCCAACGCACCCCTTCCGACCCTGGGTGTGCACCCCCCCCGCGCCAACGCACCCCTTCCGACCCTGGGTGTGCACCCCCCCCGCGCCAACGCACCCCTTCCGACCCTGGGTGTGCACCCCCCCCGCGCCAACGCACCCCTTCCGACCCTGGGTGTGCACCCCCCCCCGCGCCAACGCACCCCTTCCGACCCTGGGTGTGCACCCCCCCGCGCCAACGCACCCCTTCCGACCCTGGGTGTGCACCCCCTTCCCTCCCCCACCAACGCACCCCTTCCAACCCTGGGTGTGCACCCCCCCGCCAACACACCCCCTCCAACCCTGGGCGTGCACCTCCTCCCCGCCGCACCAACACACCCCCTCTGACCCTGGGCGTGCACCTCCTCCCCCCTCGCACCAACGCACCCCTTCCGACCCTGGGCGTGCACCCCCCCGCGCCAACGCACCCCTTCCGACCCTGGGCGTGCACCCCCCCCGCGCCAACGCACCCCTTCCGACCCTGGGCGTGCACCCCCCGCGCCAACGCACCCCTTCCGACCCTGGGCGTGCACCCCCCCGCGCCAACGCACCCCTTCCGACCCTGGGCGTGCACCCCCCCGCGCCAACGCACCCCTTCCGACCCTGGGCGTGCACCCCCCCGCGCCAACGCACCCCTTCCGACCCTGGGTGTGCACCCCCTTCCCTCCCCCACCAACGCACCCCTTCCAACCCTGGGTGTGCACCCCCCCGCCAACACACCCCCTCCAACCCTGGGCGTGCACCTCTTCCCCGCCGCACCAACACACCCCCTCCGACCCTGGGCGTGCACCTCCTCCCCCCCCGCGCCAACGCACCCCTTCCGACCCTGGGCGTGCACCCCCCCGCGCCAACGCACCCCTTCCGACCCTGGGCGTGCACCCCCCCGCGCCAACGCACCCCTTCCGACCCTGGGCGTGCACCCCCCCGCGCCAACGCACCCCTTCCGACCCTGGGCGTGCACCCCCCCCGCGCCAACGCACCCCTTCCGACCCTGGGTGTGCACCCCCTTCCCTCCCCCACCAACGCACCCCTTCCAACCCTGGGTGTGCACCCCCCCGCCAACACACCCCCTCCAACCCTGGGCGTGCACCTCCTCCCCGCCGCACCAACACACCCCCTCCAACCCTGGGCGTGCACCTCCTCCCCCCCGCGCCAACGCACCCCTTCCGACCCTGGGTGTTCACCCCCCCCGCGCCAACGCACCCCTTCCGACCCTGGGTGTGCACCCCCCCCGCGCCAACGCACCCCTTCCGACCCTGGGTGTGCACCCCCCCCGCGCCAACGCACCCCTTCCGACCCTGGGTGTTCACCCCCCCCGCGCCAACGCACCCCTTCCGACCCTGGGTGTGCACCCCCCCCGCGCCAACGCACCCCTTCCGACCCTGGGTGTGCACCCCCCCGCGCCAACGCACCCCTTCCAACCCTGGGTGTGCACCCCCCCGCCAACACACCCCCTCCAACCCTGGGCGTGCACCTCCTCCCCGCCGCACCAACACACCCCCTCCGACCCTGGGCGTGCACCTCCTCCCCCCCCCGCGCCAACGCACCCCTTCCGACCCTGGGCGTGCACCCCCCGCGCCAACGCACCCCTTCCGACCCTGGGCGTGCACCCCCCCGCGCCAACGCACCCCTTCCGACCCTGGGCGTGCACCCCCCCGCGCCAACGCACCCCTTCCGACCCTGGGCGTGCACCCCCCCGCGCCAACGCACCCCTTCCGACCCTGGGCGTGCACCCCCCCCCGCGCCAACGCACCCCTTCCGACCCTGGGCGTGCACCCCCCCCCCGCGCCAACGCACCCCTTCCGACCCTGGGCGTGCACCCCCCCCCCGCGCCAACGCACCCCTTCCGACCCTGGGCGTGCACCCCCCCCCGCGCCAACGCACCCCTTCCGACCCTGGGCGTGCACCCCCCCCCGCGCCAACCCACCCCTTCCGACCCTGGGCGTGCACCCCCCCCCGCGCCAACGCACCCCTTCCGACCCTGGGCGTGCACCCCCCCCCGCGCCAACGCACCCCTTCCGACCCTGGGCGTGCACCCCCCCCGCGCCAACGCAGCCCTTCCGACCCTGGGCGTGCACCCCCCCCCCGCGCCAACGCAGCCCTTCCGACCCTGGGCGTGCACCCCCCCCCCGCGCCAACGCAGCCCTTCCGACCCTGGGCGTGCACCCCCCCCCGCGCCAACGCAGCCCTTCCGACCCTGGGCGTGCACCCCCCCCCCGCGCCAACGCACCCCTTCCGACCCTGGGCGTGCACCCCCCCCCCGCGCCAACGCACCCCTTCCGACCCTGGGCGTGCACCCCCCCCCCGCGCCAACGCACCCCTTCCGACCCTGGGCGTGCACCCCCCCCCGCGCCAACGCACCCCTTCCGACCCTGGGCGTGCACCCCCCCCCGCGCCAACGCACCCCTTCCGACCCTGGGCGTGCACCCCCCCCCCGCGCCAACGCACCCCTTCCGACCCTGGGCGTGCACCCCCCCCGCGCCAACGCACCCCTTCCGACCCTGGGCGTGCACCCCCCCCCGCGCCAACGCACCCCCTCCGACCCTGGGCGTGCACCCCCCCCGCGCCAACGCACCCCCTCCGACCCTGAGCGTGCACCCCCCCGCGCCAACGCACCCCCTCCGACCCTGGGCGTGCACCCCTTTCCCTCTCCTGCCTACGCACCCCCTCCGACCCTGGCGTGCAACCCCCCCCCCCGCCAACGCACCCTCTCCGACCCTGGCGTGCAACCCCCCCCCCCCGCCAACACACCCTCCAACCCCAGGCATGCATCTCGCCCCCCTTCAACCCTGGGCATGCATCTCCTCGCCCCCAACAAACAACCTCTATCCCTGGTACCTGCCCCTAATCCTGAGTGTGCATCCCCCCCAGCCCTGGGTATGCATCCCAGCCCAATACATTCTTCATACACACATGTACCCTCAATTCCAGGCATGCATCCCCTCTGCACACCCTCCTCCAATCTTGGGCATGCATCCCCCCCATACACACCCCAGCCCTGGGTGTGCATCCCCACACGCACACATCCCCCCAGCTGTGAAAGTGCATCACCCCCATACACACACCCAACCCCGGGGCGTGCATTCCCCCCATATACACATACCCAACCTTGGGTGTGGATCCCCAACTATGGATGTGCATATTTCTCCCACGCACACATCTTCCAACTCTTGGCATGCATCCCCCCCCAACACACATTCTGCCCTGGATGTGTATTCCCCTATTACCTTCTCCCTACACCTACCCCTGGGCGTGCACCCCATCTACAAGTCCCCCCCCCATGTAAACACCCACCCTATCACTTTCCATTCTGCACAGAGATCCTCTCTGGAGTGAAGTATCGTCCTCTTTAGATAGAGAAAGGCAGTAGGAAATGCTTTTTCTCTTCTCTGTTTATGGTGTTTGCATGTTTCCTGAGTTAACTCAGTTTTAAAGGGATTCTCTTGTGGGGAATGGGTAACTGGTTTGAACTGTCCAATGTAGATGTGACACTGTTAAGATGTAAATAGTAGACAGTTCTTTGATCTGTTAAGTAGAAACCTCTTTAACTATTAAAGGGATTTAAAAGCCAATTTTCTTCACTATTTATACTGTTTGTTTTAAATTTTTCCATGTTATTGGTGAATCAGTGAGGTTTGTCTCCTAGGTTTTCAACGTTGAAGTTTCTAAATTATAAATAGTACAGGATAATGAAAGATTATTTCAGTTAGAATTTTTTTAAAAGGACACTTTAAACAAAAGTTTAAAAATGCTTATTACCAAATCTAAAATTTGGGACAAATATGCCATTCTTTAAAGGGAACAAATACAAGTCTGAATATAGAAATGTAATTTTGCATTTTAAAAAAATAAATCTTATTTAAAAAAAATTAAAATTAAATTTAAAAATTTAAAATCTTGATCCTTAATTTTAAACACGTATGTCAGTATTTGCTGGATTTGATCTTTGGGAACAAAACATTTTGCCAATACTTAAAAACCTGTAACTGAAACTTCCACCAGTCTGGCTGCATAGTCCAAATGGAAGAAAAGGCAAAATGTTAACAAATGGCATTAGAATCAGAATCAGAGATTATTAGGGTTGGAAGGGACCTCAGGAGATCATAGAGTCCAACCCCCTGCTCAGTAAGAGTGAATTAGATTGCTAAAATTTTTATTTATTCATTCTAGGGCAGTGTGTCTCAAACTTATTTGATCGGGCCTCCCTTTTGTTGTATCCGTAGTCCTTTATGCCCCTGCTCCTGCCACACTAGTACTTATACTGCTGCCCAGCTCTGCTGCTGCTGACAATGGTGCTGCTTTCAGAGCTGCCCTACTCTGAAGGCAGAGCGACTTCTCAGCCCCCACTCTCGAATACATTCTGTTCCTCTTGCCCCCCAATTTGAGAACCTCTGTGCTAGGGTGTGGCTAGTAGCACAAGATCGGTGTGTTAAAGTGTTCATTAACCTCATTTTGGCTCTTAGTCTTGCAGCTTTATTAATAGTGCATAATTTCTCCCCCAGTGCCCGCTTTAATATTAAAAAACCCCCAACAATCTTTCTACTAAGAAATTCACTTGTCAACTGGCCCTCATAGTGTTTAATATGGTGTATCGGCCAGTACTGGCTCAATCCAGCTCCACTGCTGCTTTATCTAACCTTCTCTAAGCCGAAGACTACTTATTCTCCTAAGAGCTTGCTGGATTCTGGAGCAGGTTTGTCTTATTAGAATGAAATGGTCAGACAATAACGTATTTAACAATTTTATTCCCAGTTGCTGACTGAGGATGAAAAGGAGAAATATGCAGAGATGGCTCGTAAATGGAGAGTGGAGAACTCCACCCAGACATCACTGAAACAGGTAAATGGGAAGGTAGAAGAAGAAACTTGGAATTTGGAGTGGGCTGAATAAGAGGAGTAACACAGTTACAGGGGCTGGTAAAAAATTGTGACACGCAGGGCCACCCTAAGAACTTATGAGAAGCCTACCTTCTGCCCCTTTTCCTTTGTTAGTGTAGAAATATGCATGGCTAGAATATTAGTTTGTAATTGTATCTTTCTTGGTAGTCCAGAAATGTCTTGAATTTACCAACAATGTAAATCTATAGTTGAGCGGCTTTACCTTCATCCTACAACTACTCTTAAATGGAGGAGAGAGCCTGCAGTTTGGTATTCTGCCACACTGTGGACTTTTCCTCCAGAGTCTGCCTTACTCTGGATTTGGGGTTGAAGCATAACTCTAATTAGGGCTATCATGTTAACAGGAAATGTTACTCCTTTTGCTGTGACAGTACTGTTAAGGTCACAGGCACTTGAGGTTGTAACTGTAAAGTATGTTGGTCTAAATACAAAATTATACCCGTTTAAAGGTGTGATTTCATAGCAGTTTAGTTAAGCCAATGCAACTCTGTGTGGACACATTTATGTTAGTTTTGCTTGCATTGTTAAATTTACAGTAGTACATAAACTTAAACCAACATAAGAGACAAGTTGCACCAGTTTAACTAAACTAGTTTAACTTAGGGCTTGGCTACACTTGCAAGTTAGAGCATATTAAATCAGCCCAAGGCACCCTAGCTCCTGAGGTATCCACACTGGAAAGGCATATAGGGCGCCTGGACTCTGTGGCTGGAGCGCCCCTGGTAGTCCACCTCCACAAGAAGCATATAGCTTGCTGCGCCCTGGCTGGAGCAGTAGAGTGTCATTGTGGACAATGTGTTTCATTACTGTGCTGTGATTGGCCTCCCGAAACGTCCCATAGTCCCTTCAAGTCAAGTGGCCACTCCCGTCATTGTTTTGAACTCTGCTGCAGGCCTGCAGATATCCCCTTTCAAAGCTCCATTTCTGACAGCTGACATGCTTATCTGCTCCGGGACAAAGCAAACCATTACTGTGGAATGCTGCAGAGGCAGGCGTTTGTGCATGTGTGAGCTGAATAAGAGGAGTAACACAGTTAGAGGGGTTGGTAAAAAATTGTGACACACGGGGCCACCCTAAGAACTTATGAGAAGCCTACCTTCTGCCCCTTTTCCTTTGTTAGTGTAGTGGTCTACACTACGCGTTTAAAACTATTTTAGCAGCGTTAAACCAATTTAACGCTGTACCCGTCCACACTACGAGGCCCTTTATACGATATAAAGGGCTCTTTAAATCGGCTTCTGTACTCCTCCCCAACGAGAGGAGTAGCGCTAAAATCGGTATTACCATATCGGATTAGGGTTAGTGTAGCCGCAAATCGACGGTATTGGCCTCCGGGCGGTATTCCACAGTGCACCACTGTGTCCACTCTGGACAGCAATCTCAGCTCGGATGCAGTGGCCAGGTAAACAGGAAAAGCCCTGTAAAATTTTGATTTTCATTTCCTGTTTGCCCAGCCTGGAGCTCTGATCAGCACGGGTGGTAATGCAGTCCCAAATCCAAAAAGAGCTCCAGCATGGACCGTACGGGAGATACTGGATCTGACCGCTGTATGGGGAGACAAATCTGTTCTATCAGAGCTCCGTTACAGAAAACAAAATGCCAAAGCATTTGAAAAAAAAATCTACAGCTACACAGTGCTGCGTGACAAGCGTAACGGGAAACCAGAGACTCAAACGGACGCTCATGGAGGGAGGGAGGGGGTACTGAGGACTCCAGCTATCCCACAGTCCACAGCAGTCACCGAAAAGTATTTGCATTCTTGGCTGAGCTCCCAATACCTGTATGTTCAAACACATTGTCCAGCGTGGTTCAGGGAATAGCTCATCAATTTACTCCCTCCCCCGCCTCGTGAAAGAAAAGGGAAAGAAATCGTTTCTTGACTTCTTTTAATGTCACCCTATGTCTACTGAATGCTGCTGGTAGACACGATGCTGCAGCAGTGAAGAGCAGTATCTGCGCCTCTCCCCTCCATGGTGGCAGACGGTGCAGTAGGACTGGTAATTGTCCTTCTTATGAACCCGTGAGTGCTCCTGGCTGGCTTCAGGTGAGGCTGGCCGGGGCCGCCTGGGTGAAAATAGGAATGACTCCCAGTCATTCCCAGTAGATGGGACAGAACGGCTGATAACCGTCTTCATCATAGCAACTGGGGGCTGAGCTTCAATCAGCCCCCTCCCTTTCATGTGAAAAGAAAAGATTCTGTACTGCCTGGACTCATAGCAGTGGGATGCTGGGCTCCTCTCCCCTACACTGCTTAATGTCCTGCCTAGACTATCATAGCACCGGGAGGCTGCATCCCCCTTATTTTATGTCACTAAAAACTCAGTGTTTCTTATTCCTGCATTCTTTATTACTTCATGACACAAATGGGGGGGGACTGCCACGGTAGCCCAGGAAGTTTGGGGGAAGAGGGAAGCAATGGGTTGGGTTGTTGCAGGGGCACCCCCCATGAATGGCATGTAGCTCATCATTTCTGCAGGATCTGACAAGGAGCAGCTGTACTCTCTGATACACTGCTTCTCTAGTACATTTGCCCCATATTCTAGGCAGGACTGACTCTATTTTTCGAAGCCATAAAGGAGGGATTGACTCGGAGAGTAATTCCCAGTTTTGCTTTTGCGCCCCCGGCCTATCTCAGCCAGGGGCACCCATGATAGCAGCAGACAGCACAGAAGGACAGATAACCGTCATCTCATTGCCAAATTACACTGGCAGCAGACGGTGCAGAACGACTGGTAACCATCTCTGCTATCATGCAAAAGCAAATGAATGCTGCTGTGTAGCGGAGTATCGCCTCTGTCCGCAGCATCCAGTACACATACGGTGACTGTAAAAAAAAAAAAAGCTTAATGGGCTCCATGATTGCCGTGCTATGGCGTCTGCCAGGGCAATCCAGGGAAAAAGGATGCGAAATGATTGTCTGCCGTTGCTTTCCCGGAGAAAGGAATGACTGACGACATTTACCCAGAACCACCTGCAACAATGATTTTTGCCCCATCAGCCACTGGGCTCTCCCCCGCCCCTTAGAATTCTGGGTTGAGACTGTGGGAACTATGGGATAGCTACGGAATAGCTACCCCCAGTGCAACGCTCCGGAAATCGACGCTAGCCTCGGACCATGGACACACACCGCCGAATTAATGTGCTTAGTGTGGCCGTGTGCACTCGACTTTATACAATCTGTTTTGTAAAACCGGTTTATGTAAAATCAGAATAATCCCGTAGTGTAGACGTACCCTGAGAGAGAGCGAGGCCTGGGGTGGGGGCTGATGTCAGGGTTTCCCACTGCTGTTGTCTGAACTTGCAAGACAGCATGCTGACACCCTCCCCCACATACACACAACGCACTCCTTGTCACACTCCACCCTTCCCCCCATTTGAAGAGCACACTGCGGCCACTTGCACTCTGGAATAGCTACCACAATGCACTGCTCTCTGTGGCGTTGCAAGAGCTGCTAATGTGGCCACACCACTGTGCTTGCAGCTGACAGTAAACACATGGCAGTGCTTTCCCTGCTGCTATCTCTAAGGGCTGGTTTAACTCCCGGCGCTCTACATCTGCAAGTGTAGCCACAGCCTTACACTGGTGCAACTGCTGTATCTAGACCGTCCCGGTTAATGCTGTTTCATTGTTACGTTGCTGATCAATTAAGGAACATGCTCATTTAAAGTTGCACAATGCTCCCTTCTAACGTCGTTTGGCAGCTGCCTGCTTTGTCCACTGCTTGCAGGAAGAGCAGCCTGTTGCGGCTAGCTGGTCGGGGCTTGGAACCAGGATGGACCGGCAGCCACCCTATCAGCTCCCCTAAGTTCCCTGTGCTTCCTTCCCCCCACTGCCATGTGCTGCTCCTGCCCTCTGCCTTGGAGCTGTGCCCAGAGACTCCTGCTTGCTGGGAAGTGGGGGAGGGGGCTAATGTCAGGGTGTCCCCCTCCCCCCTGCTCCTGCACCCTGCTTACCCCTTCTCCATATAGAGCAGGGAGGGGACACGGAAAGACAGAGAGAGCTTGGGGCAGCAGCTGCTGTCTCAACTTCTTGATCCACTTAAAAAGACAATGCACTTAAGAGTGGGTCAGCTTACTTAAAGGGGCAGTGTGCATCTCTCTCACACACATCTTGTATGTGGGAGAGAATGTCTCTGCTATGCTGTTTCCCCTCCCTCATGTTCCTGCTGCCCTTGCCACACCTCCAGGTACCTCCCCCAAAGCTCCCATTGGCCACAGTTCTCTGTTCCCGGCCAATGGGAGCTGTGGGGAGGCAGTACCTGGGGCAATGCATGGAGCCCTCTGCCCCACCCCACCCCAGGGACATGGTGCCGGCCACTTCTGAGAGTGGCGCGGGGCCTGCGGCACCATGGGGGGAAAATCCTGCAGGACGGATCCAAAGCCCTGAGGGGCCAGATCTGGCCCACGGGCATTAGGGTATGCCTGCACACGCCTATGCTGGTCATGTTCATTGTTAAACTTACTATTTCAGGACATCCCTTGAACTTACCTCCTCTCCAGGGTTGGGCATCTGTATTAAATAATATCTTTAAGGAAGGGAAAATTGCTTACCTTGTAATTCTGCTTCTCCAGCAGTGTTGTCATGCTTGTACACCTCAGAGTTTGAGGGGTTCAGATGAAAATGTAATTTGTCTTTTGTTCACACCATGAGCACTCACTTCTACATTGTCAATTACATGTTCTGAGAAGGTTGACTTCCTCTGTACTGTTTTTTTGGGTTTTTTTTAAGAAAAAATTCTTGGTGTAAGGGAGAAGTGTGTAGGTCTCTTACATATAACTGAAGTTTGGGGAGTCCTTGCTTCTACATTTTAAAAAGAGCTAGTTTAAATGTTCTGTGGCCTCTGATGTTCCTGAAGTTAGAGCATACTCTGGGGGCCAGAGCTCTGATGCCAGCCTGGAGGTGTATCAGAAGATAGAAAACCCTAAGAGTAATGAGAATTTTTTCGTGATTTGTACTGGAGACGCAGGACCCAAGATTGCAAATTCTGCATGATGATACCTTCAGAGAAGCAATAAATGGACATTGCTTACCCTGTCATTCTAACTTCTGACATATTGTGTAATAATGGCTAATAAAGTTGATGTGAAAGAAATTGTCTTTAGCTTGCTCTTTATAGGCTTTTCAGTTAGGGGGGAAACTGTGTTAGTGAGAGCCTAGGGGAAGGGGCAAAAGTCTGTAGGCTTGGAAGATATGTGACAAAGCTAAACATGGATGAATTGTCCTCCTGTGGATGTTTTTTTTAATTCAGAGGCTTGGCTATAGTTCTTCCCATGTGTTGGTAAATTGGTGTGGGCACCGCTAATATCCTGTGTGTCAGAGGAGAAAACATACCTGCTCATAATCTGCAGGTTCTGCCTGCATACTGCAAACTGTGATTATGTGAGTTTAGAAGGAGCAGTGCTGCCATCCATTTATAGAGGACAGAAGAGGAGTTATCTTATGGCCCTTCTTTGACTTTGGAGGAGCAGACTGTAGATTTAACTCTATTTTGTCTTCTGCAGCCTCCCAGTCAGATTTCTCCAGTTCCTGCACCACTGCCCATGCAGATACAGAGACGCACTTCTCTTCCAGATGCCATCAGTCTTTCTTGGAAGAATGATCAGGGTAGAGTAAACCTAAAGAAGCTTAATCCTAAGGATCTTGTAGTGTTGGATGACTTCCATAAGGAGCAGAATTGCTACATCTGGTTTATAGGCCTTAGCTGGGGAAAGTGGGAAATTCATGTTTATTTTAGATCTGAATATATTTATCATGTCAGACAAAAATTAACTTAGTTAAAATTACTATTGTAAGTTGTCCTACAGTAACAGAGGATTTCATAATAGAAATGTTGTTCATAATGTTCTGGGGGCAGTTTCTGCCCACAGATGTGTGTCTGTACCTCTTTTTAAACTTAATGGGAGTTGCATGTACATATTTGAGGACTGAATAAGGCCCTTAATGTCTGTAAATGATTGGAGATAAACCAAAATGAACTGCTGCAGGGAAGCATTTGTATTGTAACTTCCAATTTATTAGGGATATACAAGGCCTAGTCCAATGCTTATGTAAAGTATAACGGTGGGGAGTGTTTAGATGTCCGAGTGCAAGCTCAGAACAACAGTATAGACCCTGGATAACAGTACAACTTAGCAGGGGAGAAAGCAATTGTCAGTCAGTGCTGTACTTGCACATTGGCTGGCTAGTGTCTTACTAACTAGAGCCCTGAAAAGCCAATCTGTTCCTATCTGATACTTTGATCAGCATTGACTAGCCACAAAGGAAACAGAGCACTGGCACAGTGCTCTTCACCCTGCCTCTGAGAAGTGCTAGTATAATATACAGTAGCACTTACAAAATGCTGTAAACAGTCAAGCCACCAGCCAAGATACATAAAACCAGTGCAAGCACTTTTTAAAGAGAGAATGGGCTAGGCTGGGGGTGAGGGAATATCCTTTGTCTGTGTTTCAGTGACAACTATCTGTATAGTCCTCACTGAGAGTAGTCAATATTGTAGTAGTTCGGACCTGTTGCTATGCTAAGTCTATGAGCATTGTTTCTTGTTTGTATCATACGTAACTTGTCACGTGTTCTTGCACTGTTATTTTAGAGGTGAGCTCTCTCTAAGGGCTCTTTGATTCTTTTCAGCCCTCCACAGGGTAAAAGCACTATATCCTTAGTTCAGTCTGCCTCCCACTGGATCTGGTTGAAGCTTAATGTGTTGTTTAGAGTTCCTGGTATCGGTGACATTTCCCATCCCTACTTAGAGACAAAATCTTGGAGAGCTTTATTGGAGGGAGGCATGAGCGGTGCTGGTTGATGGATTCCAGGCCCCTGGCATTCTTGTTAACCTGTGCTGTGATATTTACAAACAGTACCATCTGAGTTAAGCTGGAGGTGAACTGTGACAGCAGAATCTCCTGATTTATGCAAGTGTCCTTTTAACAGTTACCTTGTCCTCCTACATGCCACTCCCTATTTGTTTTATCCAATGGTTATCCTGTGTCTTTACTCAGTTGTGTGGCCTAACATAGTGGGGCCTTGATCTTCGATTGGGGCCTGTAAGTGCTGCTGCAATATAAATAATAATGTTCACTGAATGAAAAAAAACTTGCTTGCTCTCTCCTCTAGTGACTCCTGCAAATTTTTCCTTCCAGCTGTGCTTGGGAACATCTTCTACTTCCTGAACATTTACAGTCATGGAGAGCTCCCCTCTCCCTGTGAGCAGCGCTTCCTCCCTTGTGAGATTGGCTGTGTCAAATACTCATTACAGGATGGCATAACAGCAGACTTCCACCGCTTTGTAGATCCCGGTGAGCCTTAAGGGACAGACGGAGGGGAGGGAACTCATCATTTCAGTTGTGTGGAAGGATGAAGACTTTCTAACCTCACTTCTCCCAACCCAGTTCATAAGACACGGTCCTGTTTCCAGAGGTTGAGCATTTTAGGTAGATAGATAAATGCCTGTGGTTAATGCTGTCTTCTACTAAAGTCTGCAGAAAGGTGGCCTTTGGCATCCGACTGAGTAAGAACTTGGAAGGTAAAAGAAATCTTGTAAGAAAGTAGTTGAAATAAAAGCCTTTACGAAGCTGTCTAGCCATCAGCTGGAAGAAAAACTACTACTGTGTAGGTGGGATGCTGCATGCTTGTGTGCATTGGATTTAATAGTAAAATGCATTTGCCTAGATAGCAGCCGAAACACACAGGTATGCAACAGGTTGTAAAATGTGTATTGTGCAGTGTTTGTGCAAATGAGTATAAATAAGAAAATAAGTTTTAAATAAGTGAACATTCATGGCGGTTATGCAAGGACACACGATGGTAAATAAAGCTATTAACTAAGCTGTTATGGGATAAGAGGGAAGGTTCTCTCATGGACTGGTAACTGGTTAAAAGATAGGAAACAAAGGGTAGGAATAAATGGTCAATTTTCAGAATGGAGAGAGGTATATAGTGGTGTCCCCCAGGAGTCTGTTCTGGGACCAGTCCTATTCAACATATTCATAAATGATCTGCAAAAGGGGGTAAACAGTGAGGTGGCAAAATTTGCAGATGATACAAAACTACTCAAGATAGTTAAGTCCCAAGCAGACTGAAGAGCTACAAAAGGATCTCGCAGAACTGAGTGACTGGGCAACAAAATGGCAGATGAAATTCAGTATTGATAATTGGAAAACATAATCCTAACTATATATATAGAATGATGGGGTCTAAATTAGCTGTTACCACTCAGGAAAGAGATCTTGGAGTCATTGTGGATAGTTTTCTGAAAACATCCACTCAATGTGCAGCAGCAGTCAAAAAAGTGAGTAGAAAGTTGGGAATCATTGAGAGGGATAGATAATAAGACAGAATATATCATATTGCCCCTATATAAATCCATGGTACGCCCCCGTCTTGAATACTGTGTGCAGATGTGGTCACCTCATCTCAAAAAAGATACTGGAATTGGAAAAGGTTCAGAAAAGGAAAACAAAAATGATTAGGGGTATGGAACGGCTTCCATATGAGAAGAGATTAATAAGACTGGGACTTTTCAGCTTGGAAAAAAGACGACTAAGGGGAGATAAAATCATGACTGATGTGGAGAAAGTAAATAAGGAATTGTTATTTATTCCTTCTCATAACATAAAAACTAGGGGTCACCAAATGAAATTAATAGGCAGCGGGTTTAAAACAAACAAAAGAGAGGTTTTTTTTTCACACTGCGCACAGTGAACCTGTGGAACTCCTTGCCGGAGGATGTTGTGAAGGCCAGGACTATAACAGGTTTCAAAAAAGAACTAGATACATTCATGGAGGATAAGTCCATCAATGGCTATTAGCCAGGATGGGCAGGGATGGTGTCCCTAGTCTCTGCCTGAAGCTGGGAATGGGTGACGGGATGGATCTCTTGATGATTACCTGTTCTGTCCATTCCCTGTGGGGCATTGGCCACTGTCGGGAGAAAGGATACTGGGCTAGACGGACCATTAGTCTGACCCAGTATGGCCATTCTTATAGCACAACGAGGTATTCATTATTTAGTGTTTGTGTATCTGTTTCTTGCTTGATAATGTGTATTCTCTCTGCCCTCTTGCAGGAGAGGTGCCACGTGGCTTTCGGTTTCATTGTCAAGCAGCAAGTGAGTATCAGAGAAGGGAAGGGGTGGGATGCAGGGTTTGGCAGTTCCACTGACTTGTGTACACCAGTCCTTCAAACATTTTCCTTGCTTGTGAGAAGTGATGTTTCTCTAAGAACTGTGCATCTCGCATCCAAGAGAGAGATGGGCACTAGAGCAAACTTCCTGAGGGATTTCATAATGCTGTGTCTTCTGTAGACTAAAAGCTCTTCTTTCTGAATAACCTCTGACACTTTTCACTAATGATGGTGTCTTGCCCAAATGTCCATTGTGAGTAATCATGTCTTGGTTATGATCTGCCCTCCCACATGGAATTCCAGTTAGCTTCAGTATTTCTGTTCTAAACAACTGTGTAACTTCAGTGTGTGATGTTTCATAGCTGTCGTTTCCATCTCTGAGGTGGCTGCCTTTCAGTGGTGGGTAAAGCATCTCCACCATGTGTGCACGTAGCTTGTAAAAAATAAATAAATGGGTAAAAAAAATACACTGGAATCTTGTTTTTCCCCAGACTGGAAGATGCTAATATAAAGTATCATTATTAAAGAGGAACCTCTAGAAATACAAACCTAATACTTCTCTATGCAGCATTGACATTCAGCAAGTTAAAGTATTCTTACAACCCTGTCGGTTGGCCCTCTCTGCTGTTTTGGCTTGCACTGCTTTGTTTTTGCCTTTCCCTTGTATCGCCATTTGAGCAGTGTTTATAGATTCCAGTTAGTGGACTTCTGTCACTACACACACTGCTAACTGACGCAGCTCCTGCTTCCCTTTATCAAAATGCTTGGGTAACTCTCTTTAAAGCAGCATAGGGCTCTCACCTCAGATCATCCCAGTTCTTGGGGGAAAATAAGTAGGTGCACGTTAAAGGTGAGGTTCTGGTGGGTGCATGAATCTTGCAGATTTCGCTTGTGGATGGTAGGTGGGACTGGGAGTAGAGAAAGGAGTGTGTTTCTTTAAAAAAAAAAAAAAAAAGACTGCTCATGTCCCATTTTTCTCTCTCCTCATTAACCTCCATTAGGCGATGCCACTCACAAGATCCCCATCTCTGGTTTTGAGCTCTCGAATGCTGGTCACCCTGTTGTGTTACGTGAACTTTACTCGTTTGTTCGGCCAAACCGTGGCAGGTGGCCACCTGTGTACTGCAAGGTACAATCCAGCCCCCTCTAAGTTAGATCAGCCTTTCAGAACACACAGTCCTATTGTAGCTGCCCAAAGAAGCCTTTATAGCAAGGGTGGGGAACCTTTGGCCAGCTGCTTAATTTCATCCGGCCTGTGGTTAGTCTCCATGCCGCAGGCAGGAAGCCCCAAGCCTCAGTGTCCTTCCGCCCCCCCATGGGGCTGGAGCCACAAGCACTGCCTCGCCCTGCTGCAGGGGGAAGCGAGGTTTGCTAGGCCATTAAAAGTCTGGTTGGCTCCACGCAGCTCCCAGAAGTGGCTGGCATGTGCCTGCGGCCCCTGGGCACAGTGGTAATCAGGGAAGCTCCACATGCTGCTCCCCCAGTGATGGTTCCACAGCCCCCCTTAACTGGGAACTGTGGCCAATGCGAGCGGCGGGGGCGGTGCCTACGGGGATGGGCCTCCTGGCCATGCCTCCACTGAGGGACTGGACATGCCAGCCACTTTTGGGAGCAGCATGAAGCCACGGCAGGCAGGGAGCCTGCCTTAGACCCACTGTGCCACCGACCAGGAGCCACCTGAAGTAAGTGCTGTCTGGCCGGAGCTCACACCCTGAACCCCTTGCCGCAGATCGGAATCCCCTCCCGCACCCTAATTCCGTCCCAGAGTCTGCACCCCCCCATCACACCTCATCCACAGCCTAAGCCCCCTCCTGCACCCAAACTCCCTCCTGGAGCCTGCACCCCGAACATCCTCCCACACTTCAACCCCCGTCCCAGTCCTGAGCCCCTTCCTGGACTCCAAACCCCTTGGCCCCAGACCAGAGCCCCCTCCTACACCCCAAACCTCTCATCCCCAGCCCCACCCGAGATCCCGCACCCCGAGCCGGAGCCCTCTTTAGGACACAGGGAGAACCTTCAGGAAGAGTGAAAATGGCTTTGTGCAAGAATTAAAATAGCTGGAGAAGATGGTTTAGGAATGAGGTGCGGGTGGGGGAGATAACTAAACTCCATTCCATAGCTGTAGTTGTGTTGTGGAGCATATGACAGTGAAACTTTTTTCTCTCTAGTCTGATGACTGGTACAGAGTCAACTGGTGTCTGAAGTGGATGGCGAAGGAAGCAGGTGAGAAGTTAATTTTTTAAGATTGTAAGGAGTCTTAGTATCTCAGCAGCATTTCCTCTGGCCCACCTATATTTGTCAAAATTTCTGCCCTTCCTTCTCCTCTTCTTGTCTCGGTCTTCTCTGAATAACAGGCACTGAGAACCAGCTGGAGCTTCGCAGTGTGGAAAACCTGGTGGTGGAACTGTACCAGCGGAAACTTCAAAAGGAGCCTTCCAAGACCTGGGTGCGCAACCTGCTGGATGTCTTCGTGTGGGATTACTCCAGTAACACTCGGTATGCTGGCATTGCTCTTCCCTATTTCCTGAACAGGAAGATGTTATAGTGGTAACTGACTGTTAGCCAGGTGCTTTATACTGTCCCCCAGTCCTCTGCACACATACCTTTCTTACTTCAATGTTAGGTTAGCTGAAAACTCTAGTTTCATCATTAAGGCTGGTCCTCCTTGGATCATGGCTCAGATGTGGCTGGAAGAAATGCGCTCTTGGACAGTATGTCTGATTTTTCAAGCATAAGCATAGGTTTGAAGGCTGTGAAGCAAAGGCTTGTGGGTTTGACTTGAGAGTGGAAAGGGATGGGGTGAGATACTTCCATGTGCTTGTGTTTGGGAGGTATAATCTCAAATATGAACATCTTTGCTGCTTTGAATTTCGTAAACTCATTAAGGTTGCATTAAGAAAAGGTTTGGAAGAATGTTTACTTCATTAATAATCCATTGGATTAAAGTAGTCAGATGTTCTTATTTGTACTCCATAAATTAAAATACAGGTAAATTGTTGGAATTATCCTGCTGGACTGTATATCCATTTCTGTCTGCCAAAATAGGTTTTTTTTAATAGAGGTGCTTAGGTTAGAAATTAGAGCAAGGTTCTCTTTTCATCCATGAAAATCCATTGATTTAACTGGGTTTTCATGTATATGTCTGAGAGCGAAACACCTTATATTGAATAAGATTCAGTTTTAATACATTTCTTACCTTACGTTCACTTTTTGAACGTGTATCATGGACAGTAAAGATAGAAGAAGTCTTGGTTTCACTTTCAGGTTCTCATATACTAGCACAGTGCTGCAACATCTGGGCTGCAAATGCTGCAGGAGAAGTTTAAAGTGACACTGTCAATTTACTTCTGACATTTTACCTGCTATTGTTATAAGTAACAACTAAGACTAAACTTTTTAACACTAAGATTATAGGAGAGAAATATCTGTCTGGTTATTGTTAGTTTTTGACAGCACTCTCTGTAGTCAGTGTTATTTCCTTTGTATAGTCATTTCCCCCTGTTTCTGTGGGTTATTCACACACCAACAGGGAAAAGAAACTGTCCTTTTAATAATAATAATTAAAAAAAAAAAGGGGGGGGGGGACCTTGTGACTACAAAATCACAAACTCCCAGGGAGAATCTGGGGCAGGTATAGTACCAAAAACTACTTTTAAGACTTTGAAATTAAAAAGGCTTCAAGTGGATGGTTTTACTTAAATTCACTTTTCTTGCCTTTTTTTAAAAAGAAAGAGAATTTCTATTAGGTTTTATAAAACTACAACCTCTTAACTAAATGTAAATTTAAGGGGCCAAGCTATGTGACATGGTCCCTTTTTATAATTTAATCTGTTACTTTTGGGCACCAAGACTGTGCCAGGAGTTTTCTAGGTCTGGGTTTAATTACATTGAAAGTGACTAGAAGAAAGGGAGGGTAGTATCAGCCAAAGGGTTTCTAAACCAGCTAGATTAGTTATATCCATCTCAATTAAGGGTTTAGTTTTGTTTCCATTGTGAACTCAGACGAATTTCAATCTGCACTTAGGTGCAAGTGGCATGAAGAGAATGACATCCTGTTCTGTGCTTTAGCGTCCTGCAAGAAAACTGCGTGAGTACTGTGAAGGGGATGTGTCTGATACGTTGCAGACAATTCTTAGCTTCTGGACTCTCTAGCCCTATACTTCTGGCTTCTCTAATCCTCTGAGGAAGGTTGTTCCAAAGTCTTGTTTTTGTAATGGCTTCCTTTTCTCTAAGTATCTCTTCATTAGTGTCCCCTATTGTTTTCTGTAGTTTGAATATTAGCAACATGATCATCATATAATATCCCATGATATCAGTGCCTGCATAGACGTAGTTTGACTTCTATATTTGTGGGGGCAAGGGGCTTACTACTATTAATAGGTATAGGTCTAATGTCTGGATTTATCGATTGTTAGTGGTATTTAAATTAGTGTATTTGAAATCACAGATAAAGTTTACGTTCAGTATTTAATCACCCTTAATGTTTTGTTTTAACTTAATTTGCGCCATTTACAAGCTACCCCTTTAAAGATTAACATGTGCATAAAAACAAATTCCTGACTAAACAGAAACAAGCAATTTCATGTAACTATGAATTGTTTCCCTGTTTTTAGATGCAGATAAATGTGCAATCCACACATCAGACAAATCCATTGCTAAAGCCTGTCCCCTTTGCCCATCTGCCTAAGCACATTCCACTCACATTTAACTTTCCTTGTTCACTCTGTCACTCACTTGGGCTTGGCACATTCAATGCGGTAACTGCACAGACCCTTGGAAGCAGCTCAGATCTTGTGTTCACTTGCTACAATGTTACCCGTGCTGATTAGAACGTGGCCCCGATGTCTAGATGGCTGTGTTTCTGGTTCAAGTCTCTTCTTTCATAGGCTAGTAAAACTGAAAAGGCTGCAAGCTGGAGCTCTGCTGTGAGGCATCAGGAACTGCTCTCCTGCCTTCCCTTTATGCAGCCCAGGTGGGGAAACTGACCTGGAAGCACAGAGTCCCTCGCGTCACCGCTCGCCACCCCAGATGTTCCTCTAGGAGGCTGGGGGTGGCGGTGATGGCAAGTAGCAACACCAGGCGCCCTGTGAGTCCAGCTCAGTTTCCCCACCTGGGCTGTGCTAGGAGGCATCAGGAGCTGCTCTCCTGCCCTTCCCTTACACAGCTCACATGGGGAAACTGAGCTGGGTGCACACAGGGCCTGGTGTCACCACTTGTGCCCTTCCCCTCCCTGAACATTTCTTCTCAGGTAGGAAGCAGGGCCAGATAGAAGGGAGAAATCTCAGCGTACCTCCCCATGCATTACCTCTGCAATAAATCCAGTTTAGGGGGGCAGTGCTCCCCCCAATCTCTTCCCATGAGTGCCTGTGCTTTGGGTGTCTGGTGACTCTGATTGCTCTGATGTATTAGAAGTATATTGAGGATTGTGCCATCTGCATTATAGTTCACTGTGCTTTCTTAATAGCAGCTTAGAGTTCCTGTGTTGGGGTGAAATATAGTGAAGACTTTCTCCCAATTTCTATCCTAGAAATTCACATATGACCCCGCGCCCTGTGCTTTTTGGAAGTAAAAGTAGGGGTAATTTAGGCAAATATCCATTAAATAATTGCATTATCTCCCCAACAGTTGGATATAGAAGCAGTCTTCCTGTTCAAACTGATTTAATAATGCTGTGCACCATTAAACAATTGTCATGTTTCATCCTGGGTGATGGGGGCAAGTGATTCTTGTAGCTTCATGCATAATTTTTAAAGAAGGTTGGCCTTTTTTCTGGATGAAAAGATGTTATTAGGATGTAGTCCTCCTATCTCACCTCCACCCCCACACTTCAAAGTGTTGTTGATAGCAGCTATTCCTTCTGTATGTCTTTCCCTGTAAGAGGGGTGAGGCCATGCTGCCTTTGTATATAAGAAATACAGTACAGAATTCTCATCAGAACTCTTTTTTTCCTTTGCTCAATGTAGTTATTGCATCAGTAACACTCTGGCAAGTGTGTATGGAGTCTCGCTCACAACAGCTCACCTACCTCTGCAAGACTATGATTCCAGCAACAATATGAATCCCAAGGTGGTGGTGCTGGATGCTGGACGTTTCCAGGTCATCTTCTTTGAATTTGTGCTGAATTATTTCAGGCAGCTATGACTACTCTTTTCCTGAAGGTGGCCTGGTTTCTTTCTGGGGCAGTGGAGTTGACCTCCCAGTGTCAGAGTGGCTATATTCACTTGTACAGCAGGTGACATCCTGGTTCATAATGCACAACGGTTATTGGGAAAGCCAACCAGGAAAGTTCTCCACTAGCTGACTAGACATCTTTCTGAAGTTTGTCCCAACCATTTGCTACAAAATCTCTAATCTAACCGTGAAGTCCTCCAAAATATATCTGCAAAAATGCTTCTTTTAGAATAAGAGGCAGGGAGAATTAACCTGTTTAAATCCTATGCAAATAAGCAACCAGATATTCTGTCTTGCCTAAATCTTTACCCGGCACTCTTGGGTATTGTGAGTAGGTGTGGTGGATGCTATGTGAAAGAGAACATTTCTCTGTTCTGAGAAGGGGGCTTGAATTTTTTCTGCTACAGAAGCTGAGGGCTCAGAATCCTGGTTATAATCGATACTTCAGTGCTCCAGTTGAGAAGCAAGGTGCTGCCTCTTCTGCTGGTGAGTTTGAGACTTCCAGATTTGGGAAAGGAAAGAATGAGGATTAAGTCTTTATCAAATGACTGTGGCACTGTCCTTCTTTGCCCCCCTTGTCTCTGGATACAGTAAATGGCCAGATGATCATCACAACACCTCCCGTGGGTGGTACAGCTTCAGCTCGTTCATGTATACAGTTGCAGATTTGGCTGAACGCCTAATGTCTGTCCTTAATCAGATGGGCCAGTGGTTTTACTGGAAAGAATTCCCAGAGCCAAAAAGGGCTTCTCCAATTCATTGTGTTCAGCATTCCTTGTGTGCTGTTACCTCCAGCTCCTGCAGCCCTCCTTTCTCTCAACATACACCAGGGTTGAGAGAGGACTTCCTGGTGGGTATTTGGGATAGAGTTGTCTTCCCATCATGTCATCTTGTATAAAAAGTACAGTACATACAAACTCAATGAATACTTGTTGCAGTGTGACTTCCATTATAAACTTGACTCCTTGAAAATCTGCCTTTTTGGGGCTAAAACATTCGTTAGTTGGTCAGAGCGCAAAGATGACATTAATTTTATGAAAAATGAGAGCTGCATTTTCCAGGTACTTCTGAGTTAAGTGAGCAAGGGAAACAGATCTTCTTCCTAAGCCACAAAGTATGACATTTTCACAAGGGTATCTGAAATGTCAGATCATGGCTAGTCTTCAGTGAGGGCTAGTAACTGTGAGTTTGCAAGAAAAACAATTTAAATAGTCTTTAAAATCTTTTTTTACTGCATATACAATCTTGCTATATTTCAAGTTGCAGTAATGTGGAGTTGGAGCAAACGCTCTTTACGTAGTTCATAAAGAAAAGCAAAACAACTAACTTTTCCTTTAATGCTCTTGGCAGTATTAACCCACATGTTTGGCATGTACTGTGCCAAATTCTGCTCTAGCTCTGTATAACCTCACTAAAGGCAGTGGTTTGCTTGGAGCAACAGACAGTGGACCAGTTCCTGCTTTTCAAGTTCAATAGCTGTGTGCAATATGGGTGGACTGACATTGCTAGGAGAACCTAACTCTTGCCTTTTTAGACTTTGTCCTTAAATGCTCAATTTTAACATTACTCTGATGAAGATTTACATTTAACTTGTAATTTTACACATGTGCTCAGACATCTGAATGCCTAATAGAAAATGTGAAAGGGCAAACTAAGTTTCCATACCAACCGAAAGAATCCTCCTAGCAGCAAAATAGTTGTCAGTGGCGTGTTCCATCTTGGGTCTACACCCAAGATGAAAGCTGCTGTTCATTCCTCCCACAGATCTGGTTTGTCAGCTGTTTACAAGCTCTAGCAGACATCACCGTCTCAACACTCTGTTCATGCTTTTAAGACTAGTTTCCTTTACATCCCTAAGGGCTAGAGAATTAGGTTTTGTGAGCCTCATTTGCCATGTTTCCAGCCAGTGATGTAGCTGCATTGATGCAAACCCCTAGTGTAAACAGGGTAAACTAGGATGTGCTGAGTTGCAAGTTACCACTGATTGACACTAAAGTAGACCAATACCCATTAGGGGTTTGAGTAAGGGCAGTCAAAACAGCGACTAGAATTGGTTCAATCCTTTGTGTAGACCAGGCTGAGGAGGGGAGGAATTTTAAATGAAAATTTAGATTCTGGAGCACAAGATGGCAAACAGGGAAAAATACCAGTGCTCTGACCTGCCTAATCCAACCCCTGCACTTAGACCACACACTACAAGTCATTGCCGTTGCCAGAAGGACGTCATTGATGGACTTGGTGTACTTTGAGGACAGCATTTTAAAGTCCAAGACTCTGCCTCTTGGTTAGGTCAGTGAAAAGGTGCAGCCCCACTAGTTTTCAGATGGAGCAAGGGGAGATAGGACAGCAGATCTCTTTGAGTTATGAATGTTTTAAATGCTGATTGACTTGCAAAATGTACTGGTTAATTTTATAGGTGAACATCCCTCTGGAGTGATGTCGTCATGTAGAACAAGCACACGAGGAAGAGGAATCACTCGCTTGCTGGAAAGTCTGGAGACACTCTCCAAGTCCTCCAGCAACTGAAAGCCCACCTTCCCTCCTAACCTTACCAGGAGAACGGCACATCCTGCTCTTCCTTATCCCCATTGTAGTCTGGGACTTTACCAAATTGCAGTTGCTTTGTCTGTCCCTGTATGCAAAACCCTAAAATACATTCCCCTTCCCTTGACCCAATGTAACAGTTCCCTTAGAATGATGACAAACCTGTTGACTGGAGAGGAATTTTCTTTCAATTAGAAGGAAATCCTGGTTTTATCTATAGAAGTACTTATTTTGTAGGGAACTGACAGCTTCTTGCTCTCTTGACTAAATGCAGTCTTTGGGCTTTTCTTTTGTTAGCTAACGGGAGGAGAAGTGCAAGAAAGAGAAGCTGGTGGTCAGTAACTGCATGTTAAACGTTCTTTTGTTGGTTAATATAGCATTAAACATGTTTGAATGGTTTAGTTCTTTTATTTCCCTATCACCATGGTGTCTTTCCCCACCTCCATCCCTCTGTTAGATGTTGGAAGACAGTTGTCTCCGCATATAGCCATATAAAATAACTCGTGACTGGGAGGCATTCTAGTGCTGAAAGACTGGGTGGTAGGAATGTCTCAAAGGGGTACTGCCATAAATTTTTCATGAGTGGAGGGATGGATTAAATAGTTGAGTTGGGGAAGTAAATAGATTAAAATACTTGTTGGTAGAAAATCTTCCTTTTGTCTTATACTTACTGTGAAAATACGGTAGGAGTCTTGTTCAGCTGTTCATGTCCTGTTGGGCATTGACAATATACCAGGGTGACAAGGGTCTTGGCTTTCCTGTGTAGCTGTGCTGGCGAATACTGGTGTTACAAACTATCATCAGCTCCTCAGATCTTGTGGTTCATAACAATATAGTAGCAAAGAATCCTGTGGCACCCCAAAACCATTAGTATGTTTGTACGTGTCTGAAGACACAATTTCAAACACCTAGCAGGGCTGGAGTGACTGCTGACTATTAGTATTTTGGAGTACCTGTAAGAATGAAAGTAAATGTGGAAACTGGGACAGTTAATCACATTTTATTAGAGAATTGGATGCCAGACCTCTGGGGAAAGAGATGTCTTACAAGTTTCCTGAAAAGTTATGTCTTCTGTAAATTATTTTTTTTAATCTTACGTTTTGAGGCAGTTGCCTGTAGAAATAAACAAAAGCTCTTTTTTCCCCTCTAAGTTCCTCTGAGCTGCTTCACAGTTTACTCCAACTGAAGTTGCCGTTATATACTAATTCCACAGCAATTAATGGCGATATTACAAAATGGATTGTGTCCCTGATAGGAAGCAAAATGCAGGTGAGTTAGCTCATTCCATCGGGCACTTAAGAAATCTTTAATGTGCTTACTCTTATAAGGAGCTCAGATGCCACAGTAATGAGTTAGGGATAAGTGCCTGGATAGGTATTGTTTCATCTGGAAATTAGCTTCAGTCGTGTGGCGGCTATCAAGTGAACTGCCTTGATACCCAGTGCTGGCTTTAAGCTGATTCCCTGGAATTGGGCCCCATGTCAAAGAGGGGTCCATGCCTAAGGGGTCCCCGCTCTGGTGGTCTTTGGCGGCATTTTGGCGGCGGGGGATCCGGCGCCGTGGAAAACCTGGAGTGGACCCCCCACCGCCGAAGTGCTGCCAAAGCCCCAGACCGCTGCCAAGTATTCCAGCTGGGCCCTGCAGGTCATAAAGCCGGCCCTGCTGATACCTCCTACCTGGCAGACCAGCCTATATGCCCGTGAAGCTTCCTTGGATGATTCCAAAGTCCCATGACTCCTTCCATAGAGGCCACCCATCCACTTGACAAGTCTCCCGGTTTCCAGTATTAGTGGTGAACTTTCACCAGGCAGGAGACCAGAAAGCCTTTGAAACTGAGTTTTTTGGCTGTGAAATATCTGGAAATATTTGATGTGATCATTGTGAAGAAGAAACAAGACTCCAGTTATCTTTGGGTGACACTGAAGGTTTGTCTCTATTCAGAAAACTTGAAGTGGTGATTACATCATTGTAGTTATAGCAGTCCAGATGTTTTTTTATGAAGACAAACCTTTAGGCTAAGATCATACTTATGAACGCCACTGCTCCTCCCCTTCTCTCTCAATTTACTCAAAAATTTTGATAATCATTTGGCTATTTTAAGAATTGAAAGTTGTAATAAAAAGAGTGTTTTGATTTTAATTATGTTGCTCATGCACAAAACAGTGTGTTTCTCTTTATTTAAAAAAAATAGACTTTCTTGTTTCGTAGCATCTGTTATAGCAAGCCCACAAATTAAAGCAATGAGTAACACTAATGTTCTTATTGACGTGACATCTAGATGCTGTGACAGCTGAGATATGGCTGCCCAAAAAAAACAAAAATTCAGAGTTAAGATTCTCACCAGTCTGCTTCTCGGCATGTTTGTGTTACAATAGAATGCAAATTATACAGTATACATTTATACGTCATAGGTAGTGGACTGTAAACTCAAGACAGTGACTATTCTATTGTGTCCAGCAAAATGAGCTGCTACTGTCATACAAATATTAAAGTGCATGTCTTAAAGAGTGTTTTACACTTAAGATGGATATGTAGTACACTTTGCCTTACTAGTGTACATGTGTTGTGTAAAGGAGGATCTTGTTAATAGATGTGAGAGCATGTAGTGAATGGTCTCATTGCATCTGGTGCTTGAAATTTCAGCTTTTCAAATTTGACTTTTACATTTATGTGACGGGGGAAGGTAGTTGTGTCAACTAAACCACAATCGCTATGCTCTTTATTTAAAAAAAAACTATGCTGAAGGTCACCATTACATATAGTCTGCTAATGCACAGACTATTGTAAGCAGCAGCAGGTCCATGTGAACTTTCAGTCATCTTGCCGTGGAAATTATACTGGGGAAATAAAGAACAAGGCAAAGGGAATATAACATTTGGGAAAAGTTTGAGTGATAAAACCTGACTTTAAATGTTGTTCTTCACTATGTGTAAAGTACATGCTTAATATTGTGGGGGCGTGTGGATGTTCAGCCTCTCTACAAATTAAACTGTCTTTAAGTGTCTCCCCTCCAAAAGCCACCTTTAATTAACTACTTTAGTCAGACCTGACTCATTGCCCTCCTGCTAATCTGGGTTGTCACTTGGCTCAGTCCAGTGACACTGATGGGAAAAAATCACCCTCTTTTAAGCTAAGGCTGCATCAGAAAATTCACTCTACCAGAATAAGATGCTTAGTCAAGTGTGACATTGCCCTTTGCTTGCCCATACAGCAGTATTGGCCAGAGAAACTACTACTGTCTGAGGGTTATGAAAGTGGAATGAAGTAAGACAAGCTGGTGCTTAGTTAAAGAGTATTTACAGTGGTTGATATGAAGGGCACTTATATTAGCAATCAAGGCTTCTTTCAAAGGAGAAATAAAAATGGCTGCTGTTTCAAAAGAAAGCATGTTCTTGTGGAAAACGGGAGAAATTGCCCTTGTACAGGGGAAATTGTTAATTCTCTACTCTGGTGACATCTGAACATTGCTCAGATACATTTTTAACTAGCTTACCAATGTTGTGGGAAAATTACCATGTGTTGTGTTTGGATCAGAACAGCCTGAGGTTCCTTTATTACAAGCAATGCAGGGAGAGACCACCAGTCTGACAGCTCTCCCGAATAAAGAAACACAGAAGTGTATATAGCTTAAAGCCAAAATTAGTCAGGCACACTTTTTTCTATATTGGGGAAAATTATTAATGAAGAACACCCCTTTATTAGGAATACAAAAGCACAAGCTTTTCTGTTTAACAGGTTGTTCCTTTGTGGTTAACGGATTTCCTAACATTTTGCTTTTACAGCTACATTTCACAGGACTGGCTATTACAGTTGCTTTACTTTATAATTTTCCATATTCCCCTTTGACCCCCTACCATGTACACAGCTCTCTTGACCAAAGTTTTAGGCCTACTCAAGTTTTCCTTCACACCAGTAAGCTTTCAAAGAAAACACAGTAGAAGTTCCCCTGGGTCACTTCCTTCCTCCCCTCAACTTCAGGCCAGGAGGTCTTTGTACTATGCCATAACGTGAGGGGTGTCTCACATACACTTGGTGATATAGCAGGTTTTGATTAGTTGAGTTTGTTGAAATGTTTGTAACACTTTACTAAAGGATAATGGGGCACCATAGAACCACAGTGAAACAACTGGCAAAACTTCTCCAAAACAGATGCAACAAACTAGTTTTTCAAAATGTATGTGTAAAGATGATAGTCTCTGTACATGTCCATCCACTTGTAGGCCACTGGACTTGATGTAGGATATTTTGTGTTCAGTCTATAGGGTGCAGCCATACTATTGATACAGTTCTGGTCTGATATGCAAAGTGTGATGTCACATTTCTGGAAAAGGTCAGGTACTAAACTTAGTTGTGGAGACCAATGTCCTGGCTACTGCAAATGGAGGAGGCAGTGGTAGCGCAAACTTCCCTTCACAGCCCTTCTAGTATATCTTGATCTATCCTAAAAGAACTCCCTTTTAGAATTAAAGGAATTTCTCTCCCTAGTCTGTCTACTCTCTGGCTTTTTTGAGGAGACTGCTACTAAGGGTGGCAGTTGTGATGTGAACACATGCTCACTAGTAACTGGACTGAGATCAACAACTTGTCCATACAGTAAATGCATGAACATTCATCAACTAGTAACATGATTCTTTTTCCTGGGTGTTAGTGTAGATCCCACTGTAAGTGCACGTGGGCCTCGTGTACATGAGCATCAGAATCTTTTGAACAGCAGTGTTCACTGGGGCTGCATAAGCGCCCTATGCCACCTCATGCTCCCATGCCAGTGCATGAAGGGTGGAACAGCTGCGCCCCTCCCTCAGTTCTCTCTTACACCCATGGCAGCAAGGTAGAATGTAGCAAGTGCTCTCTACTCTCAGCCACTACTCTCCTGAAGGCTTCAAAACCTGGCTCAAAAAATTGTGAACTTTATCTTTTCCACTCCTTTAAATTAGATGTTTCTGGAAAAAAGAACTACTATGCTTACGCAGCCCCTCCCGCACACACACTCCTCCACGCCGTGGGGTAAGGAACTTTGTGCCAGCACCAGACCTCACGGTGGACTCTAAGCTGTCAGGGTTCAAACTCTGACCATCCTGCGATGGGCTCATCTCCCCTATGGACAGGAATAGTTGATGCCTGTTTTGCTTGGGGGAGAGAGACATCCCAGGCAAGTGATCTGTGTGCCAGACTTTCTCCTCGAGGGCTTGCAAGTCTGGGGATGCTCAGATGACATCTGCTAGAGACATGAGACTTCCCATAAATGTCCTGGACCTCAGAGACATCAGGCTAGCCCATATGGTGTTCCTAATGTCCTCCAAAATTCCACAGTGCAGATGATAGCAAATCCATGATGCACAACAAACAGCACTCCTGCCTTTGGAAGCCATCAAGCTCTGGACATGGGGCTGCCAACACAGAGTAACCCTAGTGGCTCTTCACCTCCTGGGAGTCAACAGTGACTTGGCAGTCTTCTTGAACAATCAATGCTCCATCATAGACCCAATGTTCCTTCTATGGAGGATTTCTATGACAAACCTGTTTGTTTAGTTTTGAGTCCATGATCATTACTAGATGCCTTCCTTCTGCCTCCTGTATGGTAGAACAGACACCTCCTCTATGGCTTATTGCTGACTCATCTAGAGTGATATCCAAAGTCAAATGAGACTGAGCCATCCATGATCATTGTCATAGCTTCCTCCTGGCCAAGGCAGTTTTAGACTTGTTACTGATGTCCATTCACCTATTCAGGTCCCACCCTGCTGGAACCTGATTTCAAAGCACTGTGGTCAGATACTTCATCCAAACCCACAGTCTCTACATCTGACAGCCTGGATGCTAGCTAGTTGAGTACCTCAGACAGGAACTGTTCTTGACAAGCCCAGGAAGACCTTGCCCAGAAAGACTTACTTGACAAAATGGAAGAGGTTCTCAATATTGATGACCCAACATAGCTTGGATTCTTGGCAGGCTGTGATGCTGAAGATACTCAATTATTTGCTGTGCCCTGGCTTTTCATTCAGCTCTGTTAATGTCCCCATCACAGTGATCTCAGCTTGCTATCTGCTTGTGCTGTCGTGCTTGGTCTCTCACCCAAAAATACTGAAGTTCCTCAAGGATCTTGATATACTTATCCACCAGTCAGAGAACCTACTCTTGCCTGGGACCTCAACATTGTCCTCTTGACGTTCACCCTTCCAGACTCTGTCAGAATGGTCCTTATTTTGTTTTACTATTTACTATTTACTACTAGTTACTATTGCTTCAGCTAGGACAGTGGATGGTCTCTTCTGCACCTTATGTCACAGGGACAAAGTGTTACTGAAACCTCTCCCTAAATTCATCCCCAACGTGATCTCAGAGTTTTTTTCTGAATCAGCCAATTTACCTGCTTGTTTTCTTCTCAGAACCGCACTCAACACCAGGAGAGAAGTTATACAAGCTGAATGTTTCCATAAATTTACTGTATTATATTGACAGAACCAAAGTGTTCAGGCTATCTCTCCATTTGTTTCTCCCTCATTCTGAAGACCAAGCCCTCTAATCACAAAGGACATTGAAGTCGATAATGCCATGTAGCTCAGAGTGTTACCACTTGGTTGGTGTACTCCTTTTACGTTAAGGCTTAAGTAACATCCTCCCCCTGTTTCAGAAACATGCCAGCTTTTTAAATCTGCGAGCATAGAATAGTAACCCATTGAATTTTGTCAAACATTATGCAGTGGACTTAACTACCAGGGCAGGTGCCAGGTTTAGAAAAGCAGTACTACAATCAAATTATTGCTCAACGGATAAAGCTGCAACACTTTGTTCTTCCCTTCCAGAGGGGATACAGCTGCTGGTTGTATTTGGTGGGATCCACACTGGCATATACTTGAAGAAAAAAGAACTGTTACTTTCCCTATAGTAACTATGAGGCATCCAGGTGTTTGTAGTCAGTGTGGATCTCACAACCTGTACTCCATCGCTGCTTTTCATAGTCTGCTGTCATGGACTTCTGTGAGGGAACTGAGGGAGGGTTGTGGCCACTTTGCCTTTTGTGTCCTCACACAGGAGTACAAGGAAGCATGTGTGTTTGGGTAGCATGGATGGACATGGCTATTCAAAAGGTTCCAGGCTTGTGCCCATGAAAAACCAGTCCTCCTAAAGCAGAGGATACTCACAGCAACCTCTCAAAAAAAACAGTTACTGTAGGGTGATATCTTTACTGCCCCCACTTCCAGAATCAAACCAAAAGTGAAATGCTTCATCTCCTATGGTGGCTAATCCCCTGCCCTATCCCAAAGTGTGACCTTTCCACAAAAATAAGGAGTTTGGAGTAGTTAGATTACAGTATGTGCATGAAATTGAGCTTTTTTAATTTTTAGTCAAGGTACATAACTGACAAGTATAGAAATGGTTTTGTCAGTTGAATAAAAGTTTTTCATCTTATATGTGCTAGCTGAAGGTGCAGTGTAGTGGGGCTGAGAGGATGAAAGAGGAATGAAGATATTATCCAGACTTGGATCCCTGCATAGTATCCTCCCCCACTCCCCCAGCCCAGCCTGAAGTAAGGTGCTAATTTTTAATAAAGTAGCTTAATATAACTACAAAAAAAAAAGCAGTGAATGCTATTATTAGTCTAACCCTGTATTATCCCTGTTCCCTCACTTTTCCTTGATTCTATCTTTGAAACTCTGGCAAGCTGCTGTAATTACCACTTTCAAATGATTATCCAGCTCCCAATAGAACAGGTGAAAAGTTGGCTGGGACATTACTTCCGAATTCCCTTATGTGGGGACACGCCCATGTGGTGTTAGTCCTGATGCACCCTGAATTAGCTTTGGTGGTTTGCTCACCATACTGTGAGCTTCCTCAGATGATAGTGCAGCAATGTCTCTTTCCTAGAACAGATGTCTTGAGTAAATAGAAAAGTACTGCTGTAACTATAGCAACTAGCATTGTGAAATAATAATGCTAACCCTTCTGTAGCTGGCCAGTTCTGAAGAGACCACCACCTACCCTGAACTTGGTCATTCAGGGCTCCCTCCATTCCACACACCCCCTTCGAAACAGATCTGAGGTGTTGTGCTGGATTTCAGGGAGGGTCTCCAGCAGCAGGACAGGACTTCTGCCAGGAACAAGTCCTGTTCTTACCACTGGAAAGCCCCTTTTGATTCCTGGCATGTACTCCTAATATGACTCAACTTTCTGTTGATGATCTTCAGTCTGAGTCTTGGGCCCAAGTGTAGAGGGCACATCTGCGGAGAGAAATACAGAGCTGAGTAGGGGAAAGGAGAGACGCTCTAAAGGACAGGGCTGGACAAGAGAGAGAGGAGGGTTAATATGCAAAGGGGAGGAGGCTACAGTAAGAGCTGCAGTAGTTGGTGGGAGACAGTGATTTTTCCAGTGGATACAGCGAAGGATGGAGAGTCAGGTTTCCTGTCTGGACCGTCTTGAGGACTGTGCTTCTAAATTGCCTGTGATCTTTGTCAAGTCACTAAACCTCTGTGTCTTGGCTTTGCCATCTGTAAAATGGTTACCTTTCACCCCATGAAGCTTTTTCATTGGGTGAAAGGTCCTTATATGAGGGCAACGTTATTAAAAGTATGTCTACAATGCAATGAGAGACCCACAGCTGGCCCATGCCAGCTGGCTCGCAGGGCTTGGGCTGTGGGGTGGTTTCACTACAGTGTAGACTTCTGTGCTCGGGCTGGGTGATGTGGGAGAGTCAAGCCTGAGCCGAGATGTTTACACTGCCATGAAACAGCCCCACAGCCTGAGCCCTGGGAGCCTGAGTCAGCTGGCACGGGCCAGCCGTGGGTTTTTAATTACAATGTAGACGTGCCCTAAGGGAGCTATCCAAAACTTAAACACTGTAGCAGTTAACTTCACTTGTTTACCCAGGTCTGATTGCTAATGTGTGTTTAGCAGATAGCCACGCTGTGGTGTGCAGCCCATGCTCCCTTCACAGGCTAATAAAGAAGTAAGGATTCTGATGTATTTGCATGAAGCAACAGGGATGGGAAGGGAGAGAGAAGGTCTGTCAAGCTGCACCAGCTTGAATGAGGGACCGTTTTTCATTTTAAACGTCACAGGGAAACATGCAGTAAAATCGCTGTCTTGTCTAAGTCCTTCTTAAAACTGCCTTACTTTAAGTCCCCATGAGAGTTTCTCTGCCCACCAAATCATCACTCCCAAACAAGTGAGACTGGTGGGCAGGACTGTGGGAGGGAGGCTCAAATTCCTCTAACATGGATATAATTTACTTGGGTGACACAAGAAATGGCCTCACAGCTGAAAGTTGGAGAAGATTGTTAACGTTACGTTATTTTTAGTGTGCTTGCCGAAGGAACGTGCACATAGTAATGAAGAATTGCTGTCTCTGTTCCACTTCTTTCCTTTTGAGTAGCAGATTGTAGCAATGCTGCAGATGGGGGAACAGTTTGGCAGGGGCCTGAGTATTTGTTATCTGGTTCTTCGTATACCTTGCACAGAAAAATTGTGTGTGTATCTTCCAATGTGTGTGTCATGCATAGCAGAGGGTCCTGAACATGATGTGCCATATGGGGTGAAAGGGGAGTTTAGACTCTAGCCCATTCATTCATTACCTACCTCATTGAGAGGCTAACCAAGGGAGACAATGGCTATGTCTGTGCATGGAGCTAGGAGTGTGATTCCTAGCTCATATAGATGTACTACTGCCAACTCTCATTGAGCTAGAGTGCTAAAAACAGTAATGTAGCCCTAGTAGCACTGGCAGGGGCAGCAATGGCACCGGTTAGCCGCGCTGGACCCTGTTAGTATGTACATGGGGCGGCTAGCCCATGATGCCACTCGCGGTTGTTCATGCTACTGCAGATACACTACTGCTTTTAGCACTCGTTTGATGAGAACTAGCGAGAGTATGTCTAGGCAAACTTGGAATAACATTTCTAGCTTCAAGTGTGGGTGTAGCCAATGAGTACTCAGTAAGAAAGTGAGTTTACAGATGTGGATATACCACCATTAAGAAGTGAACCGTGTCTTCTTCTCCTCCCCCTCCCGAAATACTATTCCTTTTTTTAAAACAATGTGCTTATGCTGTATGTTGGGAGCATACTGTGGTTCCTAGGGCTGTGTGTTTCATAGCCAAAAAGCCCCCGTGAGTATGAGTAGTTATGAGCTTAACTTATGTCAAGAGTAGGATGGTTAGTCACAGAGCAGCTGGGGAGGAAGCTACAGATTTGAATTGAAGGTATTTCTGGCTGGTTGAGCTTTGGCTTGCTTGAAACAAATCAGTTGAGAAAATAAATACCGCCTCTCTCTAAAAACAAGTATGTAATTCCAAAATCCTAGTTCTATAAATAAACTTATTGTGAGGAATAATAAACCTAGATTATCTGAACTTGCAGTGTGCTATCACTTGGTTTATTTCCTAGTGTAAAACTGAGATTATAAGTCCTAGCTTGAGTCATGTTACAGTTGCTCACGATTCAGGCTATGATTTTGGCACCAGTATTGTATTTTATTAAAAGTCATGGACAGGACATGGGCAATAAACAATAAATCATGGAAGCTCAGAGTCCCACCAGCCGGAACTGCAGCCTGAAGCCCCGCTTCCCAGGGGCACAGTGCTGCACAGTCACTGACCAAGATCAAGTTGCGGAGGTCTAATAAAATCATGGAAACTGTGACTTCCATGACTGACTCGTAACTTTATTCATGATTCATTTTTTGGTTAGTCATCTGGTAATTATATGGAACTTGTTTTCAGCATCGTGAACAAGTATTGCTGCTTCTGTGAAATCTTACTTAAAAATATGATCTCAGAACTGTGACCTTAGTTTCTTGTGTGTCTGGTTTCTGCTCACTTTAGGCAAAGCACTGTTAGTGCAGAGCAGAAGCTAAGAGCAAGAACATGGGAGAAGAAATACAGTAAAGTTAAACTATTTTAAAGGCCAAAACTACATCATGTGTCCAAGCAGCCACAAATATAATGCTGGCAACTGTCTTGCTCTTCCATTGATTTCTCCAGTTCAGAAGCTGCATGAGTGAGTCCACCAAAGGGCCCTCTTCAGCCCAGGGAGAGCAATAGACTTATGTGATAGGTTGGCTGGCCTTTAAAGGGAGTCAGGCTCAGCCTTGCTTGTGATAATCAGCCACCCTACCAGCTGATCCTCCTCAGCTTAGGATCAGATGAACTTTCATAATCATTGGCCCCAACCGAGAGAGCGCGGGTGTTTGCACAAACAGCTGAGAGAGCGCTCAGTTGGTGAAAATTGTTTTGGGAGGCAGGGGCTAGCTTTTTTTCCGCCCCAAGCATGGCAGGCAGGCTGCCTTCAGCGGCTTGCCTGCAGGAGGTTCCCCAGTCCTGTGGATTTGGCGGCTTGCCTGCGGGAGGTCTGCCGATCCCATGGCTTTGGCATACCCGACGCTAAATTGCCGTTGAATCTGCAGGACCGGCAGACCTCCCGCAGGCATGTTGCCGAAGGCTATCTGACTGCCACCCTCACAGGGATAGGCAGGGTGCCCCTCGCGGCTTACCGCCCCAGGCATGCACTTGGAGCGCTGGTGCCTGGAGCCGCCGCTCTTGGGAGGGAGTTTACACCCTGGGATGGTCCTTAATGATAGAGGGCAGCAGGGCTGAAGGAAACTCCTAAAAGTGGGACTGAGAAAGGAGCAAACCCCCGACAGATAGCTTTGAAGTTGAGGATCCAGACTAGGGGTAAGACTCCAGAGAGTCCTGGGGGGCTGTCAGGGAACAGGCGGGGTTGGATGGGGCAGGAGTCCCGGGGAGCCGTCAGGGGTGAGAAGCAGACAGGGTCAGATAAGGGGTGGGGGCTGTGCCACACCTGCCTGTTACCTCCACTAACTGGCCCTCCATACAATTTCTGAAACCTGATGCGGTCCTTGGGCCAAAAAGTTTGCCCGCCCCGGTATAAAACACAGCAAGTAGACACCTGCAGCTGGGCCATGCAAGCCGACTAGGGTTTGTGGGGCTCAGGCTGTGGGGCTGTTTCATTGCTGTGTAGACTTTTGGGCTTGGGCTGGCACTTGCACTCCAGGACCAGGGCTGGCTCCAGCTTTTTTGCCACCCCAAGCAGCAGAGTGTAGGGGGGGAGCCGATCGGCGACACTTCGGCCGCAGCTCAATCGCACCGCTTCATTCTTCTGCGGCAATTTGGCAGCACGTCCTTCACTCCCTCTCTTCCTCTTTGGCAGCACTTTGGCAGCAGCTCAAAGAGGAGAAGAGGGACTGATGGACCTGCCACCAAATTGCTGCCAGATGTGCCGTACCTATTTCCACTGGCCGTCCCAAGCATCTGCTTGGTTTGCTGGTGCCTGGAGCCGGTCCTGTCCAGGACCCTGTGGAGTGGGAGAGTCCCAGAGCGTGGGCTCCAGTCTGAGCCTGGAACTCTACACAGCAATGAAACAGCCCCACAGCCTGAGCCCAAGTTGACTGGCACAGGCCAGCTGTGGGTTTTGCTTTGCTGTGTAGACATACCCTAAGAGACTTGAGGGAGAAGCTGTAGGGCCACTGCTCTGGCAGGAGAGTGGAGTGGAAGAGGATCCCTGAAGGGGCAGACGGCATCATATGGCTGTCAAGTGTCACCTGGGACACTGTCCATTTGGGACATTGATACCCTGGAAGGTGGGGGAAATGTAAGCGACTTTGCTAGAGGGCCAAGTTACAAGAAGAAGTGGACCACCAATAGGCATGAACAGCTGTTGGCACGGGGCACTAGACAAGGAGAGCCTGTGATGCCATGCCCAGCTATGAAGGGGTGCACCAATGGTGAGTGCACTTTCCTACAATCTGAGGGAAAATGGAATGGTGATGTAGGTCTGTAGCAGCAATGGGATAGATGCTTTTCTTCTACAGGAGGCAATGCCAAAATGAACAGGCAGCTTGTTATATAATTTGCAGCATTCTTTCTTGTTGAAAAGGCAGTTGTTGCCCATGAACAGAAACAACATTACAATGGCAAATTCACTTAAAAGCAAACTGCAGTTTAATATAACAATTCAAACTACTACAGCCTGTCCGTCAGGCTCACAGCATTGCCTTCAACTCCTCTTTTTCTCCCCTTGCTGCCTTGCTCCATCCAGACTCACTAGATCCTGTTGCTGCTCCCCTGCTCCCCAATATCCCTCAAATCTGGCCTTCATATTCTGCCTTCTACTGCTAAATCATTGCAGGGGGTGGGGTGTTGGTCATTGTTTGACCACTGTAACTGTATGTGAAATGCTATTGCTGTAGTTTTCCTTCTTTAGTTCCTTCATTGGCTTCCTGTTTCACTGCATCAAATTCAGATACTTTCTCTTCACCTTTGTAGGTTCTTTGTAACTCTGCCTCACCTACAGTTCTGCTCCTCATTCTTCTTAAGCCCCCTCCTCTTTCTACATGCCTCTGTATCCTAAAACACCTTTGGCATCTCTTCTCAGCTTCGTGCCTTTTTATGCATCTTGTGCTTGGAATGGTTTCCCAGTTCCTGTGTGCAACACCCTCTCTACAATTCTCTCCTTTAAAACCCACTTTTAAATGAAGCCTTCCTATGTTATGCCCGTTATGCCTTCCTACGTTGATTCTCTGTCTGTCATGCATCTGAATTGTACATCTCTGAGTTAGACTTTTACTTCTTCAGTGCAAGGAGATGGTTTTGTACATATTTTGAAAACAGCTGTGGTAGATACACTTATGATCTAATAATTGCAAAGAGTAAATTGTAAATTTCTGCCAAATATCAGATATACAATAAATGCCAAAAGAAAGGTGCTATTTTGGTAGTCTGATTACATAATTTAGGACCCAGGAAATGCTGTACAATATTCAAATGTTAGAAAAAATTGGGAGAGTTTGTGTTGTTCTGATGTACCTTCTTTTATTTTTTTAGATTTTTCTTATTGTTTTAACAGTGGCTAAGTTTTCCTGAGCAGCTGTTGTGAGTTCTGTAAAGTCACTGAAGGCAGAGGAACAATATAATATTAAAGGGATAACACTCAATCAATAAAAAACATTTATTATCAGATTTTTTAAAAACAGAATTTAACTAGCTCAATACAAAATATTGTAAAAGCCTCTTGGAAAATATGAGACTGTCCCTTCTGTCATAAGTAGGAGATAGGAGAATGGTGATGGGGAAATGAAGAGCTATCTTTTTGGGACTTGCAAATGCCAGTTTGAGGGTAGTCTCTAAACTGCTGGTGGGAGAGGGAATGTGTGACAGTTTTGAATGTAGTGTGGGACATGGATACTCTGTGCTGAGTGCATTAATCTATACTTTACTTCCTTCAGGGAGCACTAGAAGAAAAATTAGGATATTTTTCTTCTCGCCTTTTCTGTGAAAAGATCCAACTGCCGTGAAGAAGTGGGCTTTTTACCCACGAAAGCTTATGCCCAAATAAATCTGTTAGTCTTCACGGTGCCACCGGACTCCTCATTGTTTTTGTGGATACAGACTAACACAGCTACCCCTCTGATACTAACTGCCATGTTTTCTCCCTTCTCCTGACCACTACATGTGTGAAGGGCAGATGGTCCACTGTCTGCCCCTTCTGTTTCTGGGGTGAGGGAGTAAGCAGAGGATAGAGGACTCTGGGATGGGACATGAAAATGCACATTTAGAATCCCTTTGGGAGGGAACAGGTCTGTTCTGTGCAAAGGCAAATGGAGTGAGGTGGCGAAGGATTGACTGTTAGACCTCCCAGCTGCTGCAGACAATGCCTATACAGTATAAAAAAGCTTTGCAAGTACAAAAAGTAAGATCAAATGGTCAGTTCTGCTGGTTTTAGACATCCCATTAGTACCAATGCAATAGCTGTTCCCAGCAGAGTGTCCTGGCAATCAGCTACAATCGTGTTCTATATTTTGATTATATACAAAAGCCCCATTTAGTGAACGCTTAAGAAGAAACCTGACATTTTCTAAACTTGCTTGCTTCTCAAAATCAAATTAAAGCGGAAACGATCCGATACTGCATAATGCCACTGTGCTTGTGCCTGGTGGGCTTATACAGTGCATGCTATTGGTTGAAACCTGTGCCGTTTACCAAAGTACCCAAGTTAACTACTCTGCCCTTTCCCACTGACCCCCAATTAATGAATCTGAAATTATCCATGAATCTAATGATATAGAGTAATTTGCACTGATTTACCCCTTGTTCCCCAAATAAACCTGACACGGCCTCTTCTGCAGAAAGGTGGGTTACTGTGGGTGAAGCAGAGGTTCTAGTGCTGAGAAACAAGTTTTGGTTCCACATTGTGACTTATTTACTTATTTATTTATAGTGGTGCCTACTGTGCTTTAGGCACCTCCCAGGAAGATTTAAAGAAATGGACCCCAGTCGTTGGAAGCTTGCAGTCTATGCCACAGCTGAGATCAGACCAGTTGGGAGTAAACAGTATTACTTAAATCAGTCCTCTCTTCCTTGCCTTTTCTACTCTGGTGGTGACTATGCCTCAGCGTATGAAATCTCTAGTCGTGGTTTGTTGGTGGGTGGCGTCCGTGGCATTTCTCTTGTCCGATATTCCTCCTCCTCATCCTCATCCTCTATCTCTTCTTCAGCTGGTCCCCGAATCCTGACGGGCTCCTTCACACCATCTCCTGTCTCACTAAAACATTATCCAGGGATAGATAGAGATGTTAGCTGGTTTTAATTAACTTTCATTCTGAATATTTTTTACTGCTGTCTTTTGCATATCCCACCTACTCCACAGGCCACCTGGGACTGTTCTCTGGACTTCAGTTTGAGAACCACTGGCCCACTCTGCTTTTTGGGGCTGGAGTGCTGTGAACTGACTTCTCCCATTTCCTAGAGCACTTGTGTGGAGAGGCAAAGACTGGAGTATCTGTGAGCTCTCCACAGCACTCTCTACAGGGGCAGTGACCCTTTCCTCACTTTTGGATTGAGGAGTATGAGCGGCTAGGGTGACTCAGACCCCCAAGAACAGAAATTGCAGAGGCTGGGGAGAAATGAGGTAACCGATCTGAATTTCAGATACCCATGGGTGGTTCCTGATTGGTTCCTTGGGCTTGTTAGCTCAGTCCTGCACCCTGTATGGTGCTTAAGGGACATCACGCACCAACGATCACAAAGGGGCCCATAAGAGCAGAACTTGTATGGTAAAGGAGAACTGGGAGGCAAACTGCAGTGGCAAAGATGGGACTGCACAATGTCTTCTCCTCTCCTGGGTTAAGTTGTTCACTTTGCAACAGATAAAACCTATGCATCATCAGCTAATTTTCCACATCATTGTCCCTCTCCACCAGCCCTTGTGCATCTATGCTGCAGAGAGAAGATGGGAGCGCATTCTACCTCTCACAGAGTCCCTCACGTATCCCACCCACTCTTCTGGGGAAAGGCACTCACGTCATCTCGTAGTCATTGTCCTTGCTGCCCCGGCAGCAGCAGCAGTAGGCCAAAATCCCAATGACAATGATTGCAGCAACTATGCCACCAATGACTCCAGCATAGAGGGCAATGTTCATGGATGCTATGGAGGGAAAGACCAAACACAGTCACAGTAGAGTTGACAGAACAAACCTGCATGCATTGAGAATGACTTCAAATCAGGTCAGATTCACACCCATCAGAGACCAAACCCCACCACCCTTCTGGGGGTGCCAAACACGTAAAGATGGATCTGGACATTCGTTTAGTTATAGCAACTGTTCTTGACTCTGAACTGAACCAATGGGTAGCAGGGACAGGTCCGCAGGAGTGATTGATTCAACAGAGATGGAGACAGACCCGTGAGATCTGAACGCCCCTCCCCCCATGCTCTGATCAAGTTAAGATCTTAACTCTGTGGCTCAGGCCTCTGTCTAATTAGATACAGCCTTAGTATTATTCACTATTACAGACAGGTCTAAATGTGAGCACTTCAAGCAAGGCAGTGGAATTTGTTTTGGAGATATGAAACAGGGCTGTTCTTGGAGGGGTAGGGGTACGCTCATCTGCACTCCAGTAGCTCTCCCATTCAGTCCCTTGCCTATATTTAGTCTGTGAATACATTTCCCCACTCTATTGCCCCACCCACCCAAGCAGCCAGTAGCATCTTACGAGGTAGAATGGAGACTGTCATGTTGCAGAACTCCTGTCCAACGCTGTTGGTGGCAGTGCAAATGTAAAAGCCAGAGGTGTCTGCAGAAACATTCTTCAGAGTTATCTGTTGTCCTGGTGCAAAATACAAACCCAAAATATAAAAGAATTGTCGAGGATTAGGTCAAGGAAGGGACTGGGGAAAGGAGTCCTTCACATCTAAATCCATCCCAAGTTGGGAATGACCAAAAATTGTTACAGTTTTTGGCTGGTTTTGTGACTTGTGTGAGATTAGTATGGTCTCTATCTGGTTCTTAGTGGGAGACATAAGGAAGGCTAAATAGAAACGTGCCTTTGGCTACCGGCAATACATTTAATTTTCAGCTGTTTTCAGTGCTGCCATTGTGGGTGGGGCTGTGGGCAAGTGAATGTTCAGCAAAGGTTTGTCTTGCTCTTCTATACATGGCCAGGAGCCTCGTAGGCTTTGTCACAAGAGATACCACTGTCAGGAGGAGTATGGCAGCTGAGAGCAACTGGCTCAGAGAAATGGCCATTTGAAGAGCTAACACACTAGTCTTGCAACAGTTTTTCAACCCACCACCTTTCAGGATGTCATAATGCCATAATTATTTGCCAGTAAAGTGAGCTAGTGGGAAACTGTGGTCTGGTAGCATAAGGCAAGGCAGATCAGGCTGTATAAACAATCCATGGGGAGAAATCATGTATTTGGCAGGGAGTGCTATGAGGCTGCACACTCCCTACCCTGAGCTAGTGGAGCTCAATACTATAAATTAGAGCTTATCATTTCCTCTGTATAAATGTAGTTTTATTCAGGTTGTTTCCATTTTCACCTCTAAATGGCAATTCTGTTTTTTTTCTCTGATGGCCCCTGTCAACCATCTGTTGGAAAAGAGCTAGCTCCCTGTTTTTAAAGTGGGCTTGGTAACTATTTAAGCACATCATCTGACACCACAGCTCTCTCACATACATGTTCTTTTCACAGAGCCATTGATTCTAGGGCCAAAAGGCATCGTTTACTCTGACCTCCGACGTAACACAGGCCAGAGAACTTCCCCAACATAATTCCTAGAGCAGATCTTACAGAAAAACATCCAGTCTTAATTTAAAAATGGTCAGTGATGAAGAATCCACTACGACCCTTGGTAAATTATTCCAATGGTTAATTATTCTAAGCATTAAGTTCAGACTGGAAATAAGATATATTTTTGTCTAGCTTCAACTTCCAGCCATTGGATCATGTTACATCTTTCTCTGCAAGAATGAAGAGCCCATCATTAAATATTTTTCCCCATGTAGGTACTTACAGACTGTAATCAAGTCACCCCTTAACCTTCCCTTTGTTAAGCTAAATAGACTTAAACCACTCAATCACTATAAGGAATGATTTCTAATTCTTTAATTATTCTCGTGGTTCTTCTCTGAACCCTCTCCAACTTATCAACATCCTTCTTGAACTGTGTGCGCCAGAACTGGACACAGCATTCCAGCAGTAGTCGCACCAATGGGAAATAGAGGCAAAATAACCTCTCCACTCCTACTTGAGATTTGCTGTTTATGCACTCAAGGATCGCAGTAGCCCTTTTGGCCAGAGCAGCATACTAGGAGCTCATGTTTAGCCGATTATCCACCATGACCATTTGAGTCTCTGCTTTCCAGGATAGAGTCCCTCATCCTGAAAGTATGGCTTACATTCTTTGTTCCTAAATGTATACTTTTACAGTTAGCCATATTAAAATTCATACTGTTTGCTTACACCCAGTGTACCGAGCGATCCAGATCACTCAGAATTAGCAACTTGTCTTCATTATTTACCTCTCCCGTCCAACTTTTGTGTCATCTGCAATTTTTGTCAGTGATGACTTTGTTCTCTCCCAGGACTTTTTCTCAGTGTCCCTATCTAGGCTGTCATTTTTTTGGCATCACAATGTTTACAGCTTTCAACACAATAGTGCACTTCTGGGTTGTAACCCCCAAAATGAACAGAGTAGAGAATAAATGTCCTATGAGTAAGGCCCTTCATTTCCAGTTTTTATCAATTTTTTTTAACCGAAAAATTTATGGGTTTTACAAAAGCCATTCTTTGGTTTTTACCCATTTTTTTTCATCCAATTTTGGAAGTGCCAGAACTCCCTGGACTCAGCTTTCTGCTCTAAAAGGTGAGATCACGGCTTGGTTACCTGTCATTTTGCCTTCCAGAGAAGAACCATGACCCAAGCGCTGGTGTCAGAGCAGATAAAAATCTGTTTTTTTAACTTTTTACAAAGGGTCTTTTTTATTTAAATTGGATTTTGTTTTTGTTTTAAAAGTTTTTTTAAAATAAACCTGTTTAAAAGGAAATCTGAATTTAATACAAAGTATGTTAGGCCCGAAACTTATCATACTCTCTTAAAACATTTAAATAAAAAATAAATATACTGTATATATGAGTCTCTATCTAAAAGTTTGAGTTAAAAAGGCTACTTTTCTATTTAAAGAAAGAATTGTAGGAAAACATCTTAGCTTTTGAGGTCAAGCTTTATAAATATGGCACAGTAGATCATGCACTTTATTAAGGACTTGTTTTGTCTAATAAAAATACATTTTATATGCAGTTGTGCATTTAAATAAATTCCAGTTACTATCCTAATGCAGCTTGACACAAATCACGAACAAAAAGTTAATTATCTAATAAATTACAATAGAATATATCATTCACTATTTTCTAACATACTAAAATGTACAATTAATAAGAATCTAACACATTAAACTATATATTTGCTTAAGTGAATGTATAATAATTATAGTGTTTTACCCTCCAAAGTAGCAAAAAAATCTACCTAATCCTGTGTAGTGGCTCAACATGATTTAATGGTTAGATCAGCCAATGAGAATGCACCTTTCTTTGGACTATAACTGAAGTATAAATGGAAAAGATGAATACAATAAATTATTTAAATTGAGGCTCTCCAGGTGGTGACTTAAATCATGATTTAAATTGCTTTGATTTTAAATCAGTCCAGCCTGGCTGGTCTGCACATTGTTGTCAATCCCATGCCCAGCGCATATACCTCACCAACTTTACAGATAACACAAATAGTTATCAGCATTCAAAGCAAATAAGTTAGTGAACTACTTTACATGCTAACATGGGTCAAAAACAAACAAAAACTATCTGGGTTTTAGAATGTAGCGGTTTCTTGAAATTTTCAGACAAACAAACCCGAACAGAGAGTCAGGTTTATCCCAATATTTACCTAGAAAACTGAACTTAAATTTTACTGCACTGATTTTATCTGTTTTTAATTTTTTATAATAAGCACTGATAAATTCCTAGGAAAATTTAAACATCTGTAAATAAATATCCTGCCCTACGAGCCAAGTTGGAAAGATGCAGGGCAGATGAGAAAAACAGGAATGGATGGATACCAAGGAAATTCCACATACCCTGCAACATTACCCCAATACACACATTTCAGCAGCTCATGGATACGGCTACCCTGACAGTCCCACTCCTTTTATAGCCTCCCGCTGTCAGCCCTAAATCCCAGAGGGAGAAATTCCATGTGTACCCTTAATGGAGAGCATTTCCCTGAAAATCAGTATCAAATGCAAGGAGACTAGAACAAACTCCTGCCCTGGGGGGAGGAGAATAATGAAGGCAGAATAGTTCAGAGTGGTCTGTTTTCTTTAGGAAAATACATTGTAGTAGCTAAGAGGAAAGCTACCATGTCTGAGGCCGGGGCACCACCCAGTGGCCAGTCAAGTGAATAAGAGATTCCATGTGGATTTTTTCCTTGGCATTAACTCAAGCAATTTTCAGAGAGTAAAATGTGAATGCCTTTCCTAGGTAGGATCATATTCAGCTCATCTGTGCAACCACACCACAGCACTGGATCTGAAACCATGACTGGCAGGTTGAAACACAGAAGCACTCAAGGAGCTGGTCAAGAAACATACGGCAGTTTCTGGCAATAACGCCTCAGGGCCTATTATACGCTACTCTCTCTTGCTGGCTGACTGCATGTGAGAGACTGCTGCACCCCTATCTCCTTTAGAGACATCCCTCCCTGCTCCCACTTCTCATGAGCTTAACCACTCCTTTTGTTCTGACACTATTTTAAAATAAAGTGACTGTCGTGCTAGTGACAGTTACTGTCCTGATAGCCTTCATCCCACCCATTCTCAGCCCTGAGCTGGGCGGTTATATCTCAGAGTGGAAAAGTTCAGACTCCATGGCCAGTTTGTTCCTTGGCCTCGCTCCTGTAAGTGTCAATAAGGGGGCTGATTAGTGTTAATTGTGGCAAGGTATAGATGGGTCCACTAAGAGAAATTGCCTTGGGCGGGGGAGACTGTGTGAAATACTTCGCTGGTTATAAATGGTCATTAGGAAGTAATTACTGTGGTTGGCTCTTGGCTGGGCTTGAATCAGTGACCTAGCAGTGAAAGCATCGCTGCCCATTGCTGCTCCAGACAGCCACCCAGGTACTCACAGGTGTTTCTCATCCTAGGAGGATAACCCTTTAAAGTCCTGTTTTGTTAAAGGACTTTCTCAGAAGGCCTAAATGCACTTTTAATCCTCAATCCAAAATGTTTCAACTCCCAAACTGCAGCCATTACCGTAGCCTGGTCTCCTTGCCTCTCACGTACCTGATGCTGACACCATCGGTCGGGGCTGGTTCAGTACGCTGAAGCTTTGCCAGGTATACTCAGGTTTTGGAGACCCCAGTTCAGAGTTGCAGGTCAGGCTGATGGTCTGTCCGTATTCTGATGTCCCTATGACTTTACACTCTGGCTTGGATGGAGCCACTAGAGGCAAAGAAGGGAGAATGGCCTAAGCAGATGCAGTGTGACACAGTTATACAGAGAGGTCTGCTGAGATTTCTTTCTATGAATCCCTGCAATCCGTCTTCTGCAGCTGTGTGTTTTTCTCCCAACCAGGAACTGGTCTCTCTCATACCATTTTCTTGCAAGAATTAGAATGAATTTTGGCCTCTCCCACTGCTTTTTACCCTTTGCTCTTCCCTCCTACATCCACCCAAATTCAGGAGTTAATCATAAAATGTTTGGACATATATGTTACTTCCCCTCCACCATCATCAAAGGATAACCTACCTATGGGGTACAGCATATGTGCATAAGGGGATGGCTTATGCTTTCTTCTGAAATATCTGGCATTGGCTCTCTCTCTTATTGCTGTGGCGCATTGGATCAGTGCTAACTGAGATGACAGAGTACTCCCACCAACATCACTTCCTGCTTGTTGCGTAGTGCTGTCTGTCACTGAGCTGGGGCATTGAATCTGTACTAGCTCAGGGGGTAGAGTGGCTTACCAAGGACCAAAAGATCTATCTTTGCAGAGGCACTGGGGAGCTCGTCACGCAGTTGGACAGTGCACCTGTAAGTTCCGTTGTCTGCCATGGTCACCCCACGGAGGGTGATGCTGACATCTGTGACTGGAGTGCTAGGGAATTGCAGACGGCCTTCGTAACTCTGGCTAGCATACACAGTGCCATCAAAATACCTTGTGACAACAACTTCCTGTAATAGAGAAGGGGACATCAGAAAGCAAGCTTATTTTCTGCTATGTGTCCTCAAGCTAACACCACAGACTGGCACATTCTAAGAGAAGCAGGAACTGGAAAAAAGTAGAGGGACTACCCTTTCCTAGTCTCCTAGAGATACCCTCATATCCTGTTCCCTAGAGGCCAAGGAGAATGCCTGGAGACTTTCATCCTGCAGGGGCCTCTTCACCTCTCCGTACACCTCAACATACTGAGACAAAGAAGAGTCCCATAGTTCCCTGAAGGCCACTTAAATCCCTCCGAGGCTACAAAGATCCTTTCATGCTCCTTCCCCACAATCCTTCAGCGGTCCAGGAGAAATATGGAGGTCCATTTGCTTGCCTGTGGTCACACAATGAGTGTCTGGCAGAATCAGGATGACAACTAAGCCCTCAACCCCTGGTCTCTTGAGTCCAAAGAGAGCCCAGAAGGCCTCTTCACCCTCCACCACAGATCAAAGAGCGGCCTGAGGCCCCTTGATATCCACATCTCCATCATCCCCAATACGCGCTCATGCATCTCGTGATTTACCTCCTGAGGCATTTTGCTCCAGGTAACGAAGTCTGCATTGCTGGGGGTAACAGAGGTCTGGAATTCACATGGGAGGGTGGCGTTAGTCCCTTGTGCTACCTTTACTTCCTTGACCCGTGTGTTCACAGTGAGGGCCTGGGCAGTCACCAGAACTAGAGAGAGAGAGAGATAAAAAACAAACAAATACTGTTAATCTCCTCCATCACAGAAATGCTTCTCTTGGTACTGAGGAGGGACCTGCACTCAACCAGGGTAGATTGGGCCCTACCCCTGGCTATCATATGAGTCTGCAGTATACCATCTCTGTCTGCTTGAGACTGGGTGGGGAGTGTGTCTTCCTCTCTGTCTGCACAGCACTGAGCACACAGGCAACTCCCAATCAATATAATGAATTGTGCTCCAAAGGCTGGGCCTTATTTCTACGCCTTCTCTTCTGAAGAGTCCTTCTGTGGACTAGGTCTTCTCCCAAGCAGCAGTCCTCAATGGCCTGACCCAAGCCCAAGTCGCCAAAGCTAGTATTACTGCAAAAACACATCCCAAACCCGCACGTGGCTGTGCCATGGGGAAACTATCAGACCAGGGGGAAGTAGCTGGCTAGTATTCTGGAAGGGCTGGTCCAGAGTTGCTCTTGTTTGGCTGCCTTACCTGTGCATTTCTGAACCTTGGCATATTTGCATTCCTTGTAAACTGAACCTTAGCAGTGAATTCTGGGGGGTCTGTATGTTAGCTTTGGGGACAAAGACCAGGTTCTTGTGATATTTCCCCCTCTGAAGTTACTGATAGCAACCTTAACTCCCCTTTAACCCAGTTGGTGTCTGGGTTAATTCCCAGAGTGGGTTCCCCATCATCAGTTTTTCAGATCTCAGGCTCTCGTTCCCCGGTGGTTGGTTTAGATAATCCCACAGGATTTCCTTGGAAATCCCAGGGGGTAGATCCCAGGTGTACTGTTTCCCCAGGGTTTAGTTAAGTTAGCTGCAGTATGGATATCCCATGGTATAAGCAACCGGATGCGCATTCCTGGGAGTTATCCAGTATAGAGAATCTGTGATTGATGGTAGGTAAGGTGAGAATTTTGAGGCTAGAGGATCTGCTCCGGGGTATCAGAGCAGGAGCTTGATTTGCAATCAGAGCTGTTTCCTCATGTCCACCTTTCCCTTCAGTCCCCCACCAGACTCGATTTTCCCTGTTAGTGCAATGCTTAAATGAGCAGCAGTAATGTTCAGTTGTGCTTATTATAGGGAGGGGAGAGCAGATTTGGGTAAATGAGAACCAGTCCAAGGCCTGACATGGAAACCCCTTTTCCAGGTGCTAAAAAAAAAAGTTCTTATCCACATCTACCCACCACCACCTCCCCAGTCACTACAATCATGAACCTTCACTCTCTTCCTGAAGCACCAGCAGATCCTACATGGGATGTGGTGGTGGGGCTCAGCATCATCTTGGCTGGGTCACACAGCTACTCCCTTTTACCCTGGGGCTGCTCTGGAGTGACTTCATGCCATGCTTACAGGGGAAGCCTCAGTGCATATCAGATCATTCCTTCCTCTTCTGCAAGAATCACACGGAGAGATCTCATGTCCCCTGGGGTTCCCAGACTTGTAACATGCACTATGATGCCCCGCACAGGGGAAACCCTGGAATAGTAGTGGGGCTCAGGCATGAGAGGGGGAGTGCAGACCCAACAGCAGGCCAGCTGCCTGAGGAGATGGGCGGGGAAACACTGGCCATCCTCCTGTACTGAAGTACTTGCTTCAGACAAGGAGGGTGGTGAGGTGGTGGAGGAGGAGGAGGAGGGTAGCTGAAGGTTGCAGAAGGGAGGGGCCTTTCCTGTTGTTTGGTGAAGCAGCTACATTATAGATTTTTTGCAATGCTGTGTCTGCTGAGCACAAAACCATGCCACTCTGGTCAAAACTGAACTCTCTCCAGAGCACGATGCAGGGGTCTTGGATATGGAGGCCTCGTTCTGTTTTACACTCAGTTCCCCATGACCTTTGTGTCCCCAGGAAGCTGTGTTTTAAAACACTTGCTTTGTTCTGCATAGTTCTTCTTCGAGTGTTTGCTCATATCCATTCCAGTTAGGTGTGCACGCGCCGCATGCACATTTGTCGGACATTTTTACCCTAGCAACACTCGGTGGGCCGGCAGGGCGCCTCCTGGAGTGGTGCCACTATGGTGCCGGATATATACCCCTGACGGCCCCTCCGCTCCTCAGTTCCTTCTTACCGCCCATGTCGGTCGTTGGAACAGTGGAGCGTAGCTTAGCTGATCTCCACCTCTCTAGCGATTCACTCGTTTTTATTGTAATTGTGTATATAGTTCGATTTCTTCAAGTATAGTTAGTGTTTAGTTATTAGTTCTGTAGTACTTATTGTAGATAGTTAAGAGGGATCAGGGGTTAGCCCCTTCCCCTCACCCGGTACCGGGGCCCATGCCCGGTTCACTGGGCTTCAAACCATGCTCGGCCTGTCATAGGCCAATGCCCACAGGAGACCCTCACGACTCCTGTCTTAAGGGCTTGGGTGAATCCCATCTTACGGACAAGTGCCGCATCTGTAAGGCGTTCAAGCCCCGGACTAAAAAAGAGCGGGACATTCACCTAAAACAACTGCTGATGGAGGCAGAGTTGACTCCCCAGTCTTCGGCACCGCCAGCGGCACCGGGAACAAGTGCCTCCTTGGCACCGGAGCGCACGCCAACAGTGAAGGCTCCTTGACATCAAGCATCACCGGCCCAAGCTCCTACCCGGCACCATTCGTTCTCACCACGGGGCAAGAAGCACAAGCCTCCTGCAGCTGCTATATCTACACCACAGTCTGAGCACTTAGCCAAGTTGGACCGCCCGGCACCGTCAACTGCTGCGGCACCGACGTCCTCTGCACCATTGATTCCGGCCTCGCAAGAGCCGTCGAGTCCGGTGCTTACCAGCTCCCCAGCACGCGCCGTGGTTGAGCTTATCGTGCCCTCCACTCCGGAGACGTTCTCCACGGCACAGGACTTGATTGGCTTGACGGAGCCTGAGATGCCTCAACCCCCGGCGCTGCCGGTGCGGGTTCTTCAGTCCATAGGCAAGCCGGCCCTCATGAGACCTTCTTCGCCCGGTACCACAGAATGCCGCCGGTCCCGATCCAGGTCCCACAGGCACTCCTGGTCCCGTCATCGATCCCGGTCCCGCGGCCGCTCGCAGTCCCGGTACCGTTCCCCATCGAGGTACCGGTCGTATTCGCGGCACCGTTCGAGGTCCCGTTCGCCGTCCAGATACTATCAGCACCGCTCCAGATCTCGGCACCACTTGCGGCACTGTACTTCTCGCAGCCGTTCTCAGCACGGTGATTCCAGGCACTGGTCGACCTCCCGGCACCGCACTGGTCGCAGGTCCCGGTCCCACTCCTGGCACCGTCATGACTCTTGGTACCGTTCTCTGGCACCGCATAGGGACGGTTCGAGTGGACGCAGAGACCCACATCAAACGGTCTCCGTCCCCCCGTGGCTGTCTCGTCATCCGTCGATCTCCTCCCAAGCAGACACTGCATCATATGGGGATTCGGATAACCACCATGGACCTCATCAGTGGCTCTTTTGGACACCTTGGGCCTACAACCAAACCCAAGGTGATCCGCATATACCATCGCGCTCCGGCCCTTCTGAACATCGGGCGCCAGAGACCACAGTGAGCAGACCTCCCCCGGCGGGTACGGAGGAATCTCCAGCCCACATACCAGACCCACAAGATCTGCCACCTCAGGACATCCCCCAAGACCAGGAGTCAATCCAAGACCCGCTTGTCCCAGGGGTTTCATCCTCTTCTTCCCCGGATGAAGCGGTGGCGGGGATGTCTACATCTGAACCGCCCCCAATCGACCTCAGGTCACACCAAGACCTTCTGCGCTGCATCGCCCTCAATATCAACTTGCCCGTAGAGGAAGTTCCTGAGGTGGACGACCCGGTGGTCAGTATACTGTCGGTGGAGGCTCCAACCAGGGTGGCCCTCCCCTTCGTCTGCTCGATCCAGGCTACAGCGGATACCATCTGGCAATCTCCGGCATCCATACGGCCCACAGCCAGAGGGGTTGAACGTAAATACATGGTACCCTCCAAAGGGTATGAGTACCTGTATATACACCCTCCTCCTAGTTCATTGGTTGTACAGTCCATCAATGAACGGGAGCGCCATGGCCAGCAAGCCCCTGCTCCTAAATCAAGGGAGGCCAGGCGAATGGATTTGTTGGGGAGAAAGATCTATTCCGCGGGAGGCCTCCAACTCAGCGTGGCGAACCAGCAAGCCCTCCTGAGTAGGTACAGCTACAACACCTGGGAGGCAGTAGGGAAGTTTGCAGAGCTTGTCCCGCAGGACTCCCGCCAGGAATTCACAGCTCTCCTGGAGGAAGGGAAGAAAGTTGTGCGGACCTCCCTCCAGGCCTCGCCGGATGGCGCCGATTCGGCAGCTAGAACCGTCGCCTCTGGAATTGCCATGCGGCGTATATCGTAGCTGCAAGTGTCAGGCCTGCCACCTGAACTTCAGTACACTATACAGGACCTACCCTTTGATGGCCAGGGCCTCTTCTCCCAGAAGACGGACCCTTAGCTACAAAGTCTGAAGAACAATCGCATAATTATGCATTTGCTGGGAATGCATATGCCGCAGACTCAAAGACGATCTTTCCGGTCGCAACCTCAACGCCCCCACCCACCGCCTCGGCCAAGGCAAGACTTCACCAGAAGGCGAGGTCATACCTCTCACAGACGACAGTCTGGACCTCAAGGGGGTAACAATTCCGGTCCCACCAAGCGACCGGCGGGACCGAAGCCAAACTTTTGAGAGTGCGCCTGAGAGCACTGTACCAATGACCTCCCAGGATCCTTTTCAGTTCACCAACCGCCTGGCCACATTCCTCCCTGCGTGGTCCCAGCTAACTTCGGACTGTTGGGTCCTCCGCACGGTGGAGTGTGGCTACCATCTTCAGTTTGTTTCAACCCCACCTTCCCACCCTCCCTCCTCATCCCTCTTTAAGGGGCAAGGGGTTCTATTCCAGATATTTCCTAATTCCCAAGGCAAAAGGGGGCCTCGGGCCTATCCTGGACCTGCGAGAACTGAACAAATTCATGAGAAAATTCAAGTTCCGCATGGTATCCCTGGGAACCATCATTCCTTCCCTGGATCCCGGAGATTGGTATGCTGCTCTCGACATGAGAGACGCATATTTCCACATCACAATTTACGCTCCGCACAGATGGTACCTACGCTTTGTGGTGAATCGTCAACATTACCAATTTGCGGTCCTTCCCTTTGGCCTCTCCTCGGCCCCTCAGGTATTCACGAAGTGTATGGCGGTAGTCGCCGCCTCCCTCCACCATCATCGAATACATGTCTTCCCATACCTCGACGACTGGCTTATTCGAGGGACCTCCGAGGCTCAGGTCACCACTCATGTAAACGTCATCAAGGCCCTATTCAACTGTCTAGGCCTGATAATCAGTCTGGACAAATCCATTCTCCTACCTACGCAGAGGATAGAATTCATAGGGGCCATGCTGGACTCCAATCTTGCAACGACCAGCTTGCCCCCACCACAGTTTCAGGCTATAGTCTCCCTTATACAACGACTACAAAGCTTCCCAACAACCTCTGTTCGCACCTGCCTTGGCCTCCTTGGTCACATGGCTGCGTGCACCTTCGTTACAAAGCATGCAAGACTGCGCATGTGTCCTCTTCAGACTTGGCTCACCTCAGTCTATTGTCCACACAGGGATGCCATAGACTTGATAATCACAGTTCCACCAAATGTTCTGGGCTCCCTCAACTGGTGGCTGATGCCCTCCCAGGTGTGTGCCGGTAGTCCGTTCCATCCGTCGCAGCCTGACAACAGACGCTTCCTCTCTCGGCTGGGGCGCTCACTTAAGGCACCTTCGCACCCAAGGCCTTTGGTCCTTTCAGGAGCTGGCGCTTCACATCAATGTCCGCAAACTGAGAGCGGTCTGACTGGCGTGCCTGACCTTCCAGCATCACAGGGCCGTTGTGTTGCAGTATTCACAGACAACACAACGGCCATGTATTACATAAACAAGCAGGGAGGGACGCAATCTTCCCCCCTTTGTCAAGAGGTGATGCAACTGTGGGACTTCTGCATAGCCCACTCGATAGACCTGGTAGCCTCCTTTCTCCCGGGAGTCCGTAACTCTCTCGCGGATCACCTGAGCAGGTCCTTCCTGTCCCACGAATGGTCCATCCGTCCGGACATCCTCCTTTCAGTATTCCGGAGGTGGGGCTTTCCCCAGATAGACCTCTTTGCCTCCCGAGAGAACAGGAAATGCCAGGTGTTCTGCTCCCTGCAGGGTCGCTCCCCAGGCTCCCTATCGGACGTGCACCTAATTCCCTGGGAAGGTTGTCTACTTCATGCCTTTCCGCCCTTTCCCCTTGTCCACAGAGTCCTGCTCAAGCTCCACAGGGACAGGGCCCGGCTAATCCTGATCGCTCCGGCATGGCCAAGGCAGCACTGGTACACCATGCTGCTCGACCTATCTCTAGCAGACCCAATACCTCTGCCACTCTGCCCGGACCTCATAACACAGGACTTCGGCAGACTTCAGCACCCGGACCTGCAGTCCCTCCATCTGACAGCATGGCTGCTGTCTGGTTAAACCAATCCGAATTGCTCTGTTCCACCCCAGTGCAATAGGTCCTACTGGGAAGCAGAAAGCCTTCCACGCAGGCAACATATCTTGCCAAGTGGAAGCGCTTCTCCCATTGGTGCGCCCAGCATAACTTTATTCCCGAAGGCGTATCAGTCCCCATTATCTTGGATTACTTATGGTACCTCAAGGAGCAGGGCCTGGTGCTCTCTTCGATAAGGGTGCATCTGGCCGCGATTTTCACCTTCCATCCTGGGGAATCTGGCAGTTCGACCTTCTCTCACCCTATAGTTTCCAGATTCCTTAAGGGCTTGGAGCGGCTCTACCCTCAGGTTAAGCACCCTTCCCCTACCTGGGATCTCAACCTCGTATTAGCTAGGCTCACGGGCCCTCCCTTTGAGCCGTTAGCCACAGGCTCGCTGCTGTACCTATCCTGGAAGACAGCCTTCCTCGTCGCTATCACCTCGGCCAGACGAGTATCAGAGCTTCGTGCTTTGATGGTAGATCCCCCGTATATGATATTCCACAAGGACAAGGTACAGCTGCGACCGCACCTGGCTTTCCTTCCCAAGGTGGTCTCTGCCTTCCACATCAATCAAGACATTTTTCTACCAGTCTTCTTCCCGAAGCCGCACGCATCGCGCCGGGAACAACAGCTACTTACCCTGGATGTCCGCCGGGCCCTCGCCTTTTACATCCAGAGGTCTAAACCTTTCAGACGCTCGCCTCAGCTATTTGTAGCGGTTGCGGAGCGCATGAAAGGCATGCCTATCTCTTCCCAGAGGCTCTCATCCTGGGTGACGTCCTGTATCCGGACATGCTACGACTTGGCCCGCGTTCCGACTGGCCATCTCACTGCCCACTCGACTCAGGCTCAAGCCTCGTCTGCCGCTTTCCTGGCCCACGTTCCCATCCAGGAAATATGTCGCGCAGCTACCTGGTCTTCCGTCCATACTTTTGCATCCCACTATGCACTGGTCGAGCAGTCTAGAGACGATGCCGCCTTTGGCTCAGCTATCTTACGTTCCGCAACGTCTCGCTCCAACTCCACTGCCTAGGTAAGGCTTGGGAATCACCTAACTGGAATGGATATGAGCAAGCACTCGAAGAAAAAAAGACGGTTACTCACCTTTGTAACTGTTGTTCTTCGAGATGTGTTGCTCACATCCATTCCACACCCGCCCTCCTTCCCCACTGTCGGAGTAGCCGGCAAGAAGGAACTGAGGAGTGGAGGGGCCGGCAGGGGTATATATCCGGCACCATAGCGGCGCCACTCCAGGGGGCGCCCTGCCGGCCCACCAAGTGTTGCTAGGGTAAAAATCTCCGACGAACGTGCACGCGGCACGCGCACACCTAACTGGAATGGATGTGAGCAACACATCTCGAAGAACAACAGTTACAAAGGTGAGTAACCGTCTTTTCTGGGTTGTTGGTTTTTTGTTTTTGTTTTTTATGGCACCGCTGAGTCATTAGAGGAGAGAAGGAATGGGATCAAAACCAGAATCTGACTACCTCACCTTAGCATGCGGGAGGGGCAGAGGCACACCCAGTATAGAGGCAGGCTTCCTTCAGGAACAGGGTGAAAAGGGACAGTGACATAGGCTAGTGAAGGGCTGTGCTGTCACAGAGCATAAGGGGGGATAGTGAAGAGCTGTGCCTTCCCAGAGTGCCAGGATGGTTGAGATGCAGTGCAGGAGAGCCAGCTCTGGGTCCTGTCTCAGACCATGCCTACACTATGGGCTCTGCAATGGCATAGCTGCAATGCTACAGCTGTGCTACTGTAGCACCATAGCGTAGATGCTTCCTACAGTGACAGAAGGGTTTTTGCATCAATGTTGGTAATCCACCTCGCCGAGTGGTGATAAGCTAGGTCTTCCATCAATTTAGCTGCATCCTCACTGGGGATTAGGTCAGACTAACTACAGCACTTGGGGGTGTGAATTTTTCACACCCCTCAGTGACATAGATAGGTCGATCTGTATTTTAAGTGCAGATTAGGGCTGAGTCACATCTCTGCTACTTATGTCAGACTTTCAGATTAGTCTCACGAGTGAATTTAAGCAAGGGATAGAGAGACGGCAAAGCTAATTTCTCCTTGTGATGAGCTGTATAGACTCCATCCAGGGGTTGGTGAGTGGAGGATTATCACGTGTTCCCAAAGGTGAAGAAAGACAACACCTGTCTGCCCTAAATGCAGGGATGTCACGAGGAAAGTGAGGCCGGGGCCCGTTATGATGAGTTAGGTAAAGGCCTGCAGGATATTAGGGACATGCCGTGGCTAGACAGGAATAGCTAGTTCTGGGAGACATTTCCTCTCTAAGAGGCAGCAGCAATGGCAAAGTCTGGGAAAGCCCTGTCAGATGGACTCCCCCTTTGACTGTACATAGCTCTCCTCTTTGGTTCAGCTCACACCCTCCTCTCTGTCACTCACTCCTGATAGACCTTCTTCAGAAGAAACCATCCCTCTAAACTCGGACCTTCCCTATGAAATGACCTGTGTGACTGGAGTCCCAGTGTGTCCTTTCTCCCTTAGGGTCACTGCAATGGAGAGTTTGACCCTGGGTCACTCCTGCTTTGCAAGCACCTTCTCCTGCTACCTGGCAGGCACCCCCCTACCCAGCACCTTCTGAACAGCCTGACATATATTTACAAGAAGTGTAAGAAGTTGCCAGTTGCTTGGCTTTTCCCTTCTCTCTCCTACTGCTGCTCCTGCTTTTCTCACCTCTTCCATCAGCAGAATAAATGGTGACGAAAGGAAGGCTGATGGCTAGAGCAGAGAACCATCAGGACTCCCGGGCTCTGTTCCCAGCTCTGTCACTGACTTCTTGTGTGAATTTGGGTAAGTCACTTAGCATTTCTATGCCTGTGTCGCCATCTGTAAAATGGGGGTGATGCTCCCTCCCACACAGCAGGATTCATTCATTCACAGCTGTGAAGTGCTCTGAGAGCCTCAGAAGGAAGGTGATCTAGTAGGGCAAAGTATTTTTATTATTACTTTATTGCAGCTGCCACCCGCATGTTAGCTGCTACGGGACACCTTGTACAACAGCACTGTGTACATGACACCAGAGCTGGCTCTGCCCATCCTTTCAACCTTTCACCTCTCGCACATACACACACACAAAGACATTGGCTTGCTTTGTGTGAGTAGGAAGAGTCCCTCCCTCCTCTCCAGAAGCATGAGCAGTATCTTGACTCTCCCAGGAAGCACCTGCAGTGCCCCCAATGGTTTCTGGTAGAACAGGTTATTCTTACTCCACTGTCACTCCTCAGAAACTAGTTCCACCCGGCTAGGGTTCACCAACAGGTCATTCACCCAACTCCCAGAGAGAGAAAGAGAGATGGCCTAACCCCAGGCACTCACAGCTATTCCCCACCCTCCCGCCAATGCCAAAGTTCTCATTTACTTCAGGTTTTTAAAAACACTACCAGTTCAGAGTTGCAAAGGTGCCAAACCAAACCCCACACATAACAGAAGCAGCCAGTAATAGGAGAGCTGTATGTCACTGTGAAGGATTGTTCTAATTTGCATGGCACCCCTATGCAAAGGGCTGATCTCTTTGGTGCCCTCTCACTTATTTCCTACATCTTTAGTCTGATTGTTTGACTGGCTCATAATCCAATTTTTCAATGGAGAATAAAGACTGCCCACTACCTATCCTTCTGGTTCTCTGAATCTCTGTTTAATTACATCCAGTCCCAGTTTCTTTCCCCCTCAGGTCACCAGCACTTTCAATGGAGTAGTCCATTCAGCAATGGAGTGCAGGGCCGGGAGATGCTTTCTGTCACCAAACAGCTTAGCTAGTTAATAACAGGTGGCATGTCCAAAATCAGGTTTTTTGGATGGGTAACTGAACCTGTTTTAAATCCAACTGAAGGGAGAGGGGCATTAAAATCCAATCAAACTCAGAGGGAAAATAGCCTATAATATTGATAAAGAGACATTGTCAACAGGCTTTAAACCCTAGATTTAGATTTTGTTCTGACATAGAAGTGCTGTTTATCAATTTTTTAAATAAATCACTGAAAAGACCTCTCCTCTCCCCACCCCCTTCAAGATAACTCCCCCACTCCTTGCAGTACTGGAAATGCAGCAGAGAAACCAGAAAGTCTCAGTGACTTGTTTACTTCCACTGGCAACATTGAATGAACGGTAAGTGGCATAGAAACAGAACAAAGGGCGAAAAGCTAATGAGATTGCAAAAGTTCTTTCTGTTTTAATCATCTCAGGTGTCATTAGTGATAGAGTTAAGAACATTTTTGCAAAGAAAATCTGAGTAGGAGGGTGATAATGTTCCTTTGTTTCCGTACTGAGCGCTTGTCTAGCACTCCAGCCACTGTATATTTTTTTACAAACAACCCTTGGAAACATTCAGGTAGACCCATCTCTCTCCACTTTACAAACATATAACAAAACAAAACAAAATAAACTACCAGCCCAGCAGAAACAAAATTCCATCCCTCCCCCAACCATCCATGCCCTGTGTGATGATCTCTTTAAAACATCTTGCATCAAATGGAACTAACAAATAGGACAAAATGTGGAGCTACTCTAGCTGCACAAATCCAACCAAAGTTTACATAATTGCAAAGAAAACACTGCTCTTATCACCTTGAAATAGAATGAGCTGGCAGACTCTTCTAAGAAACGCTCCTGTACCTCAGAACTCCATTCAGTGTAACTACTATTTTCATACCTGATAATTTCCTTTCCTACCCCTCACCCCTATCTGTCTGCAGTATCCACCCATTATCTTTACTTAGGGCTTGTCTACATCACAAAGTTGCAGCGCTGGTGAGGGGGTTACAGCGCTGCAACTTAGGAGGTGTACACATCTGCAGGGCATCACCAGCGCTGCAACTCCCTGTTTGCAGCGCTGGCCTTACTCCCGTTTTGTCTCGGGTGTAGAGGATCCAGCGCTGGTGATCCAGCGCTGGTAATCAAGTGTAGACACTTACCAGCGCTTTTCTTGACCTCCGTGGAATAAGCAGGTATCCCAGCATACCTGAGGAATCCTCTCTGGTAATCAAGCAGGTCTCCTTCCCCGCGGTTTGCTCCGGTGTTCTTCGAATCCCCCCCAAGCGGGTCTCCTTCCCCGCGGTTTGCAGGGGGGTTCGGGGAACGCGAGAGCAAACCGCGGGGAAGGAGACCTGCTTGCACGGGGGTTCGGGGAACGCGAGAGCAAACCGCGGGGAAGGAGACCTGCTTGCACGGGGGTTCGGGGAACGCGAGAGCAAACCTCGGGGAAGGAGACCTGCTTGCTCGGGGGTTCGGGGAACGCGGGGAAGGAGATCTGCTTGCAGGGAGGTTCGGGGAACACTGGAGCAAACCGGGGAAGGAGACCTGCTTCCCCGCGGTTTGCTCTCGCATTCCCCGAACCCCCCTTGAAGCCGCCCAACAGCGCTGCAGTGTGGCCACATCTAACACCACTTGCAGCGCTGGTTGCTGTAATGTGGCCACTCTGCAGCGCTGGCCCTATACAGCTGTACTAATACAGCTGTAACAACCAGCGCTGCAAAATTGTAGATGTAGACATACCCTTAGATTATCTATTATCTTTATTCAGATTGTAAGCACTGTGGGGCAGGAATTGTCTCTTTGTTATATGTTTGTAAAGTGGAGAGAGATGGAGGCACAGTGGAGTCTTGGCCTCTAAGTGCTACTGCAGTGCAAATAAATAATAATAAATAAAATGCTAGAGATGAGCCCATCTTGCAAAATTTGAATCTGAACTCTCCCAAAGTTTGGACCTAGCGTTTTCTTTAGAGACTGTCTATACTACTGTGTATGGGCCTGAGTCCTCTCTTGGTTATGCTGCACCATTCTTGGCTTCAACAATCTCTTCCAAAATCTCTCCCACACCACCGTTTTAATAATGGCATTAAAAGACATGGCCTATACTCAGCCCAAATGGCCCTGTTTATTATTAGAGAGACAAGGTGGGTGAAGCAATATCTTTATTGGACCGACTAATCTTGGTGAAAGAGACAAGTTTTTGAGCTTACACAGAGCCCTTCTTTGAGTCTGACCTGAAGAAGACCTAAAGAAGAGTTCTGTGTATGTTCAAAACCCGTCTCTTTCACCAACAGAAGTTGGCCCATTAAAAGATATTACCTCACCCACATTGTCTCTCTAATTTCCTGGGACCAACAAGTCTACAACTACACTCAGGGCCAGTGCAAGGAAGTTTTGCGGCCTAGGCGAAACTTCCACCTTGCGTGCCCCTCCCCACCCTGCAGCAGCTCCCCGCCCATCCTCTCCACCCTGAGGCACCCTTTCCATGACTGCTCCCCCCCACCCTGAGGCACGCCCGCGGCAGCTCCCCCCACCCCGGGGAGCTGTGAGGCACCTCCCCACCCCAGCTCACCTCTGCTCCACCTCCTCCCCGAGCACGCAGCCCCCGCTTTAATTCTCCTCCCAGGCTTGCAGCGCCAAACAGCTGATTGGTGCTGCAAGCCTGGGAGGCGGGAGAAGTGGAGCAGCGACCGGGCGCTCAGGGAGGAAGGCTGTAAAAAAAAATTGGGGGCAATGCTTTTTGGCGCCCCCAAATCTTGGCGCCCTAGGCAACTGCCTAGTTCGCCTTAATGGTAGCACCGGCCCTGACTACACTGCGAACAACCTGTTCATCATTCCAGCCCCTGGCAAAGAGTGCAAGGTGTGTCACTAAAAAGAGAGACAAAGTTCCTGCTCCAAACAGCTTTAGGTCTTGAATCACTCATGACACAAGAGGTGAGAGTGAGAACAAATAGCAGAGGAATGGTCTGGGATGGGGTAAAACAGGTTATATCAATAAGATCAGCCAGTGACTCAGTCTGTGCCCACTTCTTGAGGAACACAGTTTTTGTAATTCCATTGTACAGTATTAAATACAAATTCCCGTCTCTCAGGTTTCACGGAAGAAGTGAGATTTTTCAGAGGGGTTTGAGTAAGGCAGGGGGAGTGGCAGAGAGTGTTATGTGCCTAAACTGGCATGGAAAAAAGGCACAGTGATATTTGTGTGAGGAAACAAAGGCAGGTCAAGGCTGGTGTCACTGGCAGAGCGGGCTGTACAGGAGGAAATGAGAGGGCAGAGGATCAGAGAAGTGGGCAGAGGCTCTTTGCTAGAAAAGCAAGGACAAGCAATTTGATTTATAGACGTTGGCAGGTCTGTACCTTGGGTCCGAAACAGCTACATACAGTGTAGAGAGTAGAAGATAAGGACTTTCCCCCTTTGAATTCTAGGGACAAAGGACATACAATATCTATGGAAACCATTCTAAATTGGTTTAAAAAATGTTTGCCACCATGATACAAAACTCCATTCCCTTTCTGTCCCTGAAATTGTAGAGACTTCTGGAGTTGCCTGTGAGTCCTGACACTGTAGTATGGAGGCATTATCACTGTACCTGCCATCTCATAAACAGGCTAAGATTTGTACTAAACAAAGGACATTGACACATAGGAACGGCTGGGATATTTGCCTGTGTAACATTCGCCTCCCTCCAGTCTCCACCCATCCCCTGTAGTACCAAAACAGTACTCACCCACACTTAACATGAACAGCTGAGATCCCTTTGTAGCTCTCATGGTCTCTCCTTATCCTCCGTACAGAGTATTTCCCTGTAGGATTGCTCAGTAGCTGAATTATTTTAGTTAATGGGCTAACAGGGCAGCCTCACGGTTGTAGCTTGGATTCACTTCCCAAATCCTTTTTCACTTGCTCTTTCGACTCTGCTCATCTTCCCCAGCCCCTTCAGCTAGATTGACAAACTAGTTCACTACTAGAGATAGAAATCTCTTGCTGTTCTCTACCCGAGGGAAGCTGCTGTATGTTATGAACTCGTCCTACCCTCTCAGGCAAATAAACCACCTTTCCTGGTCTCTGCTGATTGATAGGTACACAAAGGAAATGACGAGTTAATCCAAAGGGCCAGGTAAAAGTGCACACAAGAGAGCACTTAGAGTGATTTGTACAGTGACAAATAGCCATGGCAGATAAAAACAGATTAATTTAAAAAAATTAACCCTTTTTATTGTATTACTGTTTAATTTACATTAGATATTTCTTTAAGCCAAATATTTTTCATTTAAATTAAATACATTTTTATTTTAAAAAATAAATGATTTAAATTTAAAATTGTGGCAGATATGTTCTGGCCTAAATTTACTATAATCTATTAATTTCAATTATGTAAAAAATAATATTCAAGTAGTACATACTTGTTGCTGAAATTTTAAAGAAAGTCAAACCATTGAACCATTAGAAATCACTGGCTAAGCATCTAGAACTAGACTTCGTTGAAGTGCTACGCCAGCTTTTGACAGCAGTATCCTCTTCTGCAGGTGCAGAGAGAACGTTTTTCTTCATTTCAGTTTATTCAGCTAGTTCAGTTCAGTTATTAGTCCATTCAAAGTTAAGCTACTAGTTGGAAGTTGAACAAGCTGGGAAGTTTTTTTACTCTTCTAATTAATTCATAAAATTGAGGTATGAGAGGATGAGATCTTCTACCTCCAAAATCTAGAAGGACATCATGACCAGAAACAGAAACAATCAGTTCAATTCACTAACTACAAATAATACTTCCCTTGCTTAAAAATCAGTTAGTTTTAAATGCAAAACTGGTTTTGATTAACTTACTTTTTTCTTATATATCCTAGTTTTATTTAACTGATAAAAAGTTTAAAATGCTGTTTTTGTGCATTTTTAATTGAATTCCAGTTTCCAGCCAAATGCAGCTTGACCCAAATCACAAGCAAAAACTTAATAATCATTCAGTAAATAAGAAACATATTAATCATTTTCTAACATCATAAATAGGTAAAAATTAAGAATCTGAATAAACATATGTTGAGCTCTATCACTGCTTAAATACATGTGTATAAGTAGAGAGTCATCCTGGTTAGCCAGAAAGAAGTACCAAATTTAGTGTAAAGGCCATATTTAGTTGCAAATCAACCTATTACCTGGGGATGTAGAGGTTCCATTGGGCTGGTTTGTGTGTTTCTCAAATGCAGCCACTGTGGCTGCATGCAGCCCTAAGGGGCTTTTCTTGTGGCCACAACCTCCTGGGCTGTGATCGAGGAGGAATGGGGGGCAGCAAAGCAGTGACTCCTTCCCCTGGGCTGCTTGCAAGAGTTGGTCCCTACCCCGTCCAGAGCCACAAACACTGTAGGAGCAAGCAACCAGTGTGAGTTCCCCACCTTCACAGGTGCAGTGGGGCTGGGGCTTCAGGCTTCTGGGGTGGTCAGTGGCAGGCTCTGGCCACATGGCAGTGGGCTGTGTCCTCCAGCTGCAGGGTTTTGGGCTCCATCCCTGGACTCACCCCCCCACCATCACCTCAACCCCCACTGCCTCCTCCAGCCTCCCCTTGCCCTTGGTCCCCCTGCCTTCTTACCCACCTCCTCATCCAGGGCTTAATTTGTCCCCCAGCATGCCAGGGCTGTGTAAGTCTGCTGTGAAAAGCGATATTAACAAATATACAAATATCATTTTTCGCAGGAGCAGACTTACTAACTAGCAATCTAAAAAAAAAAACTCAAAACATGCAAAGCACCTTATTTTTGTTTCTGTTCTGCTTAGGTCCAGTAAAGAATAGAGACAACCATACATTATTTTTATTATTGAGTCTGCAAAAAAATCCTACATACATAAATTACCATGATCTGGGCTTGTATATGTGCATATTTATTTGTTTTTCCTAAAGTTAATTAAGTATTTTAGGAAAAATTCTCAGAGCAGCCACCAGCAAGAGTTGATGGCTGCACTCTGAAGCCACCAAAAAATATGTTGTGAGAACCCGTGAAAGGATTGGATATGGAGATTTTCTTGTTAAGCAAGAGGAAAAGGGAAACTGCCATTCACCCCCATGTGAGCCCTACTGGAGAGGGAGCCATTCTGATACCACAAAGTTCCCAGTCAGCATGAAGCAGCTGATCACACGCTGCACTGCAGCAAGGCACTAGGGAGTGCACCAGCATTTCAGACTGCCCCGGGGGGCGGGGGGGGCGGTTATCTGGGGGCTCCCTGCTGGTGGAATTTTGGCTGTTCTCTGGGCCTCATCTGTGAGAGGAAAATCCAAGCCAAAAAATATTAGGAGATTCAGCCCCCAGTATGGGAAGAGTTAAAAATTTGACCAAGGACTGTCTATGAGGCACTGAATTCCTTTCCCATGCAACCCAGCAGCCAGTGTGGGGCAGACCCTATATTTAGAAAGCTGCTAAAGGTTTGGTGCTGACAGTTGTCCTGCCCCTTAGAGAAGAAGTCGCAGAGAGAGAGGAAGGGCAGCTGATCTCTCGCTCTAGCTGTGTCCGCTGCCAAATTTCCTTCCCCATCCACTGGGCTCCGTCTCTGAGCCTAAGACGGGGAGTGACCATTCTGCTGTCAGGAGAGCTCCAGACACGGACAGTAAGTGCCATTTCTTAACATCTTTGCTTCCCATCTCCCCGACTCCATGAGCGGCTGCAACGTCAGCCCTTGTTTATGGGACATGGCTGCACTGATATCTGAGACCAGCTGCCGAGGGATATCTGAGCCCCTGGGGCTGGAATGGGACAGACACTCCCTGAGTGAGAGCCAGAAGTCACTCTGTGACGCTTGTGGAACTGGCTGCTGCTTCTCCAGGTTCCCAACCAAATAATATCACCCTCACCCCCACCACACACACGCACACACACACTCCACTGCACACTGGCAGAGGCTGGCTCATGGCAAAGGCCTCCTGAGGGCGAGTCCTGGGGTTTAGAGTTGGTCAGAATCAAGGGTTTGGCCTTGATCCTTTGCAGTGTTTGGTTATGAGGAGGGTAGGCCTCATTTTCCCTATCCTCATTTTCTTCAGTCTCCATGTCCAGCCCCGCATACTTAGCTGGATGAGTCTCCTTCTAGTGCAGAGGCCTTCAAACTTTTTTCCTCATGCCACCCCCACCCCGGAGCCAGGGACATGACTCAGGGGATTGGGATGACACAGAGAGGGATAAGGAGGCTGAGGCTGGGGCCACAGCTGGGGGCAGGAGCAGAGCCTCGGCCAGGGGCCTAGTCCAGCAGCAGGGCACTGGCCACAGGGCCAGCAGCCGGGGCACCAGGTGCGTAGCCCCCGGCACAGGGCCAGGGCCAGGAGAGGAGCTGGGTGGCGTTCCCTCCCTGCCTCTCTGTGGGGGATGGACCTGGCCCCAGCCATGCCCCCCTCAAATGTTCCTCCACGCCCCCCTAGGGGGCACGCCCCACAGTTCAGGTACCTCTGTTCTAGTGTCTATTAGCAGGGCTGAGCTGTGTGGAAGGAGATAGAGTTTCTGCACAGCCACCCAAGGCCCATCCTCCTTCCTGGCCTCCATGCCTGTTTGCTCCTTCTCTGCACAGTTCCCAGCCCCTGCCAACCAGGAAGGTGTTCATGCCACTTCTGTAATAATAGTCTGCAATGCAAAATCATTGTTGTACCACTACACCGCAGGGCATGGGGAATGCCCTGCCTGCAGCCTGCCCAGCCTAGGGTTGCCAACTCTGAGGTACAAAAAAGCAGGACATCCAGGATGATCCTGAGCCCATAAAACTGCACAGCTGGCCATGTGTGCTGAGCACCCTTAGAGATTTCCTGGGACAACTACCTCATAAAATGATTATCCTAGGAAAATTTGGACAGGTGGCAGCCAATGCCTCTCCTGAAGGGGTTTTCCTGAGTGCAGTGCTTATGTTGTATTCTTATTTCTCTCTCCCTGCCATCTCCCCTCCTCCATCAGATCCTCAGAGTTGGCCATGGCAAGCGGCAAGGACTCAGACAGCGAGCAGGTGGTACCAGATGAAGAGGATAGACCAGACGTGAAGGCAGTGCAGGCCCGCTACCTCCGCAGTCCCTCCCCCAGCCAGTGAGTGCATTTGCCACAGGGACTGCCATGGCTTCCTGACTGCATGTAACAAATTGATTCCCCTTCCTCCCCTACCCCGCACATACCCATCTTATTCAGATCAAGATCATAGCCTCAGGCTTCCCTCTCCTCTAATAGGCAGGAATTTAGAATACCAGCATAGGCCGTACTGGGTGGTGGGGAGACGCTGTGGGGATGGAGCTCATGTGTTATTTATCCCGTTCATTCATCTTAGATCACACAGAGAGAGAGAGAGAGAGAGAGAGAGAGTGAGAGACAAAAGCATTACTCGGAGGAAGCATTATTGTTTTCTCATTCCTTATACTCTCCCTCCTCCTGTTAACTTGCAAAATTCAGATTGGCTTTCAAAATCCAGGTATGTTGGGACCTAGGCTTTTGATTCAACCCATTATATGGATTTGCAAACTCCATGTGTGGATTTTAACCCCCTAGAGGTTGAGGCTATTTGGATTTGGGGTTTTGGTTCAGGCCTCTCTCTCACAGGAGGGCTGGGAACAAGGCAGAAGGATGCCACTTACAGGGCAGCAAAAGTTGGGCTTCTGCCAGTTTTGAGGTGTCTTAGTCAAAATAAGTGTGAGATTTTTTTTTTCAAGTGCCTGCTTCTTAATACAAAATTCCTGACAGGATTTCCCAGAAACTTTCAAACTGCACCTGCAGCAGGAAGTAGGGAGCAATGAAAAGATTCTGCCAAACAGGAGATATTTTGGGGCATGTGGTTGTATGCAAATAGGGAATACACGGTTTCCATAAACAGCCTTAACCATGAGGTTTGCTACCAGCAACAGCTAGAATGTTTGCTTCGTTTTACTGTATTCACTCATTCAATTTTCTGGGCTAATGTGCAACATAATCATGTAGAAATATCACCTAATCACCACCTCTCTCTCCTCCTCCTCACCTGATCAGCCATTCAGACTGAACAGAACCATCTCCTTCACCTTTTCTGCTGGCAGTACCAAATACCACAGTTAAAGTTGCAGAGACACTTCCATTCAAACGGCTACAAGCCGCCCTCCCAGGATCAGGGCTTGTAACTCACACACCTCTTGGGTGCAGTGTTGTGTCCCATCTAGTGGCACCAAAACCACTGAGGGGAGGAAGCTCTAGTCATATGTCTTTTGGCTCATGCACTAAGCTCTAGAGGTCCCAGGTTCAATCCGGCCCACGGACAACCCAGATCTCTCAGTGTTATATGCCCTACTGGCATCCGGCCCTGCTCCCTTTCTGCCGGTTAGTGACGCTGGCCAGTCAGAGAAGGGCAATAGTTGGAGGAACTGGAAGGGAGCTCTCAGGAGGAGATGTACAAGGAGCTGTTCAAGTGGCGGCAGCAGCACAGAAACTCCTGCAACCCCTATTGGCAGTAGCTCAGGACCATGACAACTCCCCTTTGAAGCAAGCACTAGGAGCAGTACTCACACAAGCACTTGAGGCACCAGCACACCCCTGCGAGGGACTCCAGTGCAGTCACTTTATGGTTTTGTTTTGTTGAGATGTGTGACGGGGTGGACTAGGTCCAGCGGCTCCCTGTTGGAGGCCTCAGGGCCCTCCATACCCCATCCCAGAGAGGAGAAGTGGCCTAGAGTTGGCTGTAGGGAAAGCAGACAATCAAAGGGGCTGCAGGAGTGGCCAATCAGGCACCAAGAGGGCTATATAAAAAGGAGCAGCAGAGATAGAGTTGGTCAGTCAGTTGCTGCCTGGAGCTGGCAGAGAGAGGACTGAGTTCATGGCTGGCTGAAAGAGCAGCAGAATCACAGACAGTTCAGTACGGGCAGGGACCAGCAGAGCTAAGAAGGAGTTCCTGGATGGCTGCTGGGACTAGGAAGGGTCTGAGCCCAGGGAGGGCAACAAGAAGACAGTGTCTCCAGGGAGGACGCCCTGAGGGTATGTCCCCATACCAGGGCCGGGAGAAGGTAAAGTCTATATACCCCAGAACGGGTTTGTTCTCTTCCACCTACAGACAGCGTGTGTGACTTGTCCAGAAAGCTGAGTCACTGAAGACCTGCCTAAAAAACCATTAACCAACATCAGAAAGCTTTGATGTGGTTGTCAATTCCTTCAAAAAAAGCAGTTCTTCTTTCGCAGTTCCATCATTAATGAATTGAACATAGATGAGCAACTGACAGCATTGTTCTACATCAGTGGTATCGTCGCACTGAATTGTGAAAAAAGGAGAAGCTTTCACTGTCTCCACAACTTGAAGTTTTAGATCTTTCACCATGTCATCCATGCAAAGTTTCATGGAATTGTTGGAAAGTGAAATTTTTGATATTTTTTTCTTGCTTTCGGCACCAAGCACACTATCAGCTGCTTTCAACGAGCAAGGCTTCACAAGAGTTTCTCCTATTATGTTCGCTTTCTTGGCTTTAGCGATGAACAATGACAGTTTATAAGATGCTTCCACCACTTTGGCCGATGCTTGATGAAAAGCGCCAATAGTGTCCAGCTTCGTGTGTTTTAAATTTTGAAGTTTAGCAGCAAAAAACTCTTTTGGTTTGTCTTTCAAAGTTCTGTGGTTCTTTGTCAAGTGTTGCTCAAGATGACTAGGTCTCAAGGCATCATTACTGAGAACTGTGTGGCATACTACACATTGAGGATGATCAATCCCATTTTTTTCCATGACAGTGAAGCCAAACTTAATGTAGTCTTCATCGTACTTCCTTTTCTTAATCGCAGTCATAATATACTAATAAAAAAAATCTATAAAAATAATTTTCCTGATTTGTGACTAATAATGGATGCAAGTTAATGTGAGTTATCGCGAACATTTATTTTCTACTACTGTTATGTACGGACTCATGCTACTCTATATATACCCCACCACCAATCTGGCAAGTAGCCCGTCTTGCATGGTGAGTGGTGGAGGTAACCACTCTCACAATAGAACAGTCTCTAACGCTCTCACAAGCAAGCTAGGAAGTTTTAAAAAGTTCCATCGCTTTCTACATTGTTCTTCGGCCTCCCCACCGACCAAAATGGCACTCCAACATGTTGAAAGCCAAAAAGAATTAGCATTTCATGGTATGAACTTTGAAAACATTGCAGTTATATACTTTTATTTATAGTTGTATTTTTATTATTATTGTACTTTATGTTATACCTTTATTCTTGTCTACTTATATTCATAATCAAAAATGAGAAGATTGTTAACACTTTATTGCAGTTAAATAATATAGGCCTGTAATTGGACAACTTTATGAATAGTTATTATTATGTATACAGAATATGTATAATTTATTGTCTGGTCTATTAAATAAATAAAAAAATAAAAAAATTACACTGATAATTTTTTTTTCATTATGAACATTTCACAGCCTCGCACCCCGCTTGGAATTTCTTCACGTCCCCCAGTTTGGGAACTGATGATGTAGAGCCATCCCCTCAGCATGGGTCTCTGGGTGCCCCTAGCAGCACAGCTCCCTTTGGAGACAATACCATTGTCTGTGGCTCCAACAGTCAAGCCCCATTCCTCCCTTTCAAACAGACTGCAGACCTGGACATTCCACCATGCACATGGATTTCCACAGCAAAAGCTGAGCTCTGCAGAGGGGAGCATGCTACATGCAGTGACTACTACCCTGCTCTTCTCCCTCCCTATTCCCAGAATCACACTTAGATTTGTGGAGCCTTCTGCAAATCCCTCTTCGGCAGATGTTGTGGGGTTTCCCACCCACTTTTGTTCCCCACTCTGCATAGCTAACAGGAGCGGGTGCCCCTCAATTCCCTGTCTGTAGTTGCTCATCAAGATTCTCTCCACAAATACTGGTTTGGGCTGAGACGCCACATGCATGGTGTCAACCTGGAGGGGAATTTGGGGACCAAGCACGTACAAAATCTGTTCAGAAAGTCTTGACTGAGGGGAAATACATTTTCCCATCATAAAAATTTGTTCAGTTGTGGGCCCCGCCCTCTACCACTTCCCACCTCCATCTAATTGTATCAGCCGAGGTCTGAACTCTCCAACTCTTTCTGGACCAACCCATCACACTGCACAGTCCTTTCTGCCTACCCCAGTCTCCCCAGCTGCTCCTGGGTTTGGAATGATGCTGCCCACCTACCCTCCCATGGCCAGTTATTATGGGAACCAATTTAATCCATGCCGCTGGCAGCCAGGCTGGTGCGTGCAGAAGCCTGTGATGTCCAGGCCTTCTCATGGAGGAAGAGGAAACAGCCACCAATTCAAGTCAGAGAGAGAGAGAGAGAGAGTCTCCACAGTCAGCTGTCTAACCCCAATGCCATGCTGGGCCCTGAGGACCAGAGTGGGGCACAGGGAACAAGCTTCCCTGGGGTTTTATCCTTTACTTGCTCACAGTGAACTCAGCATGTCTTTCCTTAATGTATTCTTTGTATATAAATCTATCCCTGGTGAAAGGTGTAGGACTGACAGCTCTGGAGATTGATGCTCTCTATTTATCCATTGAACAAGTACAGCACCACCAGCAGCAGAATACGCTTCCTCTATACAAGCCCCTGTGGAAGTAACCCAGAGGGACCTCCTCCAGGGATGAGAGGGGAGCTCAGTATATATGACCTGTTCTGTCCTTGACATTTCTCTTGAGACTATCAACAAGGAGCCCAGTTAGCAGCAGTTTCAATGGAGGCTTTTTTATGTGGCTACCTGTCCCATGGGAATGGAATTGAGACCCCAAACTTATTTCACATAGTTCACAGAACCACTATGATTATATTAATGAACTTTTAATTCATTTTCCATTGACAATCAAAGGAGCACATTTTTTTTGCGAAAATGTTCACAGGCAGAGAATGGGTCACAAATACTCATATAAATGTGTATTCAAATGAGGGCAGATTTTTAAAGGTATTTAGGTGCCTAGTGAGATTTCCAAAAGCAACTGGGTGCCTAAAACGCTGCCTCAGGCACACCGGGTCATGGACAGAGATCACTGCAGGTCCAGAGCAGCTGTCAAGAGGGGACACTAGATGAGGAGAGCCTGGTACACCATAGCCAGCACTCAGGGGACAGCTGCTATGCCCACCCAGCTGCAAGGGGGCACTCCAATGGGGAGTTCACTCTTCCACAAGCAACTAAAGCAAGCTCCAAGATAAGAATGGATCATCCTCTCTTTTGTCCTCTGAGTATGATGCCTCTTCTTGCAAACGTGCTTTGACTTTCAACACAGGCTTTAAGGATCTGTTGTTCAGGACATAAATAACAGTGGACTGGTTCCTGCTGCCTTTTTCTTGTATAGGCCAGATAAATGAGCCTCCAAAAACCTGTAGGAGAACACTTCAACCTCCCAGGCCACACTATAACAGACCTTAAGGTGGCCATCCTGCAGCAAAAAAACTTCAGGACCAGACTTCAAAGAGAAACTGCTGAGCTTCAGTTAATCTGCAAATTTGACACCATCAGCTCAGGATTAAACAAAGACTGTGAATGGCTTGTCAACTACAAAACCAGTTTCTCCTCCCTTGGTTTTCACATCTCAACTGCTAGAACTGGGCCTCATCCTCCCTGATTGAACTGACCTCATTATCTCTAGCTTGCCTGCATATATATATACCTGCCCCTGGAAATTTCCACTACATGCATCTGACGAAGTGGGTATTCACCCACGAAAGCTCATGCTCCAAAACGTCTGTTAGTCTATAAGGTGCCACAGGATTCTTTGCTGCTTTTACTAGGCACCTAATTAGCTTTGAAAATCTGGTCCTGAATGTACAAGCAGCCATTATGAAAGCTGTTGGTGGGGTTAGTAATTGTCCAACCAGAGAACAGAAACAATACCATGTGACTTGATTGACCAAACATACTGTGAATGTCAAATTATGATGCAACCACTGTGGTGAGTAGTTTGCAAGAGATTCATAGCCTGCCAGATGATCACTTAAACCATCCATCAAATAATCTGGAAGAACAAACACATCTATAAAAGTCGAATAGTGTTTGCAGACAATTTGTTAACAGAAAAAGGGCCAAAATTGCAGCATAATTCTGAATTCTTCACCAAACTCTAGTCAGAAGCCACCCTTCATATAAAAGCAGAGCAGCAGACTTGGAGTTGATGTGTCTGGAATGGCACTCAGATATTAGTGATGAGGGAGGTACAAGAACGTGGGATACATTACGCCTGGGAGAATTCTGTACAAAAAAATTAAAAATTCTGCTCACAATATTTTAAAATTCTGTAAAATTCTGCATATTTTATTTGTCAAGTTAACACAATATAATCATACCAATTTTAATTATTTTGGTAATTTATTTCAAAATACCTGTCAGCAAATATGTCTAACAATACAGACAACAAAAAAGATTCAGGAAATTTTTTTTGACAAATAGATTCCTTACTAGGCATATTAATACAGAACTCTTGAATAATAATTCATTTAAACTACAGTACAGAACCATATTTCCTACACCCCTCAAAAGCCATGCAGGGAGTTACGAGTAATGGAGGAGCTAAGGGAGAGGGAAGTAATTCCTGGGAAGAAGTATGGGTATGAATTTGGAAGGTAGTTGGGTATGGATGGGAAAAGTATGGAACAAATTTTTTTGGGAGTCAGACAAGGATTCTTAGGGAACTTCCCCCATGCAGACCCTGACTGATCCCTAGCTTCTCCCATTTAGTCAGGCACATCTGCCCTGTCCCTATGTGTCCTTGTACCCCATCCACATTTGTCCTTCCACCGCCACTCAGACACCCATTCCCCTGTCCCTGTACCCCTTCAGCCAGCCCCTTCCCCCATCCCCATGTGTCCCTGAACCCCCTCCCCCATCTCCATGTGTCTCTGTGTCATCACTCAGCCACCTCCATTCCCCCATGTGGCCCTGCACTCCCTTCCTCATCCCCATGTGGCCCTGCATCTCCCTCCCTCCTATCCCCATCTGCCTCTGTACCCCCATTCAACCACCCTCCTTCCCCCATATGGCCCTGCATCCTATTCCCCCTATGGCCCTGTGCTTCCATTCCCATTCAGCCCCTGCCCCTGTTTGTGACCCCCAGCAACCCTATGTGCCCCATGTTGTCTGTCTCCTGACCTGTCCCAACATGGGCTGTGAAGAAGGCTTTTTCTCTTCCCTGTCATAGCTGGGGCTGGCCAGGAGTGGCTGCTCTGTTTCAGCATCACAGTGCCCTCTGGTGGGCAAGAGGCAGAATGCCAGCAACTTTCTGGCAGAAGCTATTTGCTGCTGAAAAAAATAAAAATATGCATGGCACATGAATTATGCACATACACAGTGGTGAAAAATCCCCCAGGAGTAATACAGCTACACAACAAGAGGAGCCTGCAGCAGTGAGTCTCAGAGTCCAAGTCTATAGACTCTGGCTCCTGGGGCTTGTGCGTCTATGCTAAAATAGCTTGTAGACATTTGGGCTGGAGCTTGGGCTCAGAAGCCATGATAGTGGGATGCTCTTTAATCTATAGAGCCAATCTCTAGCGCCTCCTTCTATTATAACTAATGATAAATAAGAAGTGATTTTCAAGCAAAAAAGTTAACTGTGCGGATGTACCCTTAAATTCTCCTTCACATGAATAACCCATCTAACAATCCCATCCCACCCACCTACCTGCAGGAACTCACTCTCCAGGTCTGTTCTTCTGATGTTTCTTTCCACTGACCGCAGATCCTCATTGCAGGCCTCACTTTCACCCACTTGCTGCCACATAGCCCCTAATTCCTACCTCCTATACTACATATATTACATGTAATGCCAAATCCTCTCCCATAGGACCCCACCACCACTTCTTGCAGACATCCTTTGGATGATAGAGATCTCTTCCAAAGGCACTTGTCACACTGTCCAGGGGGGAGTATCTTTCCTTCCATCCCTCATAAGGTCCTCTGTCTGCCTTCCCTGCTGCTTCCCTCTGAAATGGTTGAGAAGGGAAGCAATACCAGAGGTGCAGGGCAGATGAGGAAGTGTTTGTCTAATACCAATATCATTGACTGGCAGGTATTCAGCGATATCAGACACAGACACAGAAAGCATCTTCATGGAGCCTATCCACCTGTCCTCTGCAGTAGCTGCTAAACAGATAATAAATGAAGGTAAGCGAATCAAAGGGGCAGGGTAAGTAAGAAAGACTTTGGTTGCACTAGGTTACCCTCTTTCACCTGGGGAATCTTACAGTGCTAAAAAAACTTTCATGAAGCCTCATAACCCCCCACGCCCCATCATGAGGTAGAGAGGTTGTCTCCATTTTACCTACCATTACACAGACATGTTTGGAGACTTGCCTTAAAGTCACATACATAGTGAGTCAGTGGCAAAGTCATAGAATACAGTGAATGAGTCCTGATTCAGAGCTGCCTGCTCTAACCAGGGGCACTGGAACAAGGGTGGAGGGGGCAGGGGTCCATGGCCCCCTCACTTTTAAAAGTGGGAGGACAATGCCCTCTGATTTTTTACCGGCCATAAGAACAAGCAATGGTGGAGAGGTGGCAGAGAAGAGCCAGCAAGGGGCAGGTTCTCGGGGAGAAGGGGCAGGGCAGTGCAGGGTGTCGGGGAAAAGAGGGGGTGAGTTACTGGTTTGGGCACTGGTCCCCCCCTACACACACTGTTAGGGAACTTCCACCACTCCTGGCTCTAACCATTGGGCAAGCTCCCTTCCCCATATGCTTGGGATTAGAATGAGACTGCCCCAGACACCTTTTCACTTGTAAACAGCCAGCCTAGATCTACAAGGGATGAAAGGAAAGGTTACTGTGCTCAGTCCCCTATTAACTGTCTTGAGGCTACTGCCTAAGCACACACATGCACACATTTCAGACTGGCTGGGTGGACACTGTTCAACAAAGTTAAGAAGCCCCCAGGATTGTTCCAGAGAGAAAGAATAGTGAATTCTTCACATGCTTTGAGTGACAGTCAGTTCATTCCAGAGCTGAAGACAAAGGAGGTCAAAGTGGATTCAGTTTGTCCGGGGATGTTGGAGTCTGCAGAGCAGCTGCTGGTGGAGGACCTGTACAATCGAGTTAAAGAAAAGATTGATGACACCAGCTTGTTCAACACACCGTGTGTGATGGACTTGCAGAGGGCACTCATGAAGGACAAGCTGGAGTCCCCCTGGGATCCTGTGGATGAAGTCTGGCCCAACGTCTTTATAGCAGAAAAGTGAGTATGAACTTTTGTCCTTGAGATCGCACAAAATTCCTAGTGAAAGGTTTGATGGAGTCACTAAAGTCACCTCAGCATAATATTTATTACATGTAATGCCTTTCATCCCCAGAGATCCAAAGACATTTTACAGTCTATGTGTACAAAGATCACACAGCACTGAAAAGCAACCACTTCTGTGAAAAACCACAGCTTTTGCACCACACACATTGACACTTCACAACAGTTTAGGAAAGGAGGGGAAGAACACCATATCCAATTAAAAGTACCCAGGAAACTGCAAGCAAAATGAAATTACTGCAGTTGGAATTTGGCCCAGACGGGGGAAATGTCATGCAATTTATTGAAGACTAGTGGCCAGAGTCTCTGTTTTATAGCTCTTCCAAAAGACAGCACCTTCAGCAGCCTAGTGCTCCCTAACATTGCGCTGAGGCATTGGTTCAGCACTAAGAGGGAAGAGTGCTATCTAATGAATCACCAGTAATGTGTCCTGCAGCACCTTGCTTCTCTTTGAGCATCTCTCAAGTATGTATTGAATATAACTGCTAGAAGACCACTGAGAGGGTGCTACTCTTCTGCCTAATCTTATAATAGAGGGAGGGAGGCTACTGTATCTACAGATACCTCAGTCTCTTGGGCTAGACTTACTTGCATTTGGGCTTGTCTTCTGTTCACCTAAATGGGATCGAAACCCTACTCTCAGGTGCTGAGTTGGCCCTATCTCCTGCTCCTATCTCATTTTCACCATTCACAGATCTTGACAGCCTGTGTTGCTACTCACAGTTCTGAAATCTGCATTAGACATTTGAGAGACAGAGCAGTCAGATGGTTGGGTGGAAAGGGTAAACTTGTGTGTCCGTATCAGTGTCTATAAAGCAGAGACAGCCCAACAGATAGAATATTCCTTTAAGCAGAGGTCAGGTTGGGAAGAGTTGCACCAAGTTTGTGACTGGATACATCTGCCTGACAGCCACTGTTTTGTGCTCCAGAATCTCAGCTTTTATTTAAGAGTCTCTGGCTCTTATGATTGCAAAGGAAGCTTCAAAATGTGAACAGAGTCTAACCAATCCCCTGCTGTGTGCCTGAATCTGAAGAGAGCCTGAAACAATAGCTCTAAGAGATTTGAACTCTTTCATGTATCTCAATGGGGAGTCAGCTTTGAAGACTACCTATGGCAACTTACATGTGAATATTGTTAATTATTATATTACTAATCAAAGCTTCCAAGAAAAGAGAGGGACTATCATATGATGAAGATTTGCATAGTCTACTGAGAGTGTAATCTCATTCTGGAGTCATGAGTGGGTGGTGGAGTCATGAGTGGGGGGAGTTTCAGTTGTGGCAGGAGCTTGGGAGAGTATCCTCCTCACACAGTGTTTTTTCCAATCTGTCCCTGAGTTTAAGGACAAAGGGAAAGTCCCCACATGGGAATCTATCTAAGCTGTTCCTAGGTCAATCTGAGGGCACCAATCATACATGTTAAAGAGTTCGTCTTTCAATATCATGCACCTTTTCTTGCCCTTAGGTTGTTCAGGGCTCTGGTACACACCTCTCAGCCAAAAACCTGTTCCTTTTCTAACCCCTCAGATTGCAAAGGAGCTTTGTAGAGATCCTTCCACAGCATTCACTGGGCTGGCAAAGCGTTAAATCCAATTTGGCGTGCCACTCTCGATGCCCCATTATGTTCATTCTGTTCAGTTCTTTTCCCATTTTAATCAAGCCATGGTTACCCTCTTACTGATATCTCCCCTTCTAAAACCACCTCTGCTGGCCCCCTGGACAATGGACTGGCTCTCTCCAGCCTCAGAACAGGAGCCAACTTCTAATATTGCTTTCTCTTCTTTGGAGGAGTGTTGCAGTGAACAAAGGCCGCCTGAAGAGGCTTGGGATCACTCATATCCTGAATGCGGCTCATGGTACTGGTGTGTACACAGGGCCAGATTTCTACAATGGTTTGAATATCCAGTACTTGGGCATTGAGGTGGATGATTTCCCAGAGATGGACATTTCCAAACACTTTCATCAGGCTGCAGAGTTCCTTGATGAAGCATTGCTGACATACAGAGGTAAGATAAGGAGACTGGGCTAGTTCCTGGACACTTGGAAATCCAGTGATGCGGGAGGCATCACAGAGAACATTTTGGACCAGATTTCTAGTTGCCCTTTGGCTCCATTGTATATGGCAGATGGAAGGCTCCTGGTGAATACCCCAGGCCTAGTTCTGCACTGCCCCCACATAAGGCCCAGCATATCACGTGTTACTATTGCAATAATATCGAGCTATTGTTCAAGGCTATCTGCTGCTATGTCCTGTATGCTGAGTCCTTACCTTTGCTAGATTATCTACTACAGAACAGTAGGGGTCACTGTGCTGTTGAAAGACAAAACAGGTAATGCATTTCTATGTGGTTATAGCCAAAGCCCTGCATGCCCTGTTGGACCTAAATTCTATGCAAAATATCTCCTGGCCTGGTTATTTCTATGGAACTGTAGTATAGCATTCTGGAAATTCTGTAGCAATATCAGCTAAAATTAAAAATACGGATCTTAACTAAATTCAGTATGAAAATGAATACTACAGTCAGTCTTCCTCTACCTCTACCGTGGTCTTCAGTATCCCTTGAGTTATTTATTTTCATAATAAATTCATTTAATTTTATTCTGCCCTTACATTTTGAATGTGCCGCTAATTTTTGTGTTGACAATGTAACTACATTGCAAAAGGTCTCAGTAGGAAAAGCTGGTGAGCTAAAAGGAGGCAGCTGGGGCTTCTGGCAAGTAGGAATTTGTGAGAGGCAGTTTGGGATAGTAGGGAAAGTTGAATGTTTCTGGTAAAATATCAATAGTGAAATAGCTGACACTTTAGATTTGCTTCGCTGGGTTTCAGAGTGAATAGCACATTGATATACATGGGATAAATGGGAGAAGTGCAAACATTTTACATCTGGGGAAACTGAGGCACAGTGACTTAGACAAGGTCACACAGCAAGTCAAGAGTATTGTAAGGCTCGAGTCACTAATGTTTGTAAAGTGCTTTGAGATTTTTTTTGATTAAATGTACTATATAAGTACAAACTATTAATACAATTTCTGTAGTTAGCTTATTTTAAAATGTGCCCATCCACAGTTTGTGGCACATGTACACATGTTACTTGGTATTATTTTGATTGTCTCAAATTTTAATTAAGATAAATCAGAAAATAAAACAGAAAAAATATTTAACATCGGTCTGATCTAAACCGCAGTGAAATCAAGAAATTCATTGAGATCAATAGACTTTCGATCAGGCCCTTTGGGGTGCATTGCAGATTAACCTTGTAGGTTGTTGAAAGCATCTGACACTTTTATATTTCGTACCTGTAGGTAAAATCCTGGTAAGCAGTGAAATGGGAATCAGCCGCTCGGCTGTGCTGGTGGCTGCTTACCTGATGATCTTCCACCACATGACCATCTTAGAGGCCCTGATGACTATAAGGAAGAAGCGTGCCATTTACCCCAATGACGGCTTCCTGAAACAGCTCAGGGAGCTCAATGAGAAGCTGCTGGAGGAACGAGAGCAGGAAGACCCTGGGGATGATGATGACACAACCAGCCAGAGTTCTGTCATCGAAGCAGGGACCCATTCCCTGCTGTCTGGAGTGGAGGTCTCTGGGAGTGTTGTGGGAGCCAAAGTGCACTCCATCACGGTAGAGGAAGAGGATACCACCAGCATTCTGGGAAGTGTTATGAGTTCTTCCTCCATGGGAAAAGCTAGCTTGGTTTCCAAACAACCCAGTCTGATCAGTGAGGAGGAGGAGGAACAGCTGTATGAGGAATGGAGACAGAAGCAAGGCCTGCCAGCAAGAGAGCCACCAAATCAGGATGTGGAAAGCACATCTACAAAATTTCCAGATCAGGGAGGAGAGGAATCTGAGGAGAATGTGGAACGGATTATTCAAGAGTGGCAGAGTCGAAATGCAAAATATGAAAAGGAAGGTTATTGGCTACCCAGAGAGGATGATGGAGTCTCCAACGTGGGAGAAAGGCCGTATCCTTCAAGTGAACTGGGTGACACGGAGAGTGTGAGCAGCCTTGACATCCAAATCCTGAAGCAACAACTGGAAGCCAGCAGCATCAACAGACTGAGGAGGGGCCGCACAGATTCTATGTCTACGGAGAGCACCTGGGATATGTGGAACCAGAGGCTGCTGGAGATTGAGAAGGAAGCTGCTCAGAGATACCGTTCCAGGAATAAAAGTGGTGATGAAAGTCCAGAACCAAAGCCAGGAAGAAAGGGCAGAGATGTGGATGTGGAGAGTGTTATCTCAGATACCAGCTCCTTTCATAACTTCTGCAAAAAGAACAAAGACAAGCTGACCCCTCTTGAAAGGTGGAAGATCAAGAGAATCCAGTTTGGCTTTCACAAGAAGGATTTAGAATCCTCTGTGTCCCCCAAGATGGAAGATGGCAGCCAGCCAGTCGAGGAGGCAACAGAAGAAGAGAAGGATCTATCAGATGTCAACCTGACAGCTTACCAGGCCTGGAAAATGAAACACCAGAAGAGGGTGGGCAATGAGAACAAGGATGATATTGTGGAGCTTGCCAAGGGTGAAGATTCTGCTTCAGCCAAAAGGAAGCAGAGGAGGATGGAGCTACTTGAACATTCAAAAAAGATCCTGGAAGAAAGCCAGTCTCTGTGCAGCTGGGAGACAGAGAGTGCAATGAGTGGGAGTATCCCGCTGTCATCTCTTTGGCCCTCAACACCTTCCATAAGCGGTGCTGAAGATTCAGCTTCTTCACTGAGCATGCAGAGCAACCGTTCATCTTTACCTCAGAACAGAAGCAGTGCTGGGACTATGCAACCCCAAATGCCAGCTACACTTCTACCCAACATCCCAGTTGGCCCAGGTGATGTGATATCCATGGCCAGCATTCAGAACTGGATTGCCAGTGTGGTTAACGAAACCATTGCTCAGAAACAAAATGAGATAATGATGTTGTCCCACCCACCCTCCACATTGGCTTCCAGCGTGAAGTCAGGTGACTTTGGCAGATGCCTCGATGATGACAAGGCCTCCCTTCTCAGTGCACAGAGTGGTTTGTCTGTAGCTAGCTCTCTGCTCTGCCAGAGGGACATGAACGGTGCTGACACCCAGTCCATTCTGTCTTCCAATCCCTCAATGAGCATGAAGGCAGGAGGGTCTAGCTCAAGCATGAGGGTGACTCAAACAAGCAAGCCACTGTACAGCCTCTTTGCAGATGACATTGACCTGAAAAAGCTCAGTCGGAAGGAGAAGGAGATGCAGATGGAGATGAGAGAAAAAATGTCAGATTATCAAATCGAGAAGCTTGTCAGAGACAACAAGCGCAGCACTTTATTTAAGAAGAAGAAGACCCAGGGAGAAGATGAAGAGAAAGTCGAAGACAACACAGAGAACACAATAGGTGGCATTCGGTACCCTTTCCAAACAGATCTTGACAGAACTGATCCAGCTTCTGCTTTCACTGGTCAGTTTGCAAATACTGGTGCCATGAATTCAGAAGTGGAGACCAATGTTGATAAGTGGCTGAGTGGCCTGAAAGCAGAAGAAAAGACATCATATCATGACCATGCTGAAAAGGCTAGAGAGAAATACAATAGATCATCCACTCTCAGAGAGGTGGACTCTGAAGCATGCAAGTATAGCTTCTCCAGATCCCAAAGAGAAGAGGTGAACAATTCTTCTTCCTATCAGTGTAAAGGTGATTCACTGAGAACCACATCAAGATTTTCTTCCACCTCTGCAAAAGAGGACAAGGAAGTGTACAAGTTCACACGAACAAAGGCCAGAGAGACAAGTTCTAGGGAAGAAAGCCCAGAGCTGTCCTATGATTCTGAATCCCCAGGACCATCAATGCAGAGTCGAGTCAGATGCCGTCACTTGGAAAAATCTGAAGAGGAGTCTAGTTCCAACATGTCAGAATTTGGAGCAAAGAGAAAGTTCATTCAGAGTTTTTCAAAGTCTGAAGATGACGGAGACAGAGAAGAGAAGGTGGAAGAAAGTGAAGAGAGGTTTGCATCAAGGCAATTCTCACAGTACAGACGAAGCACCCACAAGGAAGAACAAATGGATGATGATGCCATTATTGCTGCCTGGAGAAGCCGGCAAGAAGAAACTAAGGCAAAGCTCCGGCGAAGAAGAGAGGAATGACTGAGGACAAGGTTGTTAAGACACCATCAGGATTGAAGTGGGGTCCCAGCCTCAGCAGGAGTCCCAGACACAGATGTCTCACCTGAATCACTCATCATTATATTTCAGATCATCCTTCATGATTTCCAGGGCACTGCTGATGTCCTGAAGAAGCTTTCTTCACCTTAATCAACAGACTTGGAGGAAGAAGGTTAATTATTTGAAGTCTTTGTGGTTTATCAAAAAGAAGAAGCTTGTGCTAAATTATTAGCACAGGTGTGAATAAATCTTTAGGAAACACTTCTTTCCGGAGAATATTTTAGTAACAATAGCAGGTAAAGCTATTCTTCCCTCTGGGACAGCACCCACAAGTCAAGAGTTTGGTCAGGTCTTGTTTTGATTATTTCACTTTTCTGGAGTCATTAAAGAGTCACTCTAGCATTATTTCTAGCTTTGTTTTGATTATAAATAGGGGAATGGGGAACTAACAATCTCTCTAGATGCTTGACAGTGTGGTTTCATCTCTTATCAGCATTGCCTTTTCCCATATGGAAAATATTGAGGGGTTTTTTTTTAGTACAGTACTCCTTTTCTTATTAAGCAAAAGCCAATTTGGCTTTTTTGTGTGTACTTCATCAGTGTCGTAAATATCAACATGATTTTAAGGCATACAATACATTTAAGGTTTGCTCCACTGAGTAGTTGCAGCAGAACAAAATATCCATTAAATGTAGCTATTGTGGGGATTTATATTTTAGGATTTCTTAATTTATTTGCTGTCAATTGATTGAGACTACAGGGAGGAAAGCGACTTTGAAACTCAAGGATAGTCCCATACTGTATATAGCATAAGACCAAACTCTGAAATTACTACTTGACAGTGTCTGACCCTTTTAAAAATGATTATATTTAGGGTGGTGGATCTTGACATGTACCTAGTAGAGCTAACATAACCTATATAGTAACAAGGAAAGAACTAGATAAATTCATGGAGGATAGGTCCATCAGTGGCTATTAGCCAGGATGGACAGGGATGGTGTCCCTAGCCTCTGTTTGCCAGAAGCTAGGAATGGGCAACAGGGGATGGATCATTTGGTGATTATCTGTTCTGGTCATTCCCTCTGGGGCACCTGGTATTGGCCACTGTCAGATGACAAGATACTGGGCTAGATGGACCTTTGGTCTGACCCAGTATGGCTGTTGTTATGTTCTAAGAATGCATCCTCCTTGTTAGAAGTTTAATACACTCATGGATCTGTCTGTGTGATACCACTGCTCACAACTGGATGGAATTAGACACAGTCCAATATGATTATGTCTCCTGCTAGTTGCTTGAGGTCTACAAGAAGAAATATACTTAATACTACTGGCTGCTTGGTAGTCTTAATAATGGATATTCTGATCTCATTCAAAAGGTAAAGCTCTATTTTGGAGGACAGGTCCTGAGTTCAATTTGACTCATGCACGTATGCAGTTCAGCTGGTGCCTGTCTGTTATGTCTGTAGTCCGACTGTGTCTTTCATTATTTTTCAGCATTATTGCCTTAAATAAAAGGGTGGTACTCATACCAATCTCTGGTAATAAACAAATGGGTGACTAATACATGCTGAAATACAACATGCAAAGATAACAGCTCAAAGAGAAAATCTTGTTTCTGTTGAATGATAACTCTGTGGTAATTTCACATTTATTTTCAAGAGATGGCAATTTTAATCAGGCTCTAGGTTAATGTTAGCATGCTCTATGTTCATTTACTTCAGAGACTCTGGTTCAAATCCCTGTCATGGTGTGCTGAATCCTGTGATGTCCTATGTGACAAGACAACTCATCTAGACACCACTGTAGGAGTTATTTGTGTGGATTGTACATCACTGTAAGTCTCTGACACATGAAGACACTTACTATTTGGCTGAATAATATAATATATCACCAGCCAAATTTCCCATTTCTCCCTCAAATCCTATCTCAAAATACCTTTAGCCAGCTTCCATCACTGATCTCCACTCTGAAATTATCTGCTCCCTCTCATATTTAGATTATATTTTGAAACACCAGACACCTCCGCAACAGCATTCCTAAAACTAAATATAAGCAGAAACCCAGGTAGAAACCTGTCATTGGTGTACTAGTCTTCCCTCAAAAATAATTTTCTCTTTCTGTGTCTTTTCATCTTGTCTCCCTTCCTCCATGATTTTGAGAGATAGATGTTGTTATGATTTTATCACTTCCCAGTATGGTAACTCCCTAATATGGATTGTAAGCAACACAGGGCATGCACTTTATCTTCCTACTTGTCTGTGTGGTGCCATGCACATCAGCACTGTCATCTACATAATAATTAATGATAAAATGTGTCTGTCTTTTTTTAAATTCAGTATAAGCTTAGAACCATTTCACTCAACTATTAGACTTCTGGATCTGTTAGAAGTAAGGATCCAAGACAAGGTTAACCACTAGAGGATCAGTGATCTATGAGGGAAAGGGGTTCTCAAAATCAGGTGATTAAACAATAACAGAAGGAGGGAAATAAGAAAAGGAACAGATTTTACTTATTTTGTTTCTTTGCAGTAAATTCAGATTACATTTTTCATTTAAACTGAATCCCAGGGCTGCTGCAGAATTTAATTATTCAAGACAGAGGACAGTATATGATTGTATAACAAGCCTGAAACGCTCCACCCTGTTAGCAAATTTTGACTCGTCTGGGAAAGGATTAAGTGGGTTTTGCTGACTCATTGAGGTAGGTGGCTTATTACTGCACTTGTATAAAAGGGGAATGGAAATGGCTGTCTGGGGAGACAATCTAGGATGTGGGCTGAGCAGTCATGAGGGAGAAACCTGAGAAACAGCTGAACTTTGTTTTCTTATTGCTGGTATCTTCGTTAATAAAGCCAAACCCCCAAACAGGAAGGGGATGATTTTGGACTCTACACATTGTGTGTACTGTGTTTGAGAGCAGGTTGGGAAAGGCTCCAGTTCACAGGTATAAATTACATGAAACAGTGACATAAAGCCCTTGCATGGTGAAAATATTAAAGCATTCAGTCATGAGGCCAATAACCAAGAGGGAGAGAAATGAAGAGGTCTGGAGGCAGGGTAGAAAAGTCAGGTTTTAAGATGAGAATTTAAACAGAGATAAAGAGGAGAGATACACAAAGACTGTTTCGGGCAACCAGAATTGCTGAGGGAATGGCTTTTATACCAACTGCAGTGGTCTGGCGCTAGATTAGTGGAGTAGATAGGTATCCAAAATGTATCCAGACAGACTACCTTTCTGTGACCCTCTGATAACGCCTCAGCGTCCTCCTCCCCACAATCCTTCAGTGAAAGTGAGCAAGAAGCCACTTGCACAGGGACTGATGTTCTGGCACAGCTTCACATGCCTGCTGCATGCAGGAGGATTTGACTTTTGTCATTTTGGAATTGGGGGGAGGACAGGGAGGTTCACATGGCCAATTTTACCCTAAAGTACCCTCAGTACTCTAGAACTGAAGGCACCCAAAGCTGCATTAGTCCCAAAGTATTTCAAAATCACAAAACTCAGGAGGCTTTTATTATTACACTGTATCTAGGGTGCTCCAAAATCTCAGTGCCTAGGGGCATCTTACTGCTGCATCATGGCTTGTAGTAGTCACCCAGGACAGAGTTGCACGTGAGGCGTAGTACTTCACAATGCTGCAGCCCATGCCTTGAGCAGTTTGATGTCTCATGTTTTACAATCATAATTTGGTAAGAGAAAGCTTGTGAAACTAAAGTAAAATACAAATATCTTTTTCATTTGAGAAACACCTGCTTTGGAGATTTTTATGATCCTGTGTTCTGCATATGTAATGCCAACAGACCCTGATCATTGGCAGGCGGGATCAAACCAGGGGACCTCTGGAGCTTAGTGCATGAGCCAAAAGCCAACTGGCTGTTAGCTAAGGCTGTAGAGTAGACTCATTTAACTCTCTCTCAAAGTGGTATTGGTGCCACTAGATGGGACAGAACACCACACCCCGAATGTGTGTGGGTTACACATGCCCTTGGAAGGTGAAGAAACTGAGGAGTGTCTCTGGGAGACAAAGAGGTTAGGGGGAAAGTGTATAGGAGATCAAGATGTTTGATGGTGGTTTGTACAAGGTAGATAAATTGGGGAATTGTAATCAAGGAGCATCTATGGAAGATGAAAGGATTCAAGGGAGGTCTGTAGGAAGTGAACAAATTAAGGAGAGGATTTATGGTAGATGAAGAAGGTAAGAGTAGTCTGTAGGAGATGGAGTGATCAAGAGGGGTATGGAAGATGAAAAGGGTAATTGTGATGGAACATACAAGCCCGCACTGGACAACAAGTGGTTAAGGAAGTGCTCTGGGCTCTGCAAGCCCTGCCCTGGTCACACCTGCCAGGCATGCACTGGTTGGTGGAGGAATCAAAAGGGAAGCAGAACAGCTCACTTGTGGGCAGACATGAGAAGAAAACAGACCTTCAACCCTCAGCTCCTGAGAAAAGGGCCAAGGGAAGGCAGGATCTTCCCTGACAACAACTGCCTGAAGGTTCCTCCCTGAGGGAAGGAAGAGCTTGATCCTTATATATCCTGAAAAGGAGGCATTCCCCTCCATCTCTTGTTAACGCAGTTTGTTTGTGTTAATTCCCCTTGCTTTTTGTTTTTGGACCAATCTGGAAGGGGAGAGACTTGGAAGTGACCTGGTTGGAGGGCCAAGTCACAGGAAGAGGCAGGCTACCGCAGACACAGAGCAGCCAATGGCAGCAGACCCCTGTGGAGAGAGAGTTGCCATGCCTTGCCATGAAGCAGTGCCAGTGGGGAGCTGACCCTTTCATAACTGATGGAGAATGTGGGCATCCTTCCCACCCCTGGACAGGAGGGAGAACTGACTGACCTGACCCAGACAGTCAGACATCCTCAACCTATATATGTGGGTTGGTAGATCAGGCAACATGGACCTAAAGTGTCTTCTCAAATGGATGATCAAGAACTAGAAGCAACAACAGTAGCAACAACTCCTGCAGCAAATAGGTGCCCAGCAGTAGCAGCTAGTCCAGGACTTAGAGGCAAAATAGCAAGAACAGCCATAAAGACTGATCCAACAGAGAGTGGTCTTGATGCAGCCTCAAGGTATCCCTGGGGCTTCCCCTCCAGGAGCTATAGGCCTGGGTCTAGTGGCCCCACTATGCCAGTGAAACTCAAAGATGGGCCTTAAGGACAACCTTCCTGATAACATTTAAACAAGTGATGACGGCAGTCCAATAGCCACCTGACCAGTGGGCCACCCTGTTGATACCTTTCCTGATGTGACCAATGCAGGCTGCATATTGGGGGCTGGATACAGTATCTGCCCAAGACTATGCACAGGTGAAATTGGCCTTACTTGACTACTTTGACATCACAGACGAAACCTTCCAACAGATGTTCTGTGGTGAGAAATACCCCTGGGGATCCCGGCCTTGTGTGGTTGCCCAGAAATTAAGAGGGCTATGTTGGAGGTTACCAAAGCTGGAGACTTAAACTGGAGTTGAGGTGGCTGAGCTTATTGTGGTGAAGCAGTTTGTCCATATACTTCCAGCTGGTTGTGGGGCAGAGGCAGGCAAACTTTTTGGCCTGAGGGCCACATCTGGGTATGGAAATTGTATGGCAGGCCATGAATGCTCATGAAATTGGGGGTTGGGGTGCAGGAGGGGGTGAGGGTGCTGGCTGGGGGAGCGGGCTCTGGGGTGGGGCCAGAAATGAGGAGTTCATGGTGTGTGAGGGGGCTCCGGGCTGGGGCAGGGTGTTGGGGCGTGAGGGTGGGTGGGTGAGGGCTCCATCTGGGTGCGTGGGCTCTGGGGTGAGGCTGGGGATGGGAGGTTTGGAGTGCAGGAGGGTGCTCTGCGCTGGGATGGAGGGTTCGGAGGGTTGGAGGGGGATCAGGGCTCGGGTTGGGGCATGGGGGGTGGGAGCTCAGGAGTGCTGGCTCTGGGCTGCGCTTACCTCAAGCAGCTCCTGGAAGTGGTGGCATGTCCTCCCTTTGGCTCCTATGCGGAGGCGCGGCCAGGTGGTTCTGTGCACTGCCCCATCTGCAGGTGCCACCCATGCAACTCCCATGGGCCATGGTTCCTTGGCCATGGGAGATGCAGAGGCAGTGCTTGGGGCAGGGGCAGTGTGTGGAGCCCCCTGGCTGCCCCTACACATAGGAGCCAGAGCGGGGGACATGCCACTGCTTCCAGGAGCCACGCGGAGCCAAGGAACACGTGGAGCGAGGCTAGCTCTTGACCCCTTTCCCTAGCTGGAGTGCCCCAGACCCTGCTCCCTGGCTGGAGCTCAAGAGCCAGATTAAAACATCTGAAGGGCCAGATGCAGCTCCCAGGCCGTAGTTTTCCCACCCTTGTTGTAGGGACTGAGTGCTCAAAAACTGGCCAGAGTCCCTTGCCAACACAGACCAGCTGATGGATAATTATTTAGCAGTGGAGATGGCTCCAACTATCTCACACGAGAACTGCCTGAGGCCAAAGGGGCCTCTTGATTGAACAGAGAGCCCAGGGGAGCCAGCAATCAGACAGGGTGGACTCAAAAGTACCAGCCTCCAAGGAGACCAACAAGCTGCTGAACGCTGGACTGGGCTGTTGTGGGAAATCCCAGTATCTGAGGCCCCAGCCTGGACAAAGACCCTGGGAACCCCTGGGAAGCCCTCCATTGGAAAGCCAGTAAGGGAGAGCAGACAAGTCAGATAGGGAAGGCTCAGGCCCAGCAGCCACTCAGCTGGCAGCAGGGGCTTGTTTTTCATGTGGGCACTAGGGTGACCAGATGTTCCAGTTTTATAGGGACAATCCCGATATTTGGGGCTTTTTCCTATATAGGTGCCTATTACCACCTTTGCTACCTGGTTATCCTAGTGGGCACCCAGCTCACAGGTAATGTGAGTGCCTGTATATGGTGTGTGTGGACAGGGGTGGATGGCAGAAAGCCATGCCTGTAAGTGAACTCCAGCTAAAGCAATGGTCCCTGTGCAGATAAATGGAACTGAGGTAATGGGGCTGGGGAATTCTGGGTGTGGGAAGACCCTAGTCCAGGACAACTTCATCCCAAACCCTGAGGTCCCCTGGAGAAACTCTTCCTATGATGTATCCATGGAGACGTTAAACCCTATCCCAGTGCACATGTGCAGTTGACTGTAGAGAAAACACAAAGTCCCTTGCAGAGGGGCTGGTTTTGATACTAACCTACTGCATTATCTTGGATCAGGATTGGAAGTATTTCTCTAAGGTATTGATAGGGTTTAAACCAACTCCAGACACCCCAGATGGAGTAGCTCAGGGGATTCTGGGAGATGGGAGCCCAAAACCTGAAATGCTGGCAGGTGTAGATGTGGAGCTGAACCCTGGAAAGGGGGGACCTGGCCCAAGGGAAGCTCCTTCAGAAGGACCTTCTAACAACAAAGCAATATTGTCCCCCCCTACAGGAGAGAGGATGAAATCTTAATCCAGATTTAATGATAAACTGTCTGTGGTTAACAGGAAAGTGATAGACCCACAGCGAGCAGAGCGGTACCCCCAGTTTGAGCTCCAGACAGAGTGACTGTACCAGTTGGAGAAAGACCAAATGATGGAGGAAGTTCGGTTGCAGCTCGTTGTTTCATAGTGTCGTAGGCACAAAGTCACACAACTGGCTCTGTGGGCCATGTCAGTCATGGGAAGACCCTGGCCAGGATTTTGGATCACTTCTTTGGCCAGGATTTTGGATCACTTCTTTGGCCAATAATTCACCAGGAAGCTAGATTTTTACAGCTCCTGTCCCAAGTGACAACTCTTAGGACCTGAGGCAGGGACAAAAGTCATTCTGGTCCCACTCCCCATAGTCAATGTTCAATTTGAAAGGATCAGAATGGACCTTATTGGATCCTTGGAAAAAAGTACAGCTGGGCACAAACACACATTAGTGATAGTTGATTAAGTTACCCTCTATCCTGAGACAACCTCGCTGTGCAACACCAATGCAAAGACTATTGCCCCAGAACTGCTAAAAGTCTTTGCCAGAGTAGCAGTATCTAAGGAGATCCTCACTGATCAAAGCACCAACTTTACATCTTGGCTACCGAAAAGGTATGCAATCTTCCAAAAATAAAGATATTACATATGTCTGTCTATCATCCACAAATGGATGGTCTGGTTGAACGGTTCAACAAGATCCTGAAAAGAATGTTTAAAAAGTTTGTTGCTGAGTACCTCTGTCATTTCAGTCAGCTGATCCCTTCCCTGTTGTTTGCTATTTGAGAAGTCCCCCAATCATCTATTGGATTCTCCTTTTTTGAACTCTTATATGGGAGACAACCCCAGGGAATTCTTGATCTGGTCCAAGAGATGTGGGAAGGACAGGCTCCTAGGATGGAAAATGTTGTACAATGTGTACTGAAACTCTAGGAGAGGCTTGAATCCCTAGGGGCTTTTGCCAAAGAAAACCTCCTGAGTGCTCAGTGGACCCAGGAGAAAGCCTACAACCAAGGGTGCATATGCACAAATTTAAGTTGAGTGATCAGGTACTATTTCAACTCCCAAGTACAGAATCCAAGTTATTTGCTAAATGGCAAGGACCATATGAAGTAGTATGCAAAGTTGGGCCAGTTAATCAGGCAGTTAATCAGGCAGCCCGATAAGAGGAAGCTTATCCAGGTCTACAATGTTAACCTTCTGAAGTCATGGAATGAGCAATAGAGCTTATTTATCATGCCTTATCCCCCCGAGCCAGAACTGGGGCTCCAAGTGCTCAACCTTGACCTTGACCTTTTGCAGATGGGGAACACTTCCACCCAGAACAGAGGGACCCAGTGACAAGCCTGGTAAAGACCTTCTCAACGGTGTTTGTCTCCTGGCCAGAGCAGACTCATCTCATGCACCACCATATCCAAACAGAACTTAGGCAACTTGTCCAGGAGAATCCATGGCTACTCCCAAAAAAATGCAGGATGCCATGAAGCAAGAGGTCTAGGCAATGTTGGAGCTGGGGTCATTTAAGAATCCTGCAGTGAAGCCCAGGTGTATTGGTCCCAAAACTGGACAGTAGTATTCAGGTTTGCATAGACTTCAGAAAGTTTGATGCTGTTTACAAATTTGATGCTTATTCCATGCCCCAAGTAGAAGAGCTATTAGACTGGCTAGGTGAGGCCTGATATATCACCACATTAGACTTAACGAAGGCATACTAGCAGATCCCACTCACGCTGGAGCACAGGAGAAAACTGCCTTTGCCACACCATTTGGCCTCTATCAAATTAGAACTCTGCCCTTTGGCCTCATTGGTGCCCCAGCAATATTACAGTGTCTCATGGATCAGGTTCTTCAACCACATGGCTCATATGCAATAGACTATTTAGGTGATATCGTCATCTACAAAGAGGAACAACAAACACAAGTCAACACTGTACCAACTCCCTACAGGGGGTTGCGATAACGGCAAATTTATCAAAGTGCAAATTTGAGTAAAAAGACCATCTACCTGGGATATGCTTTTGAGAAGGGCCAAGTCCAGCCCCTCATAGACAAATCCAGGCCCTCAAAACATACTCACACTCAGTCATGAAGCAGTAAGTCCAAAGGCTAGTACTGCTAATTTGTGCCAGGGTTTTTGATGACAGCAGCCTCCTCTCAGACCTCATAAAGGACAGTAGTTCCGAGAAGGTGCACTGGTCTGAGGCCTGAGAAAAGGCCTTTAAGAAATTGAAAGAGCTCTTGTGTAAAGAGCTTGTCCCCTTCAGTCCTGACTTCTCAAAAGAGTTCATTTTACAAATTGATGCCTCAGAAGTGGGACTAGGTGCAGTACTGTCCCAGGAGACAAATGGAAAGGAATACCCTGTACTCTATTTGAGCTGCAAACTGTCCCATTGAGAGCAGCTCTATTCCGTGATAGGAAAGAAAGGTATTACCTCCTGGGAAATCCATTCAAGCTCATCACCAATCATGCTCCATTAATGTAGTTAAATGCCATGAAGGACACAACCCCCCAGGTTATGTGCTGGTGACTGAGAGGGTGTGCGAGTGATGGGGTTTACAAACCCCACACTGGACAACAAGAGGGTTAAGGAGTAGCTCTGGGCTCAGTCTGCCACACCACACTACGCCTGCAAGGAGAAGGAGTTAAAAGAGAAGCAGAACTCACTTGTGAGCAGATATAGGAAGAGAACAGAACTTCAACCCTCAGTTCCTGAGGAAAGGGCTGAAGGAAGGCAGGATCTTCCTTGATAGCAAATGCCTGAGGTAAGGGAGGGCCTGATCTTGGTATACCCTGAAAGGGAGGCATTCCCCTCCCTCTCTTGCTAAGAGTTTGTTTGTGTTGATTCCCTTTCCTTTTTGTTATGGACACACCTGGAAGGGAAGAGACTTGGAAGTGACCTGGCCAGAGGGCAAGTCATAGGAAGAGATAGGACACCACAGACCTGGAACAGCCAGTGGAGGGGGAGCTACCATGCCTGGCCACGAGGAGGCACCAGTGGTGAGCTGACCTCCTCACATAATAGAAAATAAAGAAATTCTCCAGTTTCTGTGAGAGATGGGGGGTTGTGGGGAGGTCTGTAGAACATGGAAAGGTGATGGAACAGCTTCTGTGTGAGAGGAAGAGGTGGTGAGATTAGAGTTTGCTTGGGAAATATGGGAGATTGGAGTGGGGCCTGTGGGAGAGGTTGAAGTTGGTGGAGGGGACATGGAAAGGTTGTGAAGTGACATCTGTGAGAGACTAAGAGGCTAGCAGTTGGGGGAGACTGGAGTTTTTTGAATGTGTAGAAATGTTGTGAGAAATTGCTCTTTCTTGTGTGTCTGCTCCACTCTGCATAGCACTATGCCATTGTGTGTTTGGTTTGTTTGATTTTAGCAGCCCTTTAAGTCGAAAATAACAGCTTCATCGTGTGGACGGGTGCAGGGTTAAATCGATCTAATTCTGCTAAATTCGACCTACACTTGTAGTGTAGACCAGAGCTAAGAGCAAGATGAAAATGACTTTCAGAAATGCAGCTGTTATAGTACAGTCTGATCCTGCTTTGAATGAGGGAAGGTTAATTGTTTCTTTGATTTATTATTATTAACCCCTTTTCCTCTTCTAGCCAATGAGACAGAGCAACTCAGCACCAGCCACTGTATGTGAGCTCACATCACAGAATGGAAGGAGGGGGGCAGGATTTTCAAAACTGGGTGTCTAAGCTGGGCTGCTAAGTCCATATTTAGGCAATGGACTGATTTTCAATAGTGTTGTATACCCAGCTGCTCCGGGTGACCCCAGTACTATTTCAGAAAGCATGACTGAGCCTTAATGGAAGAAAATCTCAGAACCGCTGCTCGAAGCTAAATTGGAAACACTTTTATCATGTCTACACTAGCACTTACACCATTTTCTGAAATGGTTCAAAGAAAAAGGTTGTTGAAAACCACTTTCATCCAAGGGTCCATTTCCTAGTGCATTCAAGGTTTACATATCTGAAAGGCAAAAGAGGTCTTTTGCAAGCCACTTCCTCATCCCAGGCTAGCAAGTACTCACCAACTTGCTCTTCTTACAGTTTCCTCATAGGAAGAATTCTCCCTGTTGAGTTCAGCATTGTTCTCCACTTCCTGGGTTCACATACATGCCAATCTCTTCAGTGAATCTCTGTCATGGTGTCGCCAGGAGGGCTTTGGCTTCCTCGACCACGGGATGCTATTTGAGGAAGGACTGCTAGGAACAGATGGCGTTCACCTTTCGAAGAGGGGAAAGGCCTTATTTGCGCACAGACTGGCTAACCTAGTAAGGAGGGCTTTAAACTAGGTTCGACAGGGACAGGTGAGAAAAGCCTACAGGTAAGTGGGGAACAAGACCTGGGAGATGGGTTGGAAACAGGAGGCAGCACAGGCTATAATGGCAGAGAGGAAGGAGGGTCAGGGCAAAGCTGGGAGGCAAGATCAAACCAGTATCTTAGATGCCTATATACAAATGCAAGAAGTATGGGTAATAAGCAGGAAGAACTGGAAGTGCTAATAAATAAATACAACTATGACATTATTGGCATTACTGAAACTTGGTGGGATAATACACACGACTGGAATGTTGGTGTGGATGGGTATAGTTTGCTCAGGAAGGATAGACAGGGGAAAAAGGGAGGAGGTGTTGCCTTATATATTAAAAATGTACACACTTGGACTGAGGTGGAGATGGACATAGGAGACGGAAGGGTGGAGAGTCTCTGGGTTAGGCTAAAAGGGGTAAAAAACACAGGTGATGTCGTGCTGGGAGTCTACTACAGGCCACCTAATCAGGCGGAAGAGGTGGATGAGGCTTTTTTCAAACAACTAACAAAATCATCCAAAGCCCAAGATTTGGTGGTGATGGGGGACTTCAACTATCCAGATATATGTTGGGAAAATAACACCGTGGGGCACAGACTATCCAATAAGTTCCTGGACTGCATTGCAGACAACTTTTTATTTCAGAAAGTTGAAAAAGCTACTAGGGGGGAAGCTGTTCTAGACTTGATTTTAACAAATAGGGAGGAACTTGTTGAGAATTTGAAAGTAGAAGGAAGCTTGGGTGAAAGTGATCATGAAATCATAGAATTTGCAATTCTAAGGAAGGGTAGAAGGGAGTACAGCAGAATAGAGACAATGGATTTCAGGAAGGCGGATTTTGGTAAGCTCAGAGAGCTGATAGGCAAGGTCCCATGGGAATTAAGACTGAGGGGAAAAACAACTGAGGAAAGTTGGCAGTTTTTCAAAGGGACACTATTAAGGGCCCAAAAGCAAGTTATTCCGATGGTTAGGAAAGATAGAAAATGTGGCAAAAGACCACCTTGGCTTACCCTTGAGATCTTGGGTGACCTACAAAATAAAAAGGCGTTATATAAAAAATGGAAACTAGGTCAGATCACGAAGGATGAATATAGGCAAATAACACAGGAATGCAGAGGCAAGATTAGAAAAGCAAAGGCACAAAATGAACTCAAACTAGCTATGGGAATAAAGGGAAACAAGAAGACTTTTTATCAATACATTAGAAGCAAGAGGAAGACTAAGGACAGGGTAGGCCCACTGCTCAATGAGGAGGGGGAAACAGTAACGGGAGACTTGGAAATGGCAGAGATGCTTAATGACTTCTTTGTTTCGGTCTTCACTGAGAAGTCTGAAGGAATGTCTAGTGTAGTGAATGCTTACGGGAAGAGGGTAGGTTTAGAAGAGAAAATAAGGAAAGAGCAAGTAAAAAATCACTTAGAAAAGTTAGATGCCTGCAAGTCACCAGGGCCTGATGAAATGCATCCTAGAATACTCAAGGAGATAATAGAAGAGGTATCTGAGCCTCTAGCTATTATCTTTGGGAAATCATGGGAGACGGGGGAGATTCCAGAAGACTGGAAGGGGGCAAATATAGTGCCCATCTATAAAAAGGGAAATAAAAACAACCCAGGAAACTACAGACCAGTTAGTTTAACTTCTGTGCCAGGGAAGATAATGGAGCAGGTAATCAAAGAAATCATCTGCAAACACTTGGAAGGTGGTAAGGTGATAGGGAATAGCCAGCATGGATTTGTAAAGAACAAATCGTGTCAAACTAATCTGATAGCGTTCTTTGATAGGATAACGAGCCTTGTGGATAAGGGAGAAGCGGTGGATGTGATATACCTAGACTTTAGTAAGGCATTTGATGCAGTCTCGCATGATATTCTTATAGATAAACTAGGAAAGTACAATTTAGATGGGGCTACTATAAGGTGGGTGCGTAACTGGCTGGATAACCGTACTCAGAGAGTAGTTGTTAATGGCTCCCAATCCTGCTGGAAAGGTATAACAAGTGGGGTTCCGCAGGGGTCTGTTTTGGGACCGGTTCTGTTCAATATCTTCATCAACGATTTAGATGTTGGCATAGAAAGTACGCTTATTAAGTTTGCGGACGATACCAAACTGGGAGGGATTGCAACTGCTTTGGAGGACAGGGTCAAAATTCAAAATGATCTGGACAAATTGGAGAAATGGTCTGAGGTAAACAGGATGAAGTTCAATAAAGATAAATGCAAAGTGCTCCACTTAGGAAGGAACAATCAGTTTCACACATACAGAATGGGAAGAGACTGTCTAGGAAGGAGTATGGCAGAAAGAGACCTAGGGGTCATAGTGGACCACAAGCTTAATATGAGTCAACAGTGTGATACTGTTGCAAAAAAAAGCAAACATGATTCTGGGATGCGTTAACAGGTGTGTTGTAAACAAGACACGAGAAGTCATTCTTCCGCTTTACTCTGCGCTGGTTAGGCCTCAACTGGAGTATTGTGTCCAGTTCTGGGCACCACATTTCAAGAAAGATGTGGAGAAATTGGAGAGGGTCCAGAGAAGAGCAACAAGAATGATTAAAGGTCTTGAGAACATGACCTATGAAGGAAGGCTGAAGGAATTGGGTTTGTTTAGTTTGGAAAAGAGAAGACTGAGAGGGGACATGATAGCAGTTTTCAGGTATCTAAAAGGGTGTCATCAGGAGGAGGGAGAAAACTTGTTCACCTTAGCCTCCAATGATAGAACAAGAAGCAATGGGCTTAAACTGCAGCAAGGGAGATTTAGGTTGGACATTAGGAAAAAGTTCCTAACTGTCAGGGTAGTTAAACACTGGAATAGATTGCCTAGGGAAGTTGTGGAATCTCCATCTCTGGAGATATTTAAGAGTAGGTTAGATAAATGTCTATTAGGGATGGTCTAGACAGTATTTGGTCCTGCCATGAGGGCAGGGGACTGGACTCGATGACCTCTCGAGGTCCCTTCCAGTCCTAGAGTCTATGAGTCTATGAGTCTATGTAGTCATGACCCAAGGAGAACCTTTCTGAATGTTAAGAATGTTCGGCAGAGCTTCTGGAAAACACAAGGTTAATACGTACAGGGCTTGGAAATAAACTATACATGCCCATATACCATATCAGGACCTCTCTGAGAGCTGCTGTCTTGTTATTCAGAATCTCAGTTCTCATTTTAAAGAAAAGTCTCTAGTTGCAAAGAAAAGCTCACAAATGTGAACTGAGTGTAAAGGATGCATTGGTGTCTATGTGAATCTGCGAGATGTGAACTGTTCTGGTCATCTCAGAGAAGTGTTAACTCACATGCACAGCAATGATAATTTAAATGTCAGCATTGTTTACATTTCATTCATTGTGCAAGAAGGAAGGAGAGGGTCACAGATCTGCACAATTATTTTATTTTGGTTCCACAAGTAGGTGGCATTTAGGCGATACCACCACTTCTTTTGGAATATCTGTAGTCTACTGTGAGCAGTATCTCATTTTGGCACCTCACATGAGTGGAGCTTATTTTGTCGACAGAACTTACAAGAGTCTCGCTTTTTTTGGCTCTGTCTGATTCCAGATACTCTAGGTCTTTCTGCACCCAGGAGCAGTACTGATTCTGTCACTTCCCATTCATCCTTCTGTTAACAATCACCCTGGCCTCTGTGAGCTCCTGCCTGCACCAACATCCTCCACCTCTCTCTCTCCCCCACTTCTCCTGACAGGTGTATTTTCATGACTGCCATTCCCCCATCAAGCTGTCCACAGTGGGCTCCATGATATAAAAGGAAAACCCTTTGAACACCTAAAATTTCAGCCAACCATACTGCCTCCAAATTAGTCAAAGGCAACCAAGAGGTTAAAACGCATTTCAGAGTTTCTAGGCCAACCTGCCCAGGAATGATGATCAACCATACACTGTTAGGAAAGTATTAATGTAAAATACCAAAAAGGATATCACCTCCATTTTTGAATGCTTGTATCTTTCAGTTGCTTTGTCTGGTTTATTGATTTGCCTCAGTCTTCCAGAAAAATTCTATCCTGGCATAAGATCACAACACAAATACCTAGAAAGATAAATCACACCTGGGAAATTTCAGGCAGATTGGTTTATCTTTGGTGAAGTTATGTGCTGGGAGACAAACTGGGTTTATAATGAAAAGCTAGCCTCGTCATTAACTATGGAGAGACCAATGACTCTCCATAACCAATCAGTCACTTAGACTTCTTTATAGCATCCTTCATGCCAACATGCCTGAGTGGTTTATAGTCATTAAATTAGAGAATGCACCACACAATGGGCAAGGCTAGATCAATAAATCTTAAGACCTGATTCAGAATTATGCAAGGACTCTGAACAAGTAACCATGAGATGGAAAATGATTCCATTCACAGAGGGGACTAGAGGCATAAAACTGAACCAAGGCAAGACTAGGGTGATGCTGGCAGGAAGAGAGAAGCATTTAAAAGAACTTACCCTCTATAACATCCCCCAACTAGCCACGGCATCTGCCCTCAGACGGATGTTGATTTGCAGCCTTGTGGTCCTTTTGAATTTCTCAGTACTATTAGATGACCAAATAGTCAAGCAGAAAAAAAATGCCCACTTCTATCTATGACTGGCCAGGAGATTAAACTTCATACTGTCAGGAACACACCTGATCACAGTGACCCACTCATTCATGACCTCTAGGCTTGATTATTGCAGTGTGTCATATCTAAGAGTGAAACCATATGTTCTAACTGGTCCAAAATACAGTGGTCCATCTGCTTAGCATCACTGTGCTAATGTCTCCCCTGTGCTCTGCTCTCTGCATTGATTCCCCATTAAATCCAGAGTCCAATTCAAAGTCTCTGTCCGGATGTTCAAAGCCTTCCATTGAATTGGCCAAAGATCTCTCTCCCTTCCTGACCACAGCCTCTCACAAAAGCTGCCATGAAACTGCAAACTAATGAGGGAGGGTCATGGGTTTGGGGGACAAAACTTTCACAGGAGCTGACCTAGACTATGGAACTCATGAACAGATGATATAATGATCATAGGCCTCACTACATTCAGAAATAAGTGCAAAAGATCATTCTTCAATTTAACTTTCCCTCCATAATTACTTCATACGCTCTCTCTCTCTGACAGACACACACACACTTTATGAACTATTCAAGCTTAAGTACTTAGGATGTGCTCAGATTTTATGGTGATGGAGTCCAGATGGATAGAGATTGTTGTGCCATGCACATGCACCGTATTCTCTGAATTGGATCCGAAAATACTGCCCAGGAGTGCAAAGGTTTAGAGGAGATTCAGGTTATGAAAAGCAGGAGGGTCCTTAGAGGGTGAAACCTCAGTGGCAGAGCAGACTCCACAAGCATGATGGATAAAAGCCCACATGAGGCTTTGGTATGTGAGCAAGGACAAGCTGACAGTTGCCCCTCAGGAATCCAGTGGAGGGCCTTCACTTTTGCAGGAGTCATGGAGCAGTTGGACCTGAACTGTTCCATAGTGCCAATGTGCACTATTAAACAGCTGCCATGCTGTATCCTGAAGTGGGCGTACTTGGCTGTAATAGGTGTATAAAGTTTGTAAGTCACTTTGGGATGAAAGGGGCTATATAATAACTAGGGGCCTACCAAATTCACGGTCCATTTTGGTCAATGTAATGGTTATAGGATTTTAAAAATCATAAAATTCTTTATTTCAACTATTTAAATCTGAAATTTCACAGTGTTGTAATTGTAGGGGTCCTGACCCAAAAGGGAGTTATCAGGGGATTGCAAGGTTATTGTAGGGCGAGTTGCAGTGCTGCTACCATTACTTTTGTGCTGCTGCTACTGGCGACACTGCCTTCAGAGCAGGGCAGCTGAAGAGTAGCAGCTGCTGGCTGGGAGCCCATCTGAAGGCAGACCCACCGCCAGCAGCAGCTCAGAAGTAAGGATGGCATGGTATGGTATTGCCATCCTTACTTCTGTGCTGCCTGCAGAGCTGGACCCTCAGTCAGCAGCCACCATTCTCTGGCTACCCAGCTCTGAAGGCAGCAGTGCAGAAGTAAGGGTGGCATGGTATGGTATTGCCACCCTTACTTCTGTGCTGCTGCTGGTGGAGCAGCCAGCCAACAGCAGTCGCTCTCCAGCCCCACAGCTCTGAAGGCAGTGCAGAAGGGTGGAAATACCACAACTCCCTTTCAATAACCTTGTGACCTCTTGCAACTGCCTATTGGGTCAGGACCCCCAATTTGAGAAAAGCTGGTCTCCCCCGTGAAATCTGTATAGTATAGGGTAAAAGCACACAAAAGACCATATTTCATGGGGACAGACCAGTTTTCACGGTCCATGACACGTTTTTCTGGGCCGTGAATTTGGTAGGGCCATAATAATAAAGGTTAACCATTATCCTCATGACTGACAGAAGGGGCATATTTTAAAACAAAGAGACTTATTTTTAAGTGGACAGAGATGCTTCAGACTCACCTGCCCTTCATATGCGCGCTCTCTCTCTCTCTCTTTCTCTTTCTCTCTCTCCCCTTCTCTCTTTTGAAGCAGGTTTAAGTCCATCTACTTTTATATTTTCAAACAAAACTCATAAAAGGACTATAAATATCATAACTTGCGAAATGAAAGCTGTTTTCTTCCCCTCCCATGAGACTCCTGCCTGAGAGACAGACAGAGAGAGTTCATTTCTTTGAAGAATCCCTCCTCTGTTAAAGTAAAGCTGCTATCTAAGAGCAGTCTTCAGGGTTTTGTTCTTGTCATCATCTTGACCTGGGTTTGTACTTGCTCCTTTCTGTATTGCTTGTGGAAATGAAAAGGGTGTGGTATTGGAGGAAGCCGGGGAAGAGGATTTGGCTATCACTGGCAGGGCAGAAGTCCATGTTTGGAACAGGGATGTACTTTGGGATCATAAAAGGTTACCTGTCCAAACCACCAGCAAAAATATTAGGGACATAGGAACTTGCCATACTGGATGAGACCCAAGGTTCATCTAATTCAGTATCCTGTGCCTGACAGTGGCCTGTACCAGATGCTTCAGAGGAAGGAGTAGGAAATGCTGAAGTGTGAAGTTATTCCTTTCCTATCCAGAAGGGTCTTTCTTCCTAGTCTCCATGGGTTAGAGTTTGGTTCATGCCCTGAAGCATGAGTGTTAATATCTCTTCCAAATTTTGTTATCCTGTCCTGTCTCGTGTAACTGTAGAGGTTCTTAGCATTGTCCATGTAAATGTCCAACCCAGCGCTGTGATAGTATGGATAGATGTTGTCCATTGACAGTCAGTGATGGATCCCAGCCTTCACTGAAGAGATTGGCATGTATGTGAACCCAGGAAGTGGAGAACAATGCTGAACTCAACAGGGAGAATTCTTCCTATGAGGAAACTGTAAGAAGAGCAAGTTGGTGAGTACTTGCTAGCCTGGGATGAGGAGGTGGCTTGCAAAAGACCTCTTTTGCCTTTCAGATATGTAAACCTTGAATGCACTAGGAAATGGACCCTTGGATGAAAGTGGTTTTCAACAACCTTTTTCTTTGAACCATTTCAGAAAATGGTGTAAGTGCTAGTGTAGACATGATAAAAGTGTTTCCAATTTAGCTTCGAGAAGCGGTTCTGAGATTTTCTTCCATTAAGGCTCAGTCATGCTTTCTGAAATAGTACTGGGGTCACCCGGAGCAGCTGGGTATACAACACTATTGAAAATCAGTCCATTGCCTAAATATGGACTTAGGAGCCCAGCTTAGACACCCAGTTTTGAAAATCCTGCCCCCATCCCTCCATTCTGTGATGTGAGCTCACATACAGTGGCTGGTGCTGAGTTGCTCTGTCTCATTGGCTAGAAGAGGAAAAGGGGTTAATAATAATAAATCAAAGAAACAAGCAACCTTCCCTCATTCAAAGCAGGATCAGACTGTACTATAACAGCTGCATTTCTGAAAGTCATTTTCATCTTGCTCTTAGCTCTGGTCTACACTACAAGTGTAGGTCGAATTTAGCAGAATTAGATCAATTTAACCCTGCACCCGTCCACACGATGAAGCTGTTATTTTCGACTTAAAGGGCTGCTAAAATCGATTTCGGTACTCCTCCCCCGATGAGGTGATTAGCACTGAAATTAACCTTGCCGGGTCGAATTTGGGGTAGTGTGGTTGCAATTTGACAGTATTGGCCTCTGGAAGCTATCCCAGAGTGCTCAATTGTGACCGCTCTGGACAGCACTCTCAACTCCGATGCACTGGCCAGGTAGACAGGAAAAGGCCTGTGAACTTTTGAATCTCATTTCCTGTTTGGCCAGCGTGGTGATCTGCAGGTGAGTGCAGATCTCATCAGCAGAGGTGACCATGATGGAGTCCCAGAATCGCAAAAGAGCTCCAGCATGGATTGAACGGGAGGTATGAGATCTGATCGCTGTATGGGGAGACAAATCCATGCTATCAGAACTCCATTCCAAAAGACAAAATCCCCAAACATTTGAAAAAATCTCAAAGGGCATGAAGGATAGAGGCTATAACAGGGACCTGCAGCAGTGCCACGTGAAACTTAAGGAGTTGAGGCAAGCCTACCAAAAAACCAGAGAGGCAAACAGCCGCTCCGGGTCAGAGCCCCAGACATGCCACTTCTATGATGAGCTGCATGCCATTCTAAGTGGAGCAGCCACCCCTACCCCACCCCTGTGCTTTGACTCTGTCAATGGAGTAGCACACAACAGGGATGCGGGTTCTGGAGACAAGGAAGATTATGAGGAGGAGGTGGAAGATAGCTCACAGCAAGGAAGCAGAGAAATCATTTTCCCCGACAGCCAGAAACTGTTTCTCACCCTGGACCTGGAGTCAGTACCCTCTGAACCTACCCAAGGCTGCCTCCCGGACCTGCCAGGTGGTCAAGGGACTTCTGGTGAGTGTACCTTTGTAAATATTATACATGGTTTAAAAACAAGCATGTTTAATGATTAATTTGCCCTGGCATTCACGGCCAGTACAGCTACTGGAAAAGTCTGTTAACGTGTCTGGGGATGGAGCAAAAATCCTCCAGGGACATCTCCATAAAGCTCTCCTGGATGTACTACCAAAGCTTTTGCAAAAGGTTTCTGGGGAGGGCAGCCTTATTCCATCCTCCATGGTAGGATACTTTACCACGCCAGGCCAGTAGCACATAGTCTGGAATCATTGCATAACAAAGCATGGCAGCATATGTTCCCAGTGTTTGCTGGCATTCAAACAGCATCCATTCTTTATCTCTCTGTGTTATCCTCAGGAGAGTGATATCATTCCTGGTCACCTGGTTGAAATAGGGTGATTTTATTAAGGGGACATTCAGAGGTGCCCATTCCTGCTGGGCTGTTTGCCTGTGGCTGAACATAAATGTTACCTGCTGTTAGCCACATGGTGGGGGGAGGGGTGAAGTGATCATCCCAGAGAATTGCGTGTGTATGTGGGAGAGGTTGAGTTGGGTTTGAGCTGCACATTAACCCGAAAACCACAGCCCCTCCTCCTTTTAAATTTAAATTAACCCAACGGCTGCTTGCTTTCAGAAATGAAGGTGCTGCTGTTTGAAACCATTCCCACATATTATGAAGGTTAAAGAAGCCAAAAGACTGTGTCTTACAATGGCAAATTCTGTTGCCCGGTCTGCGTGAAAGATCTCTCACACCAAAATGGCATACCCTCAATAAGAGTCAAAATGCGACTTTGTACGAAAGCACATGTGCTATGTAATGCAAGGTTTACTGTGAAAGAGTCTACCCATTGTTCTCTAAAATGTGTCTTTTAAACTACCACTCTCCCTTTTTTTCTCCACCAGCTGCAAATGTTTTAACGCTCACACTATCTTCTCCTTCCCAGAGACTAGCAAAGATTAGAAGGTGAAAAAATGCACTCACAATGAAATGTTCTCTGAGCTCATGCGGTCCTCCCATACTGAAAGAGCCCAGCAGAATGTGTGGAGGCAGACAATGTCAGAGTCCAGGAAAGCACAGTATGAACGCGAGGACAGGTGGTGGGCTGAAGATAATAAGTGGCGGGCTGAAGATGATAGGTGGCATCAGCTTGGTGACAGAAGGCAAGAAGCAATGCTGAGGCTACTGGAGGAACAAACTGATATGCTCCGGCATATGGCTGAGGTTCAGGAAAGGCAGCTTGAGCACAGACTGCCGCTACAGCCCCTGTGTAACCAACCACTCTCCTCAAGTTCCAAAGCCTCCTCACTCAGACGCCCAAGAATGGGGTGTGGGGGCCTCCGGGACTGCCCCAGTGGACTGCCCAAGCAACAGAAAGCTGGCATTTAATAAGTTTTAAAGTACAGTGTGGCCTTGTCCTTCCATCCTCCCCCACCCCTCCTAGGCTACCTTGGCAGTTATCTCCCTATTCATGCGATGAATTAATAAAGAATGCATGAATGTGAAGCAACAATGACTTTATTGCCTCTGCAAGCAGTGATTGAAGGTAGGAGGGGAAGGTGATTAGCTTACAGGGAAGTAGAGTGAACCAGGGGGGTGGGATTCATCAAGAAGAAACAAACAGAACTGTTACACCGTAGCCTGGCCAGTCATGAAACTGGTTTTCAAAGCTTCTCTGATGCGCACTGCACCATCCTATACTCTGCTAACCACCCTGGTGTCTGGCTGCATCTAATCAGCAGCCAGGCAATTTGCCTCAACCTCCCACCTCGCCATAAATGTCTCCCCCTTACTCTCACAGATATAGTGGAGTGCACAGCAAGCGGTAATAACCATGGGAATATTGGTTTCGCTGAGGTCTATCCGAGTCAGTAAACTGTGCCAGTGTGCTTTTAAATGTCCAAATGCATATTCTACTACCATTCTGCACTTGCTCAGCCTATAGTTGAACAGCTCCTAACTACTGTCCAGGCTGCCTGTGTACGGCTTCATGAGCCATAGCATTAAGAGGTAGATGGGTCCCCAAGGATAACTATAGGCATTTCAACATCCCCAACGGTTATTTTCTGGTCTGGGTAGAAGGTCCCTTGCTGCAGCTTTTGAAACAGACCAGAGTTCCTGAAGATGCGAGTGTCATGTACCTTTCCTGGCAATCCCATGTTGATGTTGGTGAAATGTCCCTTGTAATCCACCAGTTCTTGCAGCACCATTGAAAAGTACCCCTTTCAGTTTATGTACTTGCTGGCTTGGTGCTCCGGTGCCAAGGTAGGGATATGCGTTCCATCTATTGCTCCACCACAGTTAGGGAATCCCATTGCAGCAACGCCATCCACTATGATCTGCCCATTTCTCAGAGTCACTACCCTTGATATCAGCAACTCTTTGATTGTGTTGGCTACTTGGATCACAGCAGTCCCCACAGTAGATTTGCCCACTCCAAATTGATGCCTGACTGACCGGTAGCTGTCTCGCTTTTCAAGCTTCCACAGGGCTGTTGTCACTCGCTTGTGAACTGTGAGGGCTGGTCTCATCTGGGTATTCTTGCACTTCAGGGCAGGGGAAAGCAAGTCACAATGTTCCATGCAAGTGCCCTTATGCATGCGAAAGTTTTGCAGCCACTGGGAATCGTCCCAGACCTGCAATATTATGTGGTCCCACCAGTCTGTGCTTGTTTCCCGGGCCCAGAATCAGCATTCCACAGCATGAACCTGCTCCATTAACACCATGATGTCCACATTGCCGGGACCTCTACTTTGAGAGAAGTCTGTGTCCATACCCTCATCACTCTCATCACCTCCTCGCCTGGTTTTGCTTTTGCAGGTTCTGGCTCTACATATACTGCAAGATAATGCGTGTGGTGTTTACAGTGCTCATAATTGCGGTGGTGACCTGAGCAGACTCCATACTATGGTGACCGCGATGAAAAAAGGTGTGAAACAATTGTCTGCTGTTGCATTGATGGAGGGAGGAGTGGCTGACAGGATTGTCACACAGAATGGCCCCCTCAAGGAGTGAGCTCACAACCCAGGGTTTAGCAAACCAATGCTCAAACCACTGAGCTATCCCTCCCCCTACTATTCATGGAGGGAGGGAGCGGGGAGCAAATGAATACAAAACAAATCAGGTCTCTATTGTTTTGATCCGCTCCATCTCCCTTATACATCTTAGGCTGGATGTGTGTTCCTGGATGGACTCGGGGAGGTTGGCCTGGGGTTCCTGGGCATAAATGGGAGATGACAATGGCCAGCAGTCATACTGCAGATGATGCAGTATGACTGTTAGCCATTGTCGTCTCCTGGCTGCTCGCCAGAACACAGTGCAGTACGACTGCTGGCCATTGTCATCTCCCATTTATGTCCAGGAACCCCAGGCCAACCTCCCCGAGTCCATCCAGGAACACACATATCTGCCCAGGCACCCCTGACTGACCTCACCGAGGTCGGCTAAAAGAGCACCCAGGAGATGATGATGATGGCTACCAGTCGTAATGCTCCGTCTGCTGCCAAAAGGCAATGAGCTGCTGCTGTGTAGCAATGCAGTACCACCTCTGGCAGCACCCAGGAGACATACGGTGACGGTGAGCTGAGTGGGCTCCATGCTTGCTGTGGTATGTCGTCTGCATGGGTAACCCAGGAAAAAAGCCGAGAAACGATTTATTGCTGTTGCTTTCATGGAGGGAGGGAGGGAAGGGGGCCTGATGACATTTACCCAGAACCACCCATGACAATGTTTTTGCCTCATCAGGCATTGGGAGCTCAACCCAGAATTCCAATGGGCAGCGGAGACTGTGGGAACTATGGGATAACTATTCACAGTGCAATGCTCCAGAAGTCGATGCTAGCCTCGGTACTGTGAACGCACTCTGCCGAGTTAATGGTCTTAAGTGGGGACACACACAATCGACTGTATAAAATCGATTTCTAAAAAAATCAACTTCTATAAATTGGACCTAATTTCGTAGTCTAGACATACCCTTAGATAGTTCTAATTCATCTCCTTCTTTTGCTCCTATTGATCATCTTAAGAAGCTGCTGTTTTATTTTATAACAAACTTCCTTAAGACCGGACAGCTTGTATACAATCATAGAAATGTAGGGCTGGAAGGGACCTCAAGAAGTCAACAGGTCCAGTCCCCTGCAGTGAGGGGAAATAAACCTAGACCACAACTGACTGGTGTTTGTCCAACCTGTTCTTAAAAACCTCCAATGATGAGGATCCCACAATCTCCATTGGAAGCCTATTCCAGAGCTTAACTACCTTTCTAGTTAGAAAGTTTCTCCTAATATCTAACTTAAATCTCCCTTGCTGCAGGTTAAGCCCATTACTTTTTGTTCTGTCTTTAGTGGACATGGAGAACTATTGATCATTATCCTTTTATAACAGCCCTTAACATACGTGAAGATGGTTATCAGGTCCCCCCCAAGTCTTCTTTTCTCAAGACTAAACATGCCCAGTTTTTTTCTCCACTTACCTTCATAGGTCAGGTTTTCTAAACTTTTTATCATTTTTGTTGCTCTCCTTTGGACTCTCTAATTTGTCAACATCTTTCTTAAAGTGTGGTGCCCAAAATTGGACACAATACCTCAGGACAGGACAGTTACCTTCCATGTTTTACATACAACACTCTCGTTATGCACCCCAGAATATTAGCTTTATTTGCAACTGCATCACTCTGTTGACTCATATTTAATTTGTGATCCACTTTTTCTTTTGTATGGAAGTAGCAACATTTACAAGGTAGCAGAAAGGTCTGAAATCCATTTGAGGGCTTCAGGAGATGCAGAATGCATCTTTGCTATATCTCTTGGAAATGAAAAGATAGGTCACTTGTTCACAATGTGTTCAATGGTTTGGAAGTTTCTGTATTTGCACTGTGGCAAATCCTTGATTCACCACTGTGCATCAGGTGTGTGCATCTTCCATGTAATGTCCTAATACAGTTGATGGTCATCTACTTCCTTCAGTGGTGCAAGAAACCAGGTGGTTCAATAGTGGGATCATCTATGAGGCATTCGTTGTTTATGTTAGAGCCTGCCCATTGCATCCGCCAGGTGTCTTCTGGGTTGATGTTGGATGACAGAAGAGCTTCTCTAGCCACCTAGAATGGTTGGCAGAACTTAAGGTGAGTGAACAAGACTTTCATGGAGAGGGAGCTTTTGGTAAGCAAAAGCCTTCTTCTGCTCGCACAGTGTACCCTCCTCCTAGTGGATGGTTGGAGGAAGAATGTTCGCAAGGACTGGAAACCAAGGCAGCGACATGGACTTCAGGGTGCCAGTTATGTCTCCTAGCCACATTTGGCTGGATATTGATGTGGTCCATGTGTGAGCTTCTTTACGTACACATGCACAGTACTCGGCAGTGGAATAAACTAAAGCAAACAGTGTAGTTTGCAACATTTGGGCATCACAATCCCAGCTAGAACCTGCTAGTTTTTGGATGATATTGAGGTGACTCTTTGTTTTATGGCTTCACATGTTGCTGATCGAGGTTGCTGACTCCTAGGTAGCAGGGGTTAGGATTGTAGGTGATTACCTTGTCGCAGAAGTTTACATTCATCATCCTCTGACTTGTAGCTTTAGAATTGCTGCTATGGAAAACTGTTTACACCATTTTTGATGGGTTGGATTTGAGCCGCCAATACTAAAAGTTGTTTTCCATCCTCTTCAGATCATCACAAAGGTTGTCTTCCACCTTTTTGAGTGTTGTGGCCAGTGTCCCTAGTCCCAGGTCTTCGGCATAAGTGAACTTGCAGCCTATCATTTTGGGCACATCATTTATATATAAGTTGAAAAGGGATGGTGCTACTACTGATCCTTGTGGGAGGCCATTGTGCAGACTCTGCTTTTTGCTAACCTGACTTCTGAGATGGATATGGAATGTTTTGTCCAAAAATATTGATCTAAAGGAGGAAATGTCTGGTTGCATTGAAGCAGGCTGGATAGCTTTAGCAGTAGCTCCCTGCATGGTGATGAAGTCATAGGCTGATGACAAGTTGATAAAAGTTGTGGCCTTTTAAGTTTCTGCTATAAGCTGGACTCAATATGTGTAGTCAGTGCAAGCACCTGGTCACAGCAGCTTCACCTGCCATGAAACCTGCCAGTTCTGGGGTGACTCTGGTGTCGCCAGGATCACCCGCTCCAGTAATTTGTGTGTTATTCAGAGGAGAGAGAGAGAGACAGAGAGCAGTAGCTTTGAGGTCATCGGGCAGCTTTCCAGGATTTTAAATGGTCATGACCTATGATCATTTCCAAGCTGTTGGGAGTTTGCTGCAGGTGATGAGTTCTGTGTAAAGTGCTGCCATCCAGCTGCACCCTCTCGGCCTGAGATATTTAAGGAAGTCCAGAAGGATGCCATCAATGCCATCTGTTTTTCCTGCTTTCGTAGCAGAGAGGGCAGTGTCGATCTTGGCTCTTGTGAAGGATTGACAGAGACTTGATGAAGGAGCACTTCATGCACAGGGTTCCTCGAGAGCTGTTTTCACTTCTCTTTTCATTTGTCAGCATACAGTCATGTTTGAACTTCTTAGTAGGAGGCTGGCAATGCTGTTAGCAATGACTTGAAGTGTCTGTATTTGTGATGGTGCTGCTCTGCCTAGGTGTCACAATCAAGCCCATGCTCTACAGCTTGAGTGAGTGAAGTCTGTGGCCTCCACCCTCTTTGTCCACTGTTGTCATCTTATAGAGTCCAATGATTCCAGTAGAGCACTGACTAAGCTTGGGTCACCAGTAGCTTCATACCCCCTTAGGAGCATTTGCTTTCTGAGCTCCAGCATGATATAAAGAAGCTCCTGAAACACTGGGGGACATTCTTCTTTGTGGCTTTAATAATAAGCTCTGAGACGCAGTTGATGTTTCCGGGCTTTAGCAGTCTGCTATTGATGGCTCTCTCGACAGCAGTGGAGAAACCCAGCCAATTCATCTGTCTCAGGTTCCAACATGGAACTGGTACACTGGTAATGAAAGGGAGTTCAAAGTCAATGTGCATCATCACGAACCTGTACAGACTGTGTAGCAAAGGGTCCAGGACAGTTCCAGATGCAATAAGTGGTGATCCAGTGGAGTCCTAGGACACAATAATGTGTATTCTCTCTTCCTCTGTGCTGAATGGAAGATGCCCTTTCGGTTTACATTGAACAGCAAATATTGCTCCTGTGCCAATGCCCACTCAATGAGCTGATTGCCTGCAGCATCATTCATTGAGTAGCCCATGCTGAACAGTGTCTGTTAAAATTGCTGAGATACCCAATGGGTGTTGTGATTTTGGTAGGACTAGTAAGGGTCACTCTGCCTGTTGGGCAGCTTATACACATTTTATATTGTCAGCTCACCACCTCAGATACTGATTGTGAAACCGTTGTCCGTTGATGGCAATGCTTTGGCTATATCTTTTCATTTTAGCCTGATATAGGTGGCCATTCCATGTTCTGGATGGTTTTGGTTGGAGAGAAGGATTTATCCTGGTATCTTGAGGCACACTGAGTCTTCTTCTGAAATATGTGTTTCTTGCAGTGCCAGGATGTCAGTGTTATTGTCCATCAGCAGCCTCGCAATGACATCAGCCTTCAAACAATATAGGCCCTCAACATTCAGTTGTCATAGACAAATCGATGGGCCTATTAGTTGATAAGCATGGCTCTGAAAAGAGCCTTTCTTGCAAAAGTTGCTATTTTGACAGAGAGGTCAATGAATGATCTCCACTCTACAAAGTGGTGGCATTTAGTTCGTACGCTTAGATTAAAGTTACTTAACTGGGTTGTGGACATCACAAGCTGGAAGGAGCAAGCCACCAACTAACTCCAATTGCACCACATCCTCTGTCAGGCAGGGTCCCACTTTGAGGAGAAGCGCCTTGCCCTCAAAGCTGGAAAGAGAGAGAGAAGGAAGGAAAAAGAACAAACTTTCTCCCAGCAAGCAGCTGACCTGCCAGGAAATGTCTGTAACTACTGTGGGAGGATCTGTGGTTCTAGGATCAGACTACTGAGTCATCTCGAGACCCATATGTAAATCTGTGGTAGAGATCATTCTCAAATCGAGGGATTGCTGCTGCTGCTGATTTAACTGGGAGGGCCACGTTAAAGTTGCCACCATCACTCTCCATCCACACCCCAGATCCTTTTTCAGCAGTATAACCACGTAATCAGTTATTTTCCATTTTGTAGTAGTGAATTTAATTTTTTCCTTCTGAAGTGAAGTACTTTGCACTTGTTTTTATTGAATTTCATCTTGTTGTTGACTTCAGAACAATTCAGACTGATTAACTTGTTGAATTACACTGTTTGCACTGTAGGTTTTCTAGTTGATAGGAAACTGGGGCTTCCCCTTTGAGCAGTAGATTCTTGACAAAGCTTTACCTTCCATTTTCCACCTTCTGAGATCATTGACTGCAGTTACTTAGGCTACATCTACACTGGTGGGGGAGTTAAAGATACGCAACTTCAGCTATGCGAATAGCGTAGCAGAAGTCGGCGTATCTTAGGTCGATTTACCAGGCTGTGAGGACGGCGGCGAGTCAACCGCTGCCACTCCCCCATGCTGCGGTGGAGTTCCGGAGTTGACGGCAGAGTGATCGGGGATCAATTTTATCATGTCTACACTAGATGCGATAAATCGATCCCCAATAAATCGATCACCACCCGCCAATCTGGTGCGTAGTGCAGGCATACCCTTAGTGCTGAATAACAGGTTTCCCCCCTCTGATAGGAAGGCAAACTAGAAATGCAGGTCTGTAGAGCTGGCTACCAGAATCTCTCTGGATACTTTATAGGTTTCTGTTTGATCAGGCTGCAAATCAAACTGTAACATGAAAGAGCTGTTAGCATTTTTAACTGGCATTTACAAGTCTAAACAAGTCTAAGTTTTTTCTAACCCCACTTTCCCAAGCAGAGACTGGTGAGCAGCCATTCTCTGTACAGGCTTTTATTCATCAATACATACACCTTCAAAATTGACTTGTGCTTTTGTAGCTGCAAGGTGACATGGAGAGGCAGAGACAAAAGGCTTGTCAATACTGCCAGGGGACCCGATTACAACAAGGTGTCATTCTGTAGCATGAGTGGGGCCTTAAGAGTGATCTTTCACTGGGCAGAAGCCAAGCACATGATTTTTCAGTGATATGGTTAAAATACTGTACAATATTCCCTCAGCTCATTCACAAGGCCCCTACTCTGTACACATTTAAGACCCTCTTAAAAACCTATGTCTAATATGTTGCCTACAATGAATCCAGTTGACTTGTCTAGAAACTGTATATTATGTACCTATAATTTTTCCCAGTCCCTTTTCCCCTGACCTCTGTCTCCTGGTCTGTCCTTAGAGTATGAGCTCCTTGGAGAAGGGACCATCTTTTCTCCATGTTTGGAAATCCCCTCACACACGCTGGGTGCTACAGTAAATAAATATTAATGATGTTAGATTCTGTTTACACTACAAAATGGAACTGTCTTGTAATCTGATTTGGTGGTGATTATAGAGAAAATAGGCCCTAACCATCAAAGAGGAAAATAACCTGGTATTCACATCATTTGGAAGATTGTACATTGGCAATACCTTTCTTTCTCTGCTGTTCAAAATATTTTCAGCCATTCAGAAAAGTGCGCTAACAGCAGAATGTAGCCCAGTTCAAGGTCTTGAATGCTCCTGCTGAGAGCAAAAAGATTTTTTCATAGAAATCTCTAGTTCAAAAGCATCCATTTTGTCTGAGAAAAATTTCATTACAGTATTAGAACATGACAGGGATTCTTAACAACATTTCTGACAAAACAGACAGATGTCCAATATTTTTAAAGCTACTGTCAGCAATTGAAAAAAATCTAACGTGGAATTTCACATATTGGAATAATAGTAGCAGCTCTATGATGTTTTCCAACATTGATTACTGAAGCTGGCAGCCCCTTTCTGTGGTAGAGAAGCATGATCCCCATTTTACAAATGGGGAAACCGAGGCACAGAGTTCTTTTTACTTTGTCTTTTGAAAGTATGTTTCCTCTTTATCAGCAGAATTGCCACATTGTACAGAGAACACGCACACTATTCTCATCCTTTTGAAATCACAGGTCTTGTTCATGCTAGAATTTGGATTGTGCTTGCCAGAATTATAAGTGGTGATAGCTGTTAAACATGGCTGTGTAATTAACTGTGCTTGATAACCATTTTCTAACCCAGTTGTGGTTAGCATAGCTGTAGCAGTTTTCCAGAGCAGAGAGGGCTTTTTTCCTATGAATTATTCAGTATTAACAAATTTTTCCCTGTCCTGACTCCATTTCATCTCTCAGACCCACCTTGGGCTCTTACATGTATTTTATAACAAATAATAATAATAATAATAATCATTTTTATTACATTAGCATCTAGATGCTCCAACTAAGAATCAGGATCTCATTATGCTAGGCAGTATCAAACACATGATATAAACAATTCCACAGCCATGACAATCCACCGTGCTGTCCCAGGTCTTGGAGCCAGGTCTGTGAGTTTTCCTACAGCCATCACATCTTGGCCACCACCCACTGTCTGTTGAAACCTGGTGGACCAAGGAGACAGCGGGACTAAGGTCTCAACCAAAGCACCACCCTTGGGAACCCTGACTGAAGGCTTGTCCAGCTTCACTGACTAGTCCAATCATGCTATTGAAGCCAGAAGGCGGCACAGGAAATTGTCTTAGCAACTAGGTGGTACCCTATTGTTGCTGCATCAGACGCTGCTTGTGCCTGTTTCCTGCATTCTGCACCCAACCCTGTTCTTGATTCCTACTCCACTCCTGAACTGCCCTTGGCTCCTGCCTGACCCCTGCCTTCACTCTTCACTTCCCACCATGCGCTTGATCTGTGCCTGTTCCTTGCCACTCCTCTGGTTCCTACCCTTACACCATGTTTCCAACCATCAGTTACCAGTCCTGGCTCTGAGTTCTTACTCCTGCTCTTATCACTAGGACAAACCTCCTACGTCCTGGTCCCTAACACCCATTTCAGTAGGACCAGTGATACTTTGTACAGTAGGCCTGTAGGCCAGATCATGTCATATGCAGCAGTAAGATCCAGGAATACTGTGCCTGTCTTTTTCCTGGTCTGTCATTCTCAGTGTAAGTGGTAAGTGCCAGCATTTGATTGCAGGGATTGCAGTTTAGGCTGAAACCTGCTTGAGCTACACCCAGGATATCATCAATGGTCGTGGCAATTCTTTGAAGGATAAGCCTTTCAAGTAATTTGCACACCCAGTTTAGCAAAGAGATAGAGCTATAATTTGCTGCAAGTCAGTGGTCTTTCCTGGGTGAGTGCCTTAACCACCAGGGCCGGTGCTACCATTAAGGCGAACTAGGCAGTTGCCTAGGGTGCCAAGATTTGGGGACACCAAAAAGCGGTGCCCCCAATTTTTTTTTACAGTGGTTCCTCCCTGAGCATGCGGTTGCTGCTCCACTTTTCCTGCCTCCCAGGCTTGCAGCGCCAATCAGCTGTTTGGCGCTGCAAGCCTGGGAGGAGAATTAGAGCTCAGGATGTGGAGCAGAGATGAGCTGGGATGGGGAGGTGCTGTACGGCTCCCCGGGAGGGGGAAGTGCCAGGGGGTGCCTCAGGGCAGGGGGGGAGCTGCCGTGGGGGGAGGGGCGCCTCAGAGCGGAGGTGGGGATGGGGAGCTGCTGGAGGTGGGGGTTGCAAGGTGGAAGTTTCGTCTAGGGTGCGAAACTTCCTTGCACCAGCCCTGCTAACCACCAGACTATAGAGTCATTCTCATGCTTCTCTCTCTCTGGACCGATAACTCATTATCTGTTCAAAGTGGAACAGCTTAGATGAGGGAGCCCACATCAGAATATCCCATAGTTCAGTAGTTAGGACACTCATCAGAGAGGTTGCAAATCACTGTTCAAATCCCTTCTTCTCATAAGGTTCAGGGGGACTTGAACCAGGGGTCTCTCACATCCCAGGTAAGTACCCTAACCACCGAGCTAAAAGTTATGGGGGAGTTGCTGCGACTTCCACAGTGGTGGCAGTGTTTGAGCTCACCGGCAGGGCCCAATCAGCACCTACTGGATCCAGCCCTACAGACCCATGAGGGCAATAACTGCTTATCTTCTCCCAATTCATGCATTGCTCTCGGGCTTAGGGGCAGATAGACATCTGGACACCTAAGGGAAGGCAGCAGTGTGTATATCCAGAGGAAGAAACATAAGTGCCTAGGGAACTTTTACAGTGGAAATGTAGGTGCCTAGTGAGTTTAGGTACCTACAGGGTTAGGCATGGGTTTTGTGTATTGCAGTGGCGCAAACACAGGCACTTAGGCACTGACATTTGGGACTTTAGTGCCTAACTCCTTTTGTGCATTCAGCCCTTAGTCTCACCAAAGCTTCAGTTCCAGTGTTAGCCACCTCATCTCCATTCTCTCAAGATTCTAAGATTCCTGAATCTCATATTCATCAGTCTTGCTTGGAGATATTTTATTTTTGCCTCAACTGTGAACATGGCCTCGCAGATGTAGGATGGCTTTTCCAGGAGTCTGTCATGTACAGCCATGCTTTCATTTTAATTTGGACATGTTTAATGTGAATTTCATTGTGTGTAAAAGGTGCTGGACTGACAGGACAGGAAACCGAAGTGCTCTTTGAGTCCTCTGAACCACAAGCTGTATAGACACTGACTGGGAAAACTTTTCCTCACCCCACCACATAGCTGTGTTTCAACCCTAAGCTGAATGGACCACTTGTAGGGATGAAGGGAGTAGGTCAGTCTCCATGGCATTTTCAAGCCTGGCCTCTTTGCTGGAATTGCCAGCAATGAAACTAGTTGGTGCCAATTATAGTGAAGGTTTTGTAATGTGGAAACCTTCTAACTGGCAACTGGAATGAGGTCACCAATTAATGTCACATAGGCAACCAAACAGCCATTAACTGGTAATGGTTTTCATTCCATACTGTCCTACCCAGCATTTGAACTAGTGGCTAACAAAGGATTCATCTAGCATTACCAAGACGCTGAGCTATCCAGTCATGTTAGGCAAGTTTTGTTTTGCTTTTCTGTTTCTTGGAAACATTGGGATGTTCTGCTAATAACCTAGTAAAAGATACCATTGAGTAGGTTTAGTGTTTGAATTAATGTCAGTTTAAATGATGGGCATACACTACAGTTGTCAAGTTGAAGGGCAGTACTGGTGGGATATTGCAAGATGAGATCTTCCCCCCAAATAAAATGGTAGTGGCCTCATCTCATAAAGTTACATCATCACTTTAGAGCAACCGGGCAAGGTAACACATTGTCATCATATCACAATGTGGTATCAAGTCATGGTATTGCAGTGGCATCACATCCCAATACCAGATCGCAATGTGGTGTCATAGTGTTGGCTGGAACAGGAGGCCCATGGCAACTGCAGGTGAGGCTGGCCAAGTGGCAGATGAGACTTCCCAGAGTGACAGCCTTGACAGGAATGATACAGACAGAAATGCAGAATCATCAATACCATTGTGTGGCATGTTACAAAGAGCATATGGATAGTTTTGCTGCTCCCCTCTTCCGTATCACACAGGATGATTTACATATTGATAAAAACATATTCCTTGCCAAGAGGGAGCAGATTAAGGCTCTGTTTAGCTTAAATCCAACCTTGCTTGTGAATTTTCTTTGGGGAAAAAAATAAAAATTAAATCTGTTCCTTTTCTTATTTCTTTGCTTTTGTTAATTTTACCTTCTGAGCAGCTGATTTTGGTGATCCCATTGTCAGGAGGATATTCATTAATTTGGCCCTGGTGGGTGTGTATCATAAGCTCTTCTAACATTTCAGGGTCTGATATGTGTCTTCTAGTACCGTCTCATGTTGTGGAGTTGTAATACCACGTGGAGAGTGACCAGAGGTATTGTACTTCTGGAGGTCCAAGGGCTGTGTAGAAGGTTCCTTATACCCTACCTGGCTTCTTTTGCACTCACATGCAGGGGCCAGACACAGATTAGCCAGAGAAATTATGGCTATGACTTCCCACTAATTAAGACTTTGAGGCAGATCATCAGCTGGTATAAATTGGTATAGCTCCATTAATGTTGTTAGGCTATTTCAGTTTACATCAACTGGAGATCTGGCCCTTCCTTTCCACAAAACTTGTCTGCCATTTGTTGAGCTTGACTGCTTCCATTATGTGAACGTAGGCTGACTACTATCCTAATAAAATCTTCCCTACCCCATATGTTGCCCTAGCCTCTCCATGATTAGTGATCCCAGTGTCTTCCCTACTGCTGATGTCAAGTGCACAGCTCTGTAATTTCCTAGCAATCCTTCTCAAATACTGGCTTTTTTTAGCTTCTCTCTTTTTTTTACCAGCACTTCCTCCTGTTCCCAGAGAGCCTTTGAAGCAATTTGGCAGTTGGTACTCCTTCCCCACCATCGCTTTTTGTTGTTTCCTTGCAGAAACCTAGGATAGAATTTCTTATTTTTTTCAGAAGGTCTAATTTCTTGCTCCATAGTGTTCCTAATTTCCTTCAGGATTTCTTCTTCATCTCCTGGGAAATTTGTCTCCATTTCTGGCATCTGTCCCTTGTAGCCCTCCCCTCTTTTTTTTCCCAAAGACAGAAGGAAAAGAATCCATTTAATATTTTTCTGTAGTAACGTCTATCTCATCTGTCAATAAATTACCCTTTGTCTTCTCTGGGAGACCCTCTTGTCTCCTTTCACTGACCTTATTCTGTACCTTGCCTGATTTTTTTTTTTAAAGGGAGGATGTAATATCCCTGGGCTGTCATTCTGTGAAGAACAGCTGTCATTCCTCCCATTGTGTGTGTGTGTGCGTTTGTTTGAGCGGTGGAGAGAATATGGGAAGGACAGAGAACTGCCATTGAGGAAGATGATGATCCTGCTTACAGATGTGAATATTTTTTCATTCATTATATTCAGCTGGCAGTTCCTTCTCTTTCTCTCATTGGTTTCAGTCTGTCATCTGCTGATTAAAGGGAATCTAAAATGAGTTGGTTAGTTAAAATAACATGGGCAGCTGAAGAATATTTATTAAATATAAATACATGTATTTCTAAAAACCTTTTTCTATATTTGTCATTCTCTCACTATCTCCGTAACTAGGAATGACTTCTCACTGTCAGAGTCCTGATCTGATGTTACAGGGACATATCTGAATGGCAAAGAAAATAGATGACTTTCAAGGTCTTTCTATTGTAAGGCACTCAGATGCTCATTGACAGAGTTAAGAGGTGTGGCATACTCGTCTGTGCAGCAACCCAGACAGATTCATGATGCTACATACTACAGCCTTTTCCGGCCCCTCCCTGTTCTTTTGGGGGCAATATGCAGTCCCAGGGAAGTCACTAGGGAACATTCCCTGTGCTCCTCTGACTGCAGAGGCTGTAATTCTGCCTGGCTCTTATTCTGGACACTCAAACAGAGGGGCAGGCTCCTTATTCCTTTCCCCCACCACCACTGCACACTCAGAAGAAAGCAAGGCAGAATCTAGCTAATATTGAAGAATAATGGTATGATATCATTTTATAAAGGAAATTCTACTTTTTGATTAAATTAACCAATATTTTAAAAATGTAATAGAATCTCCCTAAGATAACCCCAGTATCATAGTATCTAAGCCCCTCACAATCTTTCATATATGTACCCTCACAATGCCCAGGTGAGGTAGAGAAGTACTATTACCCTCATTTTACAAATGGGGCAATGAGGCACAGGGAGACTAAGACTTATACAAGGTCATACAGGAAGTCTAGGAGTGGAGAGATCAGAGAATTAAAGCCAGCTCTTCCTAATCCTAGGCTAGCGCCCTGAACACTGGCACACTTCCTCTCAAAACACTAAAGAACTTACTTTACAACAACTGTGAAAGTTTGGTGACTACAGTACTAATATTTTGGGCCTGATTCTTGTTTACGATGTGGGGCCTTGGTGTAAATGAGAATCAGGCCCTCTGTACCTCAATACCACCTTTCATCTGAGGATCTCAGCATGCTTTAATTAAGCATCTCTGCATGCTTAATTAAGCAAGCCTCACATACCTCATTTTACAGAGGTAACGGAAGTACAGAAAGGTGAACTGACATACCCAAGATTTCACAGCAAGTCAGTAGCAGAGTTGAGTGACTCCCTGTCCCCTGCTCCAGCACTTTCCCTCTTAACTTACATCTGTGAAAGCATTACGGTTCTGGAAAAAGTGTCATGCCTACAGGGTTTGGTCAGTCAAAGGTTCTGTCTACACTAGCAAAGTTTTCTAAACATTTCCTACCATTGCTAACACCAATTCTGCATTAACAATGTGGCCAGCTCTAATAGAGATTGGCTGCTACCATTTTTAAGACCATGTCACATCACTCTTCAGGTCTAATCAACGTGATATTAAAAGTACTTGTGGCAGCTGGCAAAATACCTATAATAGGGTTCACAACACTGCTAACACCATTGGAGCTAAACAAGTGATAGCAATGGTGAGAAATTTTCAGAGTGCAGTCTTGATGTAATTATTTGTAACTTGATTCCCCAGTGCTAGTGAAGAGCTGTAGTGTGCATGGAACATCTGTAGAAAAAGACAGAACAGGCATTTTCTCCTTTCTGTTCCTGGAGTTGAATTCTTCTTTCTTAAATAAATAAAAAAATAAAATAAACTATACTCCTAAATTGTTATTACTCTTATTCTTTTTTAGTCAGTTTTACCTCAGACACATACATTTGGCAATGAAAGTAGGACTGAAGTGGGATCTGTGTTCCCTGGCTCTGACTCTTTATCTCAAAGTGTGGAATTGGCAGTTTTCTGATTGACAGTTAGTTAATTATTCCTTCAGATTAGATCATATGTTTTTGAGTACTTTGCTCTTCTTTATGATCAGCATATTTATATTATATTGACATTTTTCTTGAAATTCTCATGATTTGGACCCCTTTCCAATGCCTGCCTGCAGAGGGAGACTCGTGGCAAAAACTGGCTCACTTGGGCAGCTTTTCCTTCTGTATTTTCAGAATGTTTTCCCTGATGAGGCCCCAGGATTATTGCAAACCAGTTTCAGGAAGAGCTGCTGCTCAATTAAGCGAGAAGAAACTTGAAGGAAAAAAAGAATAAAGCCAGCAAATTGCTTGAGATAACAATCTCTCCCCACCAGTGTGTGTCTGTAACTAAGAGGATTAGCTGAACTTTATGTGTCATACCAAAACTGACAATAAGCAACAGTGACTCCCCCCCGCTGGCGCTTGTACCTTCACATGTTTCATTTTCCTGCTGGTACTACAGCCTTGCCTCTTGCCAACTGATGAACACAAATATCATGAATATCATGGCTCCTTTCCTTTCCTCCTTCCTTGAAGATTTATGACTAAAAAACAAACAAAGCCCAGCTGTTGCACTCACACTATGTATTTCTCCTCCTCTTCAGGAACATGCCTCTTTTTGGAGAGCACAAGCTGGCAAGAAGAGGTATGGGGCTGCTGTATTCTTTTTGGCTTCAGCTAAGCTTACTGCTTTATGCCAGAGACACAAAGACAGTGGCCCCAAATCTGTTCCTATGGAAGTCAGTGGCAAAGCTTCCACTGGGACAGGATCAATCCAGAAAGAGAGAGAGAGAAAGCGGAAGCCCAGTTGACACAGGACTCAACCAAGTTAAGACCCCATTTAGACATGGTTCCATGCAAAATAATTTAACCACAATTTGGCCCCATCCATCATGAACAGCCAAATATTTTTAGCTGGAATTGTTGTTTAAACAGAATTTTAAACCAGGTGAGCAGACTCCTTGAAACTCACTGTGGAGTTTGCCAGAGAAAGATTGGTCTGAGAGAGTCATAGATACTATTCCTATGAAAACAGGTTAAAGCTAAGCTTCTTACAGGGTCCAGAGGAAAGGTAGCAAAAATGTGAAAGAAAAACATTACCAGTATCTGCTGGGCAGCACAGAGGCACATGAAGAAAGTAATCAGCTATAACCTCTGAAGCAGGAAAAGAGGCTGAGACATAAGCCTTTGTATCAGAGGCCTGGTATGAGGCAGGACCTGCTTAAGGAATTTGGCAAGGATAGGGCTGATATCTAACCACACCCTCTTGAGGAGATTGAGGAAGAAATAATGGATATAACATGCAAGAGGGGCTGGGAGAGGGAAGACTTAGAGCTGGGTTCAGAGATACCAGGGATCTTTGTAGACTGATGTAAAATAAATACCAACACTAAAGAGTCTATTTTTTAAATCACTGTTCTAAACAATTTGGGATGTGGGACTCAGGTGATCATGGGCAGGGTTTGAGGTCAAATGTTTGAGGCTTGCAAAATTTGCAAGAGATATTTGTGATGTGTGATAAAATACAGGGAATTTTCCAGTTTTTGGAAGGCATTTTATTTAAACCCGTTTTTTGTGCTGGTCACACTCACATTGCTACACAATTCCTTGAATCTAAGGGTATGTCTACACTACCAGTAGGATCGGCAGGCAGCAATTGATCCAGCGGGGGTAGATTTATCATGTCTAGACATGATAAATTGACCCCCAAGCGCTCTGCCATCATAAAAAATAATAAATAATTGTAACCATTCTGCCCCTCTGAGTTGGCAGCAACAAGGGCCGGGTTCAGTATCCAGGGGATCCATTTCAGTAACACAATGCATAACCGGCTCGAGTCCCCACCCAGTGACCTGGGACACTCACATACCACACCCCCCTGCGCGCCTCTAGGAGGCAATACTTCCCCTCTCGCAAGCACGGAGTCTGAGTGTAGCAAAATCTTTTTAATAAAGGAAGGAATTAATGCGGCATCCCATTGGAGAAACACCACAAACAGGGTTATAACACAAACCATAAACAAAAACCCACCTCCAAGTACGTTTGGCACTGTCCTTTTTCCCCTTAGGGTTTTAAGTCCAATCACTCCAAAGTCCAACAACCCAAAAGTCTCTGGTCAATGCCACCCCAGAGTTCGAGAGTTTATCTGTAGAGGTCCCTCCCCCCAGCCTGGATAGAAAGGGGCACCTTACGTGGTCCGGGGCCAACTGCCCTGCCTCTCCGTGGGTTCTGCTTCCGCCTTCTCCATGAACTGCTCCGCTTTACCAGCCGCTCCACACTGCTCCTCCAGCCGTCCTCAGAAACTGCTCCGCTCCACCAGCTGCTCTGCTCCATGAGCTGCTCCAGTTCTCTCTGCAAACTGCTCGGCTCCGCTCGCTCTGTGGGCCACTCCACCTGTCCCACAGCTACTCCGCTCTGTCAGCCGCTCTGCTGCCACCAGCTGTCCCGTGATCCGCTCCAGCCGTCCCCACAAACTGCTCCACTCCGCCAGCAGCTCTGTTCCACAGTATAACTTTGGGCTCCCCACTAGTTAGCACCGTACTCAGTGCTCTCAGCTCAGTGATTTTAGCGATTTTCAGCTCTTAGTGATTCCAGCTCATAGTAGGGGAGCCCCAGTGCTAGTGCACCATTAGCCCAAAGTGATTTCAGCTCAGTAATCTGTATTTAAATTCTTAAGGGAATAAAAAAGTCAACTCTGACATTCCACAGTGGAGAGAGGAGGGGGTGCAACTGGTGCTTCTGGCTCCACAAGGAGACTACACCACCAGGGACAAATACCTGTCCCCAGCCTCTCTCTCAATTCTCTGGGTTTTGGAACCCATGTCCCATGTCCAGCCAGTACCACCCAACTGAGGGTGAGCAATTTGTCACCAAGCAGTCCCACAGCTTGGCAGTCTGGGATAGGGTAGGCGTGCCTATGCAAATACACTCTCTGAAATTCTTTCCACCAGATGTCAGTGTAGAGCTTATCCTGACTCTGCTTACATCATAATAATAACTTGACTCCTGTACTCCAGCTCAGTGAGAGGCGCAGGCAGAGTTGATTGGGGAGCGGCAGCAGTTGACTCACCACGGTGAAGACACCACGGTAAGTCGATGTGAGTACGTCAACTTCAGCTACATTATTCATGTAGCGGAAATATAGATAAGGCCTAAGGACTTATCTATACTTGAAATGCTACAGTGTTGCAGCAGCTGTGCTGCTGTAGTGCTGCATTGTAGACACTGCCTCTGCTGACAGGAGGGATTCTCCCATCAGCCTAGCTAATCCACCTCCCCAAGAGGTGGTAGGTAGGTCGATGGAAGAAGTTTTCTGTGGGCCAAGTGTTGTCTACACTGGGGTTTAGGTCGGCTTAACTATGCTGCTAGGGATATAGATTTTTCACACTCCTGAGAGACCTAGTTAAGTCAACTTAATTTTCTAGTGTAGACCAGCCTTAGTCAAATCATTGTGATGTTACTGACACTTTAAAATGACACGAGCAGGTACACTCTGGCAACATAGATTCAGAATAGTAGCTGGGGGTTCCTTGCATAGCTTCACAGAGAGCAAAATGTATGTGTTGATTGGGAGAAATGCTTAGAGCCAGACTTGGATTTTTAATCCCAAAATATGTAGAGGCAAGGACACTGTAAAAATGTCTGCTGCACAGCCAAGGCTTCAGATGGCCCTGTTACTCCACAACAACTTCTGTCTATGATGTGTGCAGCATTAGTTTTTGTTTAAAGGGTCCCTGATCCCATCCCTTTTTCCAATACATATGAAATGGAACGTGTCTGCCTTTGAACTGCGCCCAGCAGCGCTGCAAGATTCAGTGAATGAAGGACACCGTATCCAACTGAAATTACAGAGGAATTTGAGGCAGGCAGAATGTACTTACTCAATTGGAATTTAAACTGTGAAATGAAAAGGAAATATTCAAGGATGATGGGGCAGAGAGATTCCCTAATCTTTACCTGGCTCCGGCTGTGTGTCAGAAAAGTCTGAAGAGGGAATAAGCAAAGAACCTGTCCTGGAATAAAGGGTTGGGAGAGAATAAAGACAATGTTTTCAACAGCGCCCAGCTCCAGCTGCGTATTTGTTTCATAGGCTCTGCCTATGCTAAGAAAATGACTTGTGGTTGATAAAAGTTGTCAAATGTGTGTCCCTCCTGGCCTCCAGGGTCAAAAACAATTGGGTTTCTGGTGTAAACAGGGCCAAAGCATTTCTAATACCTCTAACGGGAAGTGTGTTAGATTCTTGTGGAATGAGGGGTTCAGAACTCTTTTTGCAATGGGCATGAAACACATTTTGGCCCTCTCTACAGTATCTATTTGACCTCCATTACTGTAGTATCTGAGCACCTCATAAACATTAATCAATTAATCCTCACAACAGTGTTTTGGGTGATAGTAGCTGGAGAAGCAGAATATTGGGAGCAGAAGGTTCCTTGGCAGTTGGAAATGACAGTTGTGGATGGGAATTTGAACTGGTCAGCTGGAGAAAATTGAATAACGTATGGTGACAGCTGCAGGATCCCCCCTGACCAGACAGACAAGGAACAATCAGGAAGAAAAAGTTAACAGAACACAATGAACAGTGTGTGTGGACTCTGGTGAAAGTAATGACAGTGAGCTGAGGAAACCAATAGGAGGAGGGACAATCTTTGTGATTAATACACAGGAAAGGGAGTCAGGCGTTCTAGTCCTGCTTGTGTGACAGACTCACAGTGTGACTTTGGGCAAGTCACTTAAATCTCTCCATGCCTCAGTTTCCCCCACTGTAACACCATGATGATGATATTTCCCTACCCAGTGTGCATGGGGAGTTGTGAAGCATTCGGAGGCTAGGGTGGTGATGATCATGGAAATGTTTATATATCAATAGAACCAGAGAGGAAGTGAGAGCAGAAAATGAGAAGCAGATTGAAAAACTCACATTAAAAGATGAGTGCGCTCCTGGTGATTACCTCTCCCTTTTCTGAGTATGTGTGAAGGGTCTGAATTACTGCCTGAACTGCCTCATTAAATATAAAAATAAAACCTCATGTTTCTTTTCCTACGTGTTCTATTCCTAGCTCCAGAATAGGAGTTAGCTGGTTATAATGAGGGTTAAAGAGTTCTGGGGTGATCTGCTACACTGCAGTAGTTTAATCGGTCTGAAATCCAGCGTGTCAATCACAACTATCAGAATAGAGGAGTTTAGGTCATCCTTCCTCAAATATAGAGACAACAAGAGAGGGATGCAGGCAGACAGCAAAGAAAGCCATCTGGTAAAAGGGAGCTGGAGAACTTGAAGTGTATATTGAAAGCCAGAGAGGTGAGTAGGGAACTACAATGGAGTACATATGAAATGCCTCTCTGCTGCTATGCACACAGCAGTCCACATGTTGGGAGTGATGTCCTTTCAACAGGAAAGGGGGAAAATGTTGGAGTCAAAAGTGTGCACGAGGGTGTCAGCCTTTTGGAACAGGGGACTCTAGCTCATCCTACCGCAACTATAGTAAAAGTTAAAGAGGCATGTGGGGATTGGTGAGTGAGAGGAATGATGGTCTTGTGGTTAAATCACTGACTTTGGGACTCAGGCAATGTGGATTTAATTCCTAATTCTGCCACAGGCTTCCTCTGTGACCTTGACAAATTGCTTATGGGTAGACTTGGCAGAATTCAATTTTTATATTTTTATAATCTCAGCAGAAAATATTGATGTTTATTTTTTAAGCATTTATTTCTATTTTTATCAATTTAAATTTCCACAGCTGCAGGAAATTATGAGGCATCAAATGACAGGGAGTATTCAGACAAAAATAATTTAATGACAATAAACACTGAGGTATAAAAAGTTAAAGCTTTATAACCATTAAAACGCAAATTGTCAACATCACGTCAAAATATACAAAGTAAATATCCTTAAATCAAACTTGAATAAGTTCTCAAGCAGCATTTTGATTACTTTGCCTATTTATAAATTTTGATAATTATTGATGGAAATATTTTTGGTCCATTTGTGTGTGTATGGTGAAACTGACATTTGCCAACAACAATCAGATCCTTCCTAGCCTAATTATGCACTTTGCTTTGCTCTCTGCTCTTCACTTCCCCATCTGTAAAAGAGGGATAATAATTCCTCCTTCCTGTCATGCTTTGCCTGTCTTCTCTTTAGATTGCAGACTCTTTGGGGCAGTGACTGTCTTTTATTATGTGTATATACAGCATCTTGCACAAATGGTGCCACAATCTCAGCTGGGATCTCTGTAAGAAGTGTGGATACTGCCTGTGGGAACTGGAGAAAAGCCAAAGAGAGAGGTGTTCAAAATGAATAGTGAGAGAGTCAGAGAGGTGAATGGTCTGGAAGTGAGAGGGGGATCTAAGAGGAAGGGGGCTACACAGAAGTGATATTTCTTTCCTCTGCTGCTGTGCTAATGGCAAGCAGAATGTTCAAAGGCTGATACCTCATTAAGGAGAAAGGACAGAATGTTAGGACCATACGTTTCCATGGCAGTTGGGGGCAGGGGCAGTTTTAAACAGTGCATGAGAAGACCTAAGAAAGCATGGTGACAGGAGCAGCACCTCCTTGAGGAGGATAGGAACAGGCTGGGAAGAAAAATTAATTGGGAGGAAGGAAAGTATGTGAACAGAACATCATTAGGGGCATGAGCACAAGCTGAAGAACAGAAATTTAATGGAGCAAAAGAAGAAACCAGGGAGAAAGTTAGAGCATAGAAACGGCCGGGGGAGGGGGAGGAATCAGCTGAGGAAGCCCCTTCCAAAAATAGGTGCATACAGCATGCTTCTTAATTTCTCCCTGAACTAGGGCTGTGTGAAGGGTTGGATTTGCTGCCAAATCTGCCTTTTGCTTATATATAATTACCTGTATTTCTTTTGCCCCCACAATGCAGTAAATTATTGTCTATAAAACAGTAATAAGTTAGAGCTGGTTATGGGTAGAGGCAATAGTACTAGCACTGAAGATCTGTGGTCATAGACACAACTAGCAGTACAGAGGACAGTAGAGCATCTAACTTCAATGACTAGAACAAGCAGAGATCTGGGGGGAATTGTGAAAAATGGCCCAGAGTAGGGATTGGGAATTAGAGATGGGTATATACTGTAAAAAAAAAAAAAAAAAAAACACAACAAAAAAACCAAAAAAAATTCAACTGAATTTTAAAAAGAATTTCTTTTGATTGAATGTATGCCCTTTATGTATGTGTTCATTTTGAATATTGCATTAAGTGAATTCACTGGCAGGAACATTCACCTAAATAGAGATTATTTTAGCAAATTGAACTTACATGTGCAAGTATTCATACCAGAAACCTGATTTGATGTGTTGCACTTATCCAGTCAGGGAACAGAGTAAACTAGGGGCTCCATCCTGTGAGGGGCTAAGCACTCTGGGCCCTGATCAGTGAAGGACTTAAGCACATGCTTACCATCAAGCATGTGAACAGTCTCATCGACTTCAACAGGACAGCATATGGACTCAAAATTATGAGGAATTGGAGCTTGAGAGCTCAGTACCTTGCAGAATTGAGCTATGTGTTGCCTATGTGTCAAATGATCTTGAATTTCAAATAATCACAACAAATTGCTTGTGAATAAGACACAGGCCAAGAAGTATTTGGCAAAAAATTTCAAATAAGAAATAAACTTGAGAAAATCACAACCTGTTTGAAGACAATTCACAACAGAAATAGAGGCAAGATTTGTCCAATAAATTATTCATTACGAATGATTTGCCAAGCTTTACTGGATATATAGCCACAGAGATGTGTGTTACGCCTTGGGGAAAGAGCCAGAAAGAGATGTGGCAAAGTAAACCTGAGAGGAGAATGCAGATAGAGATCCAGAGAAGCCTCTGGAGAGGGAGCCAGAGAGGTTATGTGGGCAAATATGATGGTGTACAAAGGGAGTGCTGTTCTTTTGCTGTTTACAGCTAGTCAAATGGGAATCATATTTTGGATGATATTCCTGAAGATTGTGGAAGGTTGCATCTTGGAATTACAGTTGAGGATGATAACTTGAATCAAGTAGATGCAAGAGCAAGAAAGAAGATTAAATGTGATTAAATAGGTTGACCTTGAGAAAGATGAGAGAGAAGCATTATTTAGAGAGGAAGGTAATAGGAAGCTGCATACAGGTGTGATAGTGCAGGGATGAGATGAGAAGTAATGGGAGAGGAGATTAAATGCATGCAAGAGTAGAGCTGCATAGAGTCTTAAAGGTACAGGCAAAGGGCCAGTTTCTTTCGCGTGGTGTGATCACTTTGGCTGTACTGCTGATGTAATCTGGCCATAAAATTGGATTGGCTGGCCCATGGAGGAGCAGCTGGAGGCAAAATTGTAGAGTAGCAATCCAGTATGCTTCTGTTTACATTTTCATTCTGGAGAGTCATCCATCCTTTGTAACAAATAGGTCCTCCAAATGACAAAGTATCTAATAAGTAGCATGGAATATCATCAAAATGAATGTAGACATGGAACCAACATGATTAGAAGGCCTTTCTTTACCATTTCATAGCATAGTCAATTTCCACCAATATATTCTGGGATATTAGGAGACTTTACTTAGGAACAAAAATCACATACTCTGAAGAACACTCCTAGACTTTTTTCAAGAAAAAAATCTTTCTGATGCAGCCGTTATGGAGCAGCTCTGCTCTAATCTTTCCTGTGCCTCTCTTTTTTGGATCCTCCAGTGTCTGCCTCTGCTGCTGCTCATAACTTTTTCCAGCAGCAGCATGCAAGATACGGTTCTTCCCAGTGTCATTGTTACCCAGAGTTTTGAATATTAGCAGTGAAACTGATTGGAGTTTTTGTTGTTTTGGGGTCTGATCCAAAAAAGTCTATTGAAGTCAATGGAAAGCCTCCTACTGGCCTTCAGATCAGACCCTTAGTGAAAAATATTGCATAGACACTCCTCAGTTTCTTCTTTTTCTTTATATGGAGTATAATATTCCTGGCTTTTGTGTGTAGATGTGTGCAACAAAATATTATAAGGAATACAATTAAAGTTATTAATCATTTTAACTTAATTCTGCTGAGTTTTTAAACTCAGCAACATGACCAGCAATGTTTTCTCACCTCACCTGTTTAAGATTATTGTCCACCCTTCTTTGTAAGGCTATGGAAGTTTTTAAAATAAAGCCAATTTTAGTTGTAGACCGCAATATACAATGTCTACTTTTGATGAGTGAGGCGCAAAGTCTGACTCTCTTTTCTTTTTAATCCAGTCAAATTTGATGCAGAGTATAGGAGAGGTTAAAGTATTTGTTTGAGAGAGATCTCCCTGGAGTTTTGTGTTGTCCAAGACTGGAGATGTGTTATGACGGGTTTCTTTAAAGAGAAAATTACTTTCCTGTAATTGTTCTTCTCTGAAGATATGAAAGCCCACCACTCACACACCCTGCCCTGCACAGAACTGAAGTTCTATTTCATTTTCTTATTATTCAATACCCTTTTATACATAGGGGATTAATTTCACTTTGAGCTTGGGGAGTACCTGTCTTGCACATAACAGTTGTTGTGATGGGTATTTTCACAGAACACCACTTGCAGATTTTGCTTTTTTTTTTAAGATGCCTCGTCAGTCTAACCATTATATTTGAAGATGTTTTCATTTAGGATTATCTATTTTACTTACTGTGATTACCTATTTATGCTACTCCCCAGCAGCTTGCTCGCAGTAAAATAGTCAATGAAAACTAAATCAAAACGTGCCACAAGTATTTTTTCTTTTAATGTGTCTGGTGTTCCTATCATTTTTAATAGCCTTGGCCTTTACCTTGCTGCAAGCTTCACATAAGTACAAGGGGTCTCCTTTGATTGTCAGTTATAGATATACATATACCGCAGAAGTAACAAAACATTGTAAAAAAGCCACATACAGGTGGGCTCAGCCTTAGGTGACAGGGACCAGTGTGTCCCTCCGCCTCCCAGCTTGCCTATCTAGCCATGCACGTTGGACCATTTCCGTCCCTTAGACCAACTCCCAGCTGGAAATGTGATTGGCACTCTCCCCCCCCCCCCCCCCACATACAGAAACGATCAATCCCATCACACAGCAACACACCGATACGCCAGCGTGTCAGCGGCACAAGGCACCTCCGCTGGGGCAGGGCGGGGCTGGAATGAGTCCCCAGAAAGCACACAAGGAGCGACTAACAGCGGAGTCCCCAGCCAATCAATCGCACTGCGCGAGGGCGCACTCTCTAGTAGGGAGGTGGGCAACAAGGTGGCTCGCGTCTCGAGGCCCTTTACATGTTAACGAAGGCTGGGGCAGAGGTGAACGGCAGGGGAAGCGGCGCATGCCCACAGCTGGTGTCAGGGAAAACACGGGGGCGCGGGAATAATTGGCTAGCGAGAAGGAAGGGCGGATGGCGCAAGCGCGAAGCGGTCGCCCGCGCGAGAAGGCGGGGTAGAGAACGCATGCGCAAAGGCCGTGTGCCGGAGGCAGGGCGGGGGAGAAGGGGAGGGGAGACAGCGGCTGCGCGTTTGGGGCGGGCGGGGGGCAGGGAGCGAGGGAGGGTTTATCGGGCGGCCGATTTTGGTTAAAATATTCAAAATGGCGGACGGAGGAGCAGCGAGTCAAGATGAGAGTTCGGCGGCGGCGGTGGCGGCGGCAGGTAATCATTACTGCGTTTTACATATTCATATTCATACTCGCGCGCGCGGCCCCCCCGCCGCCCGCCCGCCCCGCTTAGCATAATTTATTAGTACTCCGGATTATTATAATTAACGGCACAGGGGGGAGCGGGGGCGGCGGCAGCCTCCCCGTGCGGGAAACACACACAGGGGCGCGGGGGGCATGGGGGCGCCTCCCCGCCCCCGAACCCGGCCAGAGGCCGCCGGGCCGGGCTGGCAGCGCCCGCACGCCCACAATAAAGCGGCTTTACATATTGATGGCGGAGCGGGCCCGGCTCGGGCAGGGAGCTGGGGGGAGAGCACCCCGCACCCTCCCTTCCAGTGGGGCCGCGGTCCCCTCCGCGCTGTTGCTCCAGGCAGGGAGCGGGGCTGGGGCGTGGGGTTTGGCTCCTTAGCCCCCTCTTTGGCAGCGTTATTTCCCCAGAGCCCCAGGCCTGCCTGCAGCGGGGGGCTGGGTGCGCAGGCCCTGGGGGGAGGGGAGCTTGGCGGGGGCCTTCCTCCGCCCCCCACAGCGAAGGTGCCTCAACCCCACTCGACTCTTCGTGGGGGGGTCCCTGGTGGCGAGCGGCGGCAGGGGGTGTCTCTGTTAGCGGGGGGGCTGGGCTGCCCTGGCATCGCCCCCTTTTCCCCAGGAGTGGGGGAGGCCGAGCAGTGCGGGGCGCCCCGGCAGAGGCTAGTGGGGTGTCTAAGAGCGATGCTCTGAGGGGTGCGTGGGGTGGCAGGCTGGCTGCCAGGGGTGCGGGGCCGGCCTCGCTCTCCCTCTGTGTCTCTCTCTCATTTGAATAATGTCTAATTCGGGGAGGTTTATATTATTGAAATGGCCGCCTGAGTTTCCCCGCCTCTCATGTTTAGTAATTCAGATCTTTAATAACAGCCACTCAGAGCCCAAAGCCGTGTTTATATTTTACATTCGCCCCATGTGCTTGTGTGGTTCAATATGATTCTTCTTTCTTGCTCTCTCGCTTTTTAAAAATTTTCTTGGCAACCCACAGGGCCGAGATCAAACCCAGGCTGTGTGGGGAGGAGGGGGGGGAGGAAGAGGTAGGCCCTGGCTCCTCTGGCAGATGCCTAGGCCTCACTCTCTGCTGCTTGATTTATTTACTAATAACCGAAATGACCCCCCCATCCCACACCCGCGAGCAAAAACAAAACCCTCCTGGGGCCTGAGCAGCATCAGAACTGCTCACAGCTTCTCACACACTCATGTCTTTTAAATAAAGGGCTTATTTTTAATTTATAGCAACACAAGACTGTAAAGCTGCCCCTTTCATAACTGCTTTTCAGTGAGTATTGAGCATTTTTCATCTCTTTGTCCCCGATTTACTTTTTTTTGTAAAAAAAAGAGTTGATTTTAATTTACACCTCATGGGGCAGTGAGAACACTTTCAAAATCTACAAAGCCTCCCTCCTATCCTCAAATACAAACTAGATTTAATACATAGAAGCTAATCTTGAATTTTTAATTTTGTAACACACTGGGTCATATAACATTACATAAAATAAACCTCTTTCTCATTGATGTTTAAAATGTGGATGCTGAATAGAAGTCCTGTGTGTTTGAAGCTTTTGTCAGTGTTCCTGGCCTTTCTGAATTATTTTTAATTTAAAAGTGAGAGTACAAGAGAAAACAAAAACAAGATAAATTTTCTATATTTGTATGCCATAGTTGGCTGAGTGAAAATTGAAAAATATTTCCCCCCTTAAAATGTCAGGGCTAAGTATATGTTTTAGCCAGACACCAGGCACCTTGACAACAAGCAAAATGGACTCCTTTTTCAAGGGAGGTAATGGAGTCATTTTATTTTAATGTAGCATTAATGTTGATAAAATTGGGTGGTTTCTCATTAGTGACCATTGTTTGCAACTAGAGGAAAAGGACCTGACCAAAGGGTATCTTACAGTAGCCATATCAGATTAGCATGTAAACATCTTTGAAGCATGGCTAAGAAGAGTTCATGAAATAGTGCAGTCGCCGTATTTTGTAGTTTGCTTTGAAGGTTAATTTGTTACAAAATACTAGACTTCAGTTAATGAAAAGCATTTAATTTTAAAATAACCAGTCTCACTGCTACCTATTTTCCCCCACCCTTGGTAAAGACAGGACTTGAATTCTGCAAGAAAAGATCTGTAGACGCTATAATGAGACTGTTCAGGTGACTGACTGCTTCACAGACCAGCAGCATGAGGTTGGCTGGACAAAAAGCAGTAATATGATTTCATGCCTTAAATAGCATATGTTTTTGCACTCACTTCACAAGATGTGGTCAAGCTGATGATGTAACTGGCCAGAGGACAAGGTGCAGTTAATTTGATTTATTGACCTGGGGTGAGAGGTAGCAGTGAAACCTTCTCATAGAGAAACCATTTATCTGAGGACAATTTCCTTTATAGCAGCAATTTAACCACTGCTGAGACTGTAGATATTTTATCCAAGATGATAAAAATGTACATCACATCTTGCAAACAAAAATTTGATTCTAACCGACAATTTAGTAATTCTTAAAGGATGGATTGCTGGACTCTGGCCTTGTACTGTCATATACCTAACATGGGGTTAATGGACCCAGCATTCTGCCATTTACATGCTAAAAAGAAATCTGTCCACCTCAATCTGATGTTGTATACTTAAGGTTATGGCTTAAAATGTTACTGATCTCTCCCACATGATATGGTTAGAATGGAAGATGGCTCCACCAGTGCAAATCAGCAGCAACATCTGAGCGAGAAGCCCATTTTTTCCCTGAGCTGCGATTTCTTTCAGGGTGCTTTCAATGGATCTTGAGTGAGGCTTCGTTTTCGATATCAGTCTCTGGCTAGTAGTCTTCTGCTAAACTTGAAACTTTATCCTGTTTTTTCCATTTGATGGAAGAGACAAGGAATTTTTCTCTTATCCCTCCAGAGTTTTCTGGTTTTCAGTGGCAGCAGAAAATCAGAAACTGACATGATTCTTGACAGTTTCACCTACCAAGAGGACTCTGACTTTCACCAGTAAAAGTGACCAAAAGCTTGTTAATTTTATTTTGCTGGTTAGGAGAGCTGTGAAACAGTGGCAGTAATTGCAGCTGCTACTCTCTGCAGACTCGGGAAGACAACACTGTATTAGTTCACATTTGGAAGGTTGTATTTGCAATTACAAAATCTAGAAGCTTGCTAACTTTTTAAATTAAAGGAAAAAATCTTTTGGGCTCCCACCCTTTACAGAGAGAGCTTTTCTCTTGCCACTAGTGACTGGATTTAAAAAAAACAACCCTTTCTATAGTCCTAACTGAAGCAAATCTGAAGTCTTTAGGAAGCAAATGGTTAGATTCTGACACTTTCCTTGTTGAGTAGTGATGATGTTTAGCACTGCTTAACTTGGTGTGTATATATGGGGAAATTGATACAATTTTCAAATCTGATCTTTAGCTATTAAGCCTGGTATAGCACCAATTATTCTATGTTCGTTGTGTGGGAATGTACCAAAATATTACATAAACACAGTAGTATAGTTCCTGCTTGTAGTCAAGGTCCTGATGATTGATGACTACTTTGTTTAGAAAATGAGATTTTTTTGAAGCATTTTCATCACTTAAAGCACGATGGTCCAATCAGAATTGCCATTGTTGCATTTAAACAGAGTAGCCCATTCTAGTTGTAGTTCTTGTCTGACACAAGTTTAAATGTGCAGAAAAGCTTGATGGAATGGGGTGTCTAAATTTTTATTTTTGATATCTATCATTGTACCTTTTTTCCTGTTAAAGAAGTGAAATATTGTTCATCCTTTCCATAAGCCTTTCATCCTTCTTTGATTTCCACCCCCCTTGCCCAATTTTGTGAAAAATTTGCAGTAATTAGTTCCCTTCTTCAGTGGGTTATCCTTGACATGCATAGGCATAACAAAATTTGGCATGCCCAGTAGAGTATGGCTGAGTTGTAGAGTTTGTGGGAAGTAGTAATTTTTCAGTCACTTTCACCAAGTCCTGATTCCTTTGTGAACTTCAGGGACTTTAAAAAGCATTTACACTACTTAACATGCAAGTTTAGTGTGTTTAATTTTTTGTTACATTCTACAATAGTTTATTCCACTTTCAAAAAATCACTCTGGTACAGCAGGCTGCATTTTTTTTTTTTTTTTTGCCACTTCAAACAGTCACTAATTAAGTATACTCAATTACTTAAATGTAACTAAAACTGCATACTGTTTTGAGAGAAGCAGTTACAGTTCTGGTCCTTGTAGATAACAAAGGTTTGTATGAGATACATATTTCTAATCAGGGTAATACAAGTAAGTGCCATTTCAATGGTTAATAAAAGCAAGATTGACCCTTTAAGCAAAATTAAGCTTAAACTGATTGATCCAAACTTGATATTACTTGCTCTGTGTACTGAGCTGGTATCCTGTGAATGAGGGACTCTTATGTCATTGTATAGACTTACAGTACTGGCTGGCTGCTTGATACTGCAGAGATTCTCTTCTGCATTAACAATTTTTCCCACCATGTTCCTATTGTGATGTGTTGCAATACATTGCAGCGCAAGTGTGAGCTTGCATCGCATTGAGTATAGCAGTAGAAATGGGGAGGGAATCACATACATTTATTTTTTTCTGTAATCTTTCACTGTATGTTCCTGAATTAGTTATACTTCACTTGGAACCTGTCTAAATTCCACAGCTGCTAATTAAAGGAATTTTGTAAATGTGATTATTTTTCCTTTTCACAGTTGAGTGTATTAACTTTATTAAGCTTTGAGGAGAAGCCTCACAGACTCTGTACATGTCATCATTTCAATTCCTAGAGAGACAATACTTAAAATTTCTGTGTTAATTCCTTTCCTTACCTTTGACAGACTGCACAGCTGACTAGCGGAACTGGAATCAGATAATGTCCAAATTTGTCAGATTATTTTTCAGTAGGTCTTCATTAGCATACTACAGATTTCTTGTGGGAAAGAGGGTGTTAATGAATTGCTAATAGCTACTTGTATTAATGAATTTGAGGCTACTAGGCAATGTTGTATAGTGATTAAGCACTAGGCTGGGATCCAGGAATTCCTGAGTTCCATTCCTGGCTCTGTCACTGAGTTGACTCGCTATGTGACCTTAGGCTACATATGTAAAATGGGGATAATAAATACCAGTCTCTCAGAGATTTTGTGGAGTCAGAGTGGAGATAGTTAGTTAATGTTTTGTACAGTGATTTGAAAATTAAAGTGCTATGTAAGTGCCAAATTTTATTAATAGATGTTTGTAGCAGATTTTTTGCCTTTCTGCTTGAAGGGAGACCATCAAATTAGAAATTACATTTTTGTGTGGAAGTTTTTTGGCCTTTTTAACATTTCAATCCTCCCCTAAATGATTGGAGAAGTTTAAGAAAAATCTTACTCTTTTTTCCCCAGTTTGTTTACTTGTATATCTGACTAGATTTTCTGTATAATCAGCTTCACCATGTCCCCATGTATATACTCAGTTAAACTGTATATGCGCTAAACTTTTTTATTAATAAGTCTCACCATTAATACCCCCTGTGCATCTCCACCAATGGTAGCAATAATGAGAGTGCTAGTATGAATAAGGTGCTGGTGGCTGTCAGAATTTTTAACTACAGTGTAATATGTAGACCATCTTTAAGTAGGGTTAGACAAAACAGATGTTCAAAGAAATCTTTAGTGGCATCTTGGTTGCACTACAGCTACCAGTGTCAGGAATCTTTATGAAAAAAGGTCTGATGTAGACAAAGACCTAATTGGCTTCCTGCGTGCCAACAAATTGGTGAGAGAAACCTTTTTTTAATAAAAAAGAAAATGAGATTGCAAAAATCACAGATTGGCAGGGGGACTTAGTTAGTTAGTACCTATTTATTTAAAATTGACTAGACAAAGTTGCCAACTAGCTTGCTGCATTTAACCTATTTCAGAGAGTGATTTTGTTAATCTATAAATCATGCATCACTGTTAAAGCTTTCACTCATCATGTACTTTGTTGGAATTTGAATTTACCTAATTATACTGTATGTGAAGTAGCTTAGATTTTTTTTGTAAATTTTATTTTAAAATCATTAAATGTATACCGTAAGGCTTAGAACAGTGTGTTGCAGAAGAAAGATGTGTACTGATAATACCTTGAAATGGTAAACATTGTAATATTTAGATTTTTTTTAAATAGACAAAATCCTGCTCATTGAGGTTGGAGATGTACACTAATTTTGCTTATCTCTCTCAGGTTGAAAGACTAGTATGAGGCACTGTCCTCTTTGCAGCAAACTGCCTCACCATTTGTTCCTCCTCTGATTGTTTTATTTCAAAATAACATGCAATTTATTAATTTGTGCCTGACAATGCTAATGCAAAGTAGCAGGTTTGTACAACTTGGATTTTGTCAAGGGGAGGAGCATGTGATAATGGTAGAAATGACTCCGTTATCTCATGAATTAGTCATTTCTATATTATTAGTCATCTCTTGAATAAAAAATGTGATTTAAGCTTATTCCAGGAATCCTACTGCAGAGGTTCCTTGCAAAGTGTATTTTAGTCACAATTCTGTTTCTTACCCTGCTGCTCTCTAGCACCAGTAAGGGTATCATTTTCATTTGTCTATTTCTTATGGAAGCTGAAACTATTAAAAAAAAAAACCAACCCTTGAATTGTATTTTTTAAGGCGCCTTGGGGGATCTGTGGAGCAGCACATAGCTTGGTGGTGCCAGCAAACACCTTCACTGCAAATACTGCGTGCACTCCTTTTCTTCCCCCCCCCCTTCTCCCTCCTATTTCTGTATTTCTTACAATTGCTCTGTTCCAAATCTGGAAAACAGGCTACACCATTTAAAAATTTGGGACTAGTCCAGGGGTCAGCAACCTTTCAGAAGTGGTGTGCCGAGTCATCATTTATTCACTCCAATTTAAGGTTTCGCATGCCAGTAATACATTTTAACATTTTTAGAAAGTCTCTCTCTGTCTATATTATATAATAAACTATTGTCGTATGTAAAGTAAACAAAGTTTTCAAAATGTTTAAGAAGCTTCATTTAAAATTAAATTAAAATGCTGATCTTACACCACCAGCCCACTCCGTCCACTGCCAGCCTGGGGTTCTGTTCACTTAGGCCGGCAGCAGGTTAAGTGGGACCAGCGACCAGGACCCCAGCTGGCAAGAGGCCGGAAGCCAGAACCCAGGGCCTGCAGCGGGCTGAGCGAGGCTGGTGGCTAGGACCCCAGACCAGCAATGGGCTGAGCAGCTCAGTGTGCTGCCGCTTAGCCCGCTGCTGGTCTGGGGTCCCGGCCCTGCTCACATAGAGTGGGTACCTACCTTCTCCTCGGTTCAAGCCCATTCTCTTCCTCTCCCTCTCCCTCTCCATTGAGCTGAGGGTGGAAGTGCACTGAGCACAGGGCTGGGAGTGTAGGAGCAGGCTGGGGATTGGGGTGCAGGGTCTGGCCAGGAGCTAGAATGAAGGAGGGGGCTCAGGGTTGGGGCAGGAGGTTTGGGTGTGGAGTGCTTACCTGGGTAGCTCCCATTTGGTGCGAGGCGTGCAGGTGGGAATGTGTGGGGGGGGGCAGTGCAGGAGCTCCCATTTGGTGCTCAGGGTGGGGGTGGGGATGTCAGGGGTGCAAGAGTTAGGGCATTGGGCGTGTGGGGCTGTGTATGTGTGGGGATGCAGGAGTCAGGGCAGGGGGCTGGGGGTATGTGAGGGGGGTGGTCAGGGCAGAGGGCTGGGTGTATGTGAGGGGGGTGCAGGGGTCAGGGCAGGGGCTTTGGGTGTGTGTGTGGGGGGGTAGGATGGGGAGTGGAGTGGGAGTTGGGACTCCGGGAAGGGACTGGTGTCTGATGCTTGAGGGAGGAGTGCTGGGAGCGAGGACTCTGGATTCCTAGGTTTCCAGCTGGGCTCTAGTTGTTCAAGATGGTGGGGGCCAGACGGAGACGAGGGCTCCGGACTCCTGGGTTCTGCCCTCAATGCCGGAGGGGAGTGGGGTTCAGTGACCTGGGGTGGGGAAAGAGGCGCAACCCAGCTGTTCCCTGGGTCCAGCAGTCGGTGAGCCCGCAGCCCCTGGGCTCAGGTTTGGGCTGTGGGACGCGGCCTGCCCTAGTACAGAGCCAAGCTCACCTTGGCATCACGGCTCCAACCCCGAGGCAGCCTGCCTGAGTCCAGGGAGCGGGGCCGGCTGTGCTCGGGGCAGACGGGCGCGTGGTGCAGCTGGGACCAGGACCCTTCCCAACTTACAGGCCTCGCGGGTGCTGCAACTCCTGTGGGGCAGGGCTGCTCAGACTCCGTGGACACCAGGTAGTGGTATGGACATGCTAACCTGGAAACACAACCTCCCACTGGAAGTGACGGAGGTCAGGAAAGCATGTGCAAATGCCAATGGGAGGGGTGGAGAAGAGCGGGCTGGGCAGGATTTTTAATGGCATGCTGCTGCCTGCCGGAGTCCCAGCAGCAGGCTGAGCGGGGCCAGCGGCCAGGACCCCAGCAGGCAGCAGCGTGCCATTAAAAATTGGCTCACGTGCTGTCTTTGGCATGTGTGCCGTAGGTTGCCGACCCCTGGACTAGTCTGTGATGCATCTTATTTCAAGACCAATGTAAAATTCACTAAGAGAGAGGTGAAGTACACAACTTAAACAGTTATAACTATTTGAATAGCTCAAGGGAATATAAATGAACAAACGGAGTTTACCAGTAGGTTTCAGTCATCCTTATATTGAAGCTTGAGCCTCTACTGTCATTGACTTATTCTCACACTTCTTCAGAGTGTTTTAGGCAACTTGTGATGAGAAATCTTGGAATTCTGAGACTTTAGGGCCATCTTTCAAGATTCTTCAGAATCTAAGCTTCTGTGTACTTAACACGGGGTTGGGAGCCAGGAGCTTCCAATTTCCATTGCCATTTCTGCACACCATGTCTCTTTATGGCTTTGGGGAAGTTGAGTTCACACAAGCCCTTTAAACAAATAAGCCTCCCACTGTTGTAGTACTGTTTGGTGCAGCTCCACCTATATTAGAGTGGGTGTGCTACAACAAGGGGTCTCAACCTTTTTCTTCTGAGGCCTCCCTCAACATACTATAAAAACTCCAGGGCCCAGCATGGAGATGAGGGACGCAGGCCTGGGGCCTTGGTCATAGGCATAGTTTGGCCTCTGTTTTGGGTGGGCAGAGGCTGGTGGGGCTTGGGTCAGCTCTGCACAGTAGGGTCCAGGAAGGCAGCCTCATCTTCACTCCCCGCCCCGACTCACCTCAGCAGGCCATCCAGCC